>NC_088400.1:13522002-13848252 GCF_034236695.1 Oncorhynchus nerka | reverse complement strand
AAACCAGCCAGGGACACGGAAAGGTATACAATCAAGACTACAACAGTAATGACACAACCACCTCATTCTTCTCTCTACAGATTCACAATACAAAGACATGTCTACCATATTCCACTGCAAAGGGCTACTATTGAACATCATGATCTGTCAAAGTCAATGGACTGGGGGAGGTTTACACACAGCACTTTGAGATGAGGAATGGGGAGGTTTACACACAGCACTTTGAGATGAGGAATGGGGAGGTTTACACACAGCACTTTGAGATGAGGAATGGGGAGGTTTACACACAGCACTTTGAGATGAGGAATGGGTATTTGGTTTGTGCTTAGACAGTAATTGTATTGTTGTGTTTGAGATCGATCGAGATGTCATTTCTCCTCAATCTCCCATACACAACAACTCATATTGTTTATGAACTGCCTTCCTAAGACTTCTCACCCCTTCTTTAGTCCCCCAGCCCATTCACTTTGTTGACTGATCTTTCCTCTCAAAAGCAGTTTAGCAATGTCCCCTCAGTGTCCCTAAACAATACGCTATCCGGTCCCATTCGGTTGATGCCTTTACCACCAAAAGCATGTTGCCTTTCTGTCCCTTCCACTAAAAGTATAAAATGCTGTTACGTACCCCAGGTTCTGTGTTGTAGATTGTGTATTTGCATGTATGTATTTCAGGAGATGGCTTCCTGAATTCTCCCCAAGCAGCTGATTGGTCAGCCCCGTTGATGATTGGAGCTGAACCCACCCCCCTCGTCAAGACGCAGCTGTCTCCAATTACCAATGCCTTCTGAATCTATATAAAAGCCAGTGTTCTGTTCAGAAGGGAGATTCATTGCAAAAAAGATCATAACTGAGAGATGATTGCTGAGAGAGAGGAGGCTGATGGCGATATACTGTGTTGGTTGTTCTCAGAGGGAAATGATTCGTGTGTCCTGTATTGGTTGAGTGAGAGAGCTGGGATTACCTACAGTCCCATACCTCTTTCCCTTCACGGGGAGTTGTTGTAGCAGGGTGTTGCGTTCCTTCTTCACAGAGGCGTACGTAACACATGCTAACACCACAACCATGTCTTTCCAGGAGGCGCGCAGTACCAGCAAATCTGCTGCCAGAAGACTGAACAGTTGGTGGTTAAGAATCCCTACACCACTTTCAATGGAGTCTTATCCAGCTGGCCGTTCACCGCAGACAGGACAAGCCCATTCACCGCAGACAGGACAAGCCCATTCACCGCAGACAGGACAAGCCCATTCACCGCAGACAGGACAACAAACATGACCGAATACAAACAGTGTAGCTATTCCCTCCGCAAGGCAATCAAACAAGCTAAGCGTCAGTATAGAGACAAAGTAGAATCTCAATTCAACGGCTCAGACACAAGAGGTATGTGGCAGGGTCTACAGTCAATCACGGATTACAAAAAGAAAACCAGCCCCGTCACGGACCAGGATGTCTTGCTCCCAGGCAGACTAAATCACTTTTTTGCCCGCTTTGAGGACAATACAGTGCCACTGACATGGCCCGCAACTAAAACATGCGGACTCTCCTTCACTGCAGCCAACGTGAGGAAAACATTTAAACGTCTCAACCCTCGCAAGGCTGCAGGCCCAGACGGCATCCCCAGCCGCGCCCTCGGAGCATGCGCAGACCAGCTGGCTGGTGTGTTTACGGACATATTCAATCAATCCCTATCCCAGTCTGTTGTTCCCACATGCTTCAAGAGGGCCACCATTGTTCCTGTTCCCAAGACTTCAGGAAACAGCAGAGGGAACACCCCCCTATCCACATCGATGGAACAGTAGTGGAGAGGGTAGCAAGTTTTAAGTTCCTCTGCATACACATCACAGACAAACTGAATTGGTCCACTCACACAGACAGCATCGTGAAGAAGGCGCAGCAGCGCCTCTTCAACCTCAGGAGGCTGAAGAAATTCGGCTTGTCACCAAAAGCACTCACAAACTTCTACAGATGCACAATCGAGAGCATCCTGGCGGGCTGTATCACCGCCTGGTACGGCAACTGCTCCGCCCTCAACCGTAAGGCTTTCCAGAGGGTAGTGAGGTCTGCACAACGCATCACCGGGGGCAAACTACCTGCCCTCCAGGACACCTACACCACCCGATGTTACAGGAAGGCCATAAAGATCATCAAGGACATCAACCACCCGAGCCACTGCCTGTTCACCCCGCTATCATCCAGAAGGCGAGGTCAGTACAGGTGCATCAAAGCTGGGACCGAGAGACTGAAAAACAGCTTCTATCTCAAGGCCATCAGACTGTTAAACAGCTACCACTAACATTGAGTGGCTGCTGCCAACACACTGACTCAACTCCAGCCACTTTAATAATGGGAATTGATGGGAAATGATGTAAAATATATCACTAGCCACTTTAAACAATGCTACCTAATATAATGTTTACATACCCTACATTATTCATCTCATATGCATACGTATATACTGTACTCTATATCATCTACTGCATCTTTATGTAATACATGTATCACTAGCCACTTTAACTATGCCACTTTGTTTACATACTCATCTCATATGTATACGTATATACTGTACTCTATATCATCTACTGCATCTTTATGTAATACATGTATCACTAGCCACTTTAACTATGCCACTTTGTTTACATACTCATCTCATATGTATATACTGTACTCAATACCATCTACTGTATCTTGCCTATGCCACTATGTACCATCACTCATTCATATATCTTTATGTACATATTCTTTATCCCCTTACACTTGCGTCTATAAGGTAGTAGTTTTAGAATTGTTAGCTAGATTACTTGTTGGTTATTACTGCATTGTCGGAACTAGAAGCACAAGCATTTCGCTACACTCGCATTAACATCTGCTAACCATGTGTATGTGACAAATAACATTTTATTTGTTTTGATTTGAGGTGTCCACCCCAAAGTGCTGCATGTCATGATAACAGAGACAGGTGGGTGTCCATCCCAAGGTGCTGCATGTCATGATAATAGAGACAGGTGGGTGTCCATCCCAAAGTGCTGCATGTCATGATAACAGAGACAGGTGGGTGTCCATCCCAAAGTGCTGCATGTCATGATAACAGAGACAGGTGTCCACCCCAAAGTGCTGCATGTCATGATAATAGAGACAGGTGGGTGTCCATCCCAAGGTGCTGCATGTCATGATAACAGAGACAGGTGTCCACCCCAAAGTGCTACATGTCATGATAACAGAGACAGGTGTCCACCCCAAAGTGCTGCATGTCATGATAATAGAGACAGGTGGGTGTCCATCCCAAGGTGCTGCATGTCATGATAACAGAGACAGGTGGGTGTCCACCCCAAAGTGCTGCATGTCATGATAACAGAGACAGGTGTCCACCCCAAAGTGCTGCATGTCATGATAATAGAGACAGATGGGTGTCCATCCCAAAGTGCTGCATGTCATGGTAATAGAGACAGGTGGGTGTCCATCCCAAAGTGCTGCATGTCATGATAACAGAGACAGGTGGGTGTCCACCCCTAAGTGCTGCATGTCATGATAACAGAGACAGGTGTCCACCCCAAAGTGCTGCATGTCATGATAATAGAGACAGGTGGGTGTCCACCCCAAAGTGCTGCATGTCATGATAATAGAGACAGATGGGTGTCCATCCCAAAGTGCTGCATGTCATGGTAATAGAGACAGGTGGGTGCCCCATCCCAAAGTGCTGCATGTCATGATAATAGAGACAGGTGGGTGTCCACCCCAAAGTGCTGCATGTCATGATAATAGAGACAGGTGTCCACCCCAAAGTGCTGCATGTCATGATAACAGAGACAGGTGGGTGTCCACCCCAAAGTGCTGCATGTCATGATAATAGAGACAGGTGTCCACCCCAAAGTGCTGCATGTCATGATAACAGAGACAGGTGGGTGTCCATCCCAAAGTGCTGCATGTCATGATAATAGAGACAGATGGGTGTCCATCCCAAAGTGCTGCATGTCATGATAACAGAGACAGGTGGGTGTCCACCCCTAAGTGCTGCATGTCATGATAACAGAGACAGGTGTCCACCCCAAAGTGCTGCATGTCATGATAACAGAGACAGGTGGGTGTCCACCCCTAAGTGCTGCATGTCATGATAACAGAGACAGGTGTCCACCCCAAAGTGCTGCATGTCATGATAATAGAGACAGATGGGTGTCCATCCCAAAGTGCTGCATGTCATGGTAATAGAGACAGGTGGGTGTCCACTCCAAGGTGCTGCATGTCATGATAATAGAGACAGATGGGTGTCCACTCCAAGGTGCTGCATGTCATGATAACAGAGACAGGTGGGTGTCCATCCCAAAGTGCTGCATGTTATGATAACAGAGACAGGTGTCCACCCCAAAGTGCTGCATGTCATGATAATAGAGACAGGTGTCCACCCCAAAGTGCTGCATGTCATGATAATAGAGACAGATGATCCCAAAGATGCATGTCATGGTAATAGAGACAGGTGGGTGTCCATCCCAAAGTGCTGCATGTCATGATAATAGAGACAGATGGGTGCCCATCCCAAAGTGCTGCATGTCATGATAATAGAGACAGGTGGGTGCCCATCCCAAAGTGCTGCATGTCATGATAATAGAGACAGATGGGTGTCCATCCCAAAGTGCTGCATGTCATGATAATAGAGACAGATGGGTGCCCATCCCAAAGTGCTGCATGTCATGATAATAGAGACAGGTGGGTGCCCATCCCAAAGTGCTGCATGTCATGATAATAGAGACAGATGGGTGTCCATCCCAAAGTGCTGCATGTCATGATAATAAAGACAGGTGGGTGTCCATCCCAAGGTGCTGCATGTCATGATAATAGAGACAGGTGGGTGTCCACCCCAAAGTGCTGCATGTCATGATAATAAAGACAGGTGGGTGTCCATCCCAAGGTGCTGCATGTCATGATAATAAAGACAGGTGGGTGTCCACCCCAAAGTGCTGCATGTCATGATAATAGAGACAGGTGTCCACCCCAAAGTGCTGCATGTCATGATAATAGAGACAGGTGGGTGTCCACCCCAAAGTGCTGCATGTCATGATAATAGAGACAGGTGTCCACCCCAAAGTGCTGCATGTCATGATAATAGAGACAGGTGGGTGTCCACCCCAAAGTGCTGCATGTCATGATAATAGAGACAGGTGGGTGTCCACCCCAAAGTGCTGCATGTCATGATAATAGAGACAGGTGGGTGTCCACCCCAAAGTGCTGCATGTCATGATAATAGAGACAGGTGGGTGTCTGCATGTCATGATAATAGAGACAGGTGTCCACCCCAAAGTGCTGCATGTCATGATAATAGAGACAGATGGGTGTCCATCCCAAAGTGCTGCATGTCATGATAATAGAGACAGGTGGGTGTCCATCCCAAGGTGCTGCATGTCATGATAATAGAGACAGGTGTCCACACCAAAGTGCTGCATGTCATGACGACAGAGACAGGTGGGTGTCCCCCCCAAAGTGCTGCATGTCATGATAACAGAGACCTGTCTCGATCAATGAGTGAGAAGACTTGAAATAGACACGATGGCGGCGCACATATTGTTGGATTACATTATGGAACAAAACATTTTTTTTTTTTCAATAACAGCATTTTCTTGTAAAGCTGTGGGAGGAGTGTTGTCATGATCAAACGGCCATTCAGCCCCTCATGAGTCATCTGCTTGAAATCCAACATAATGTCTAATCCCTCTACAGGGATACAGTTCTGGTCCAATGACACACGCAGGCAAAGGAATGCTGTTTCTGTGTCTAGAATCCACTCCAGGAAGAAGCACAAGCACCACAAGGTATTTTTTTGAAAAAAAAACAAATAAATGATGCTCTATTGTACAGTTTAAACAACAGTTGAACCGTGCCAGCATTACATCAACATTATGGTAGAATAGCTGAACATGTGCTCTGGCACAAAGATCACATTTACAACAATATCTAGCCTAATAGAGAGAAATATGGCATAACCCTCAATTTTTTTGCACAGTTGCAAATGAGCCTGGCATCATGTAAAAACAGTTGCCATTTTACAGTACATTGTTTTATTATTGTTTCTCCTCACTGTTTGCCAAAAGCGATCCTAGATCAACCCTCCTACTCTGTTCTGCGTTATGAATACGGGCCCAGGTTGGACCAGGCTTTTTTCTTGAAGCCGTTTGTGTTCAATCTTTCTGCCAAACTCATCGTTTCATAACAAGGACTGAGTGATCATCACACCAGTAGTCCGTAATGAGGGTGGTTCTTCCTCCTCCCCGGGTCTATTTAACCGTCCTGTTCTGACCTAAACTCAGTTTCACTAATCACACTCTCTCTTTTGCTACTTTGTGATGTTCCTCATTATTACCAGTACTCATCAAGGGCCTGTTGACTTCCAACTATGTGTGTGCACACACATGCTTCCTTGCATATATACTTGCGTGTGTGTGTGTGTGTGTGTCTGCGTCTTTGTGAGTGTGTGTGTTAGTGTTTTGAGGGTGTGTGTGTGTGTGTGCTAGTGAGTGTTTGTGTGTGCGTGCATGTGTTTACGTGCATGTATCTGTGAAATGGAACCGGCACGCACACAGATACAAACACAGAGGATACTGCCTTAATCCACATTTGAAGAGAAACCAGAAACCAGGGCAGCCGGTGCTTTCTGCAAACACGCTCTAGATGCACGCCACATGGATGTTCCCTAAACAAATATATATAGTCATTTAGCTGTAACGCTGATTTGGCAGAGCAAGCTGTAGCCAGAGGACCTAACTACAATCAACCCGGGGAGAGAATCAGTGAACAGGAAGAGGAGAGAGAGGGATGTAGAGAGGGATAGAGAGAGAGTTGGGGGGATGGGAAGAGAGACAGAGAGCGGAGGAGAGAGACGGGGAGAAAGAGGGCGAATGGAGGGAGAGGGAGAGGAAAGTAATACAAAATATGGAGAAAGAGAGAGGCGGAGAAGAGAGAGAAGGGGTAGTGAGTGAAAAGGATGTAGGGAGGTTAGCAGAGAATGTAGCTCTTTTCTCTGCTTTTCCATTCCCATCATTAAAACCTGCTCTCTAATCCTGCAGCTACGTTAATCTCCTAATTCTGCACCCCCTCCCCTCGTACATGCGCTTGCCTTCTCTCTCTCTCCCCCCTTCTGTCTCTAGCTTCCTCAATCTCTAGCTCTCTTTCTGTCTCATGCCTATTTAATCAGACAGTTCCATCAGTGTAACTTCAGAATCCCTACTTTACCAGACTTACTCCCATGGCAAGCACACACACGCACATAGGGTCAATGTCACTTGCTTTAAAAGCATTTATGCAGTATGTGCAGTCACAAACTGTTGCCACAACGTTGGAAGCACAGAATCATCTAGAATGTCATTGTATAATGTAGTGTTAAGATTTCTCTTCACTGGAAGTAAGGGGCCTAGTCCGAACCATGAAAAACAGCCTCAGACCATTATTCCTACTCCACCAAACTTTACAGCTGGCACTATGCATTCGGGCAGGTAGCGTTATCTTGGCATCCGCCAAACCCAGATTTGCCCGTCGGACTGCCAGACGGTGAAGCGTGATTCATCACTCCAGGGAACGTGTTTCCACTGCTCCAGAGTCCAATGGTGGTGAGCTTTACACCATTCCAGCAGACGCTTGGCATTGCGCATGGTGATCTTAGAGTTGTGTGTGGCTGCTCGGCCATGGAAACCTATTTCATGAAGCTTCCGACAAACAGTTATTTTGCTGATGTTGCTATCAGAGGCAGTTTGGAACTCGGTGGTGAGTGATGCAACAGAGGACAGACCGGTCCAGTTCTGTGAGCTTGTGTGGCCTACCACTTCTCGGATGAGCTGTTGGTGATCCTGGACGTTTCTACTTCACAATAACAGCACTTAGAGTTGACAGGGGCAGCTCTAGCAGTGCAGAAATTTGACGAACTGACTAGTTGGAAAGGTGGCATCTTATGACAGTGCCATGTTAAAGGTCACTGAGCTCTTCAGTAAAGACATTCTACTGCCAATGTTTGTCTATGGAGATTGCATGGCTTTGTGCTCAATTTTATACACCTGTCAGCAATGGGTGTGGCTTAAATCCACTATCCACAATGGATGTGGCCAAATCCACTAATTCGAAGGGATTTCCACATACCTTTGTATGTACAGTAGATTCGGAAAGTATTCAGACCCCTTCCCTTTTTCCACATTTTGTTTTTCGTTACAGCCTTATTCTAAAATGTATTCAATCATTTTTTTTATCTCATCAATCTACACACGATACCCCTTAATTATATATCTTTTTTTTACAGAAATACCTTATTTAAATAAGTATTCAGACCCTTTGCTATGAGACTTGAAATTGAGCTCAGGTGCATCCTGTTTCCATTGATCATCCTTGAGATGTTTCTACAACTTGACTGGACTCCACCTGTGGTAAATTCAATTGATTGGACATGATTTGGAAAGGCACACACATGTCTCTATAAGGTCCCACAGTTGACAGCGCACGTCAGAGCACCTTCTGGGGAAGGGTGGCAAAAAGTGTCTGCAGCATGGAAGATCCTCAAGAACACAGTGGCAGAAGATTGGAACCACCAAGACTCTTCCTAGAGCTGGCCGCCTGGCCAAACTGAGCAATCAGGGGAGAAGGGCCTGGTCAGGGAGGTGACCAAGAACCCGAGGGTCACTCTGACAGAGCTCCAAAGTTCCTCTGTGGATATGGGAGAACCTTCCAGAAGGACAACCATCTCTGCAGCACTCCACCAATCAGGCCTTTACGGTAGAGTGGCCAGACGGAAGCCACTCCTCACCACATGACAGCCCACTTTGAGTTTGCTAAAAGGCACCTAAAGGACTCTGACCCTGAGAAACACACTTCTCTGGTCTGATGAAACCAAGATTGAACTATTTGGCCTGAATGCAAAGTGTCACGTCTGGAGGAATCCTGGCACCATCCCTACAGTGAAGCATGGTGGTGGCAGCATCATGCTGTGGGAATGTTTTTCAGCGGCAGGGACTTGGAGACCAGTCAGGATCAAGGGAAAGATGAACGGAGCAAAGTACAGAGAGATCCTTGATGAAAACCTGCTCCAGAGCGCTCAGGAGCTCAGACTGGGGCGAAGGTTCACCTTCCAACAGGACAACAACCCTAAGCACACAGCCAAGAAAACGCATGAGTGGCTTTGGGACAAGAATCTCTGAATGTCCTGGAGTGGCCCAGCCAGAGCCCGGACTTGACCTGAAAATAGCTGTACAGCGACACTCCCAATCCAACTTGACAGAGCTTGAGAGGATCTGCAGAGAAGAATGGGAGAAACTCTCCAAATACAGTTGTGCCAAGCTTGTGGCTTCATACCCAAGAAGACTTGAGGCTGCAATTGCAGCCAAAGGTGCTTCAACAAAAAGTCAAGGCTCTGAATACTTATGTAAATGTATTATTTCAGTTTTGTATTTTTTTTTAATCAATTTGCAAACATTTCTAAAAACCTGTTTTTGCTTTGTCATTATTGGGTATTGTGTGTAGATTTATACATTTTATAATTAGGCTGTAACGGAACACAATGTGGAAAAAGTCAAGGGGTCTGAATACTTTCCGAATGCACTGTAGACAGTGTGTGTGTTTCAAATGGCAACCTAGTTCCCACATAGGACTCTGGTCAACAGATACAGGATCAGTTCAATACCATAATATATACAGGCTCAGTTCAATACCATACTATATACAGGCTCAGTTCAATACCATACTATATACAGGGTCAGTTCAATACCATAATATATACAGGCTCAGTTAAAACCATACTATATACAGGGTCAGTTCAATACCATACTATATACAGGGTCAGTTCAATACCATACTATATACAGGATCAGTTCAATACCATACTATATACCATACTATATACAGGGTCAGTTCAATACCATAATATATACAGGGTCAGTTCAATACCATATTTACAATGTGCAGGGATACAGGAATAATGGAGGTAGATATGTATAGGGGTAAGGGGACAGGGATACAGGAATAATGGAGGTAGATATGTATAGGGGGAAGGGGACAGAGATACTGGAGTGATGGAGGTAGATATGTATAGGGGTAAGGGGACAGGGAGGTAGATATGTATAGGGGTAAGGGGACAGGGAGGTAGATATGTATAGGGGGAAGGGGACAGAGATACTGGAGTGATGGAGGTAGATATGTATAGGGGTAAGGGAATAGGGAGGTAGATATGTATAGGGGTAAGGGGACAGGGAGGTAGATATGTTTAGGGGTTAGGGAACAGGGATATAGGAATGGTGGAGGTAGATATGTATAGGGGTAAGGGGGACAGGGATACAGGAATGATGGAGGTAGATATGTATAGGGGGAAGGGAACAGGGATACAGGATATATGGGCCCTGTGAAAGTGTAGGGTGCTGTGAGAGTGTGGGGCCCTGTGAGAGTGTAGGGCCCTGTGAGAGTGTAGGGTGCTGTGAGAGTGTAGGGCGCTGTGAGTGTGTAGGGCGCTGTGAGAGTGTAGGGTGCTGTGAGAGTGTGGGGCCCTGTGAGAGTGTAGGGCTCTGTGAGAGTGTAGGGCCCTGTGAGAGTGTGGGGCCCTGTGAGTGTGTGTGTAAGGCCCTGTGTGAGTGTGTGTAAGGCCCTGTGAGTGTATGAGAGTGTGGGGCCAAGTAAGTGTGTGGGGCCCTGTGAGAGTGTGGGGTCCTGTGAGAGTGTAGTGCCATGTGAGTGTGTAGAGCCCTGTGATAATGTGAGAGTGTGTGTAGGGCCCTGAGAGTGTGTAGGGTCCTGTGAGAGTGTAGGGCCCTGTGAGAATGTGGGGCCCTGTGAAAATGTGGGGCCCTGTGAGAGTGTAGGGCCCTGTGAAAGTGTAGGGCCCTGAGAGAGTGTAGGGTGCTGAGAGTGTGGGGCCCTGTGAGAGTGTAGGGCCCTGTGTGAGTGTGTAGGGCCCTGTCAGTGTGTGAGAGTGTGGGGTCCTGTGAGAGTGTAAGGCCCTGTGTTAATGTGTAGGGCCCTGTGAGAGTGTAGGGCCTTGTGAGAGTGTAGGGCGCTGTGAGAGTGTGGGGCCCTGTGAAAGTGTAGGGCCCTGTGAGAGTGTGGGGCCCTGTGAGAGTGTAGGGCCCTGTGATCGTGTGTGTGTGTAAGGCCTGTGAATGTGAGAGTGTGTAGGGCCCTGTGAGTGTGGGGCCCTGTGAGAATGTGGGAGTGTGTGTCAACTGTCGTGCTATTGCCATACCAGGCAGTGATGCAGCCAGTCAAAATGCTCTCAATGGTACAGCTGTAGAACTGTTTGAGGATTTGAGGGTCCATGACAAACTTGTTCAACCTCCTGAGGGGGAAGAGGCGCTGTATTGCCTTTTTCATGACAGTGCACTTGTGTTTGGACCACTTTTAAATCTTTAGTGATTTGGACACCGAGGAACATGAAGCTCTTGACCTGCTCCACTGTGGCCCCGTTGATGTAGTCCACGATCAGCGAGGAACTTGAAGCTCTTGACCTGCTCCACTGTGGCCCCGTTGATGTAGTCCACGATCAGCGACTTAGTCTTACAGACGTTGAGAGGTTGTTGTTCTGGCACCACACTGCCAGGTCACGGAACTCCTCCCTGTAGGCTCCTCCCTGTATGCTGACTCATTATCGCTGGTGATCAGGCCTACCACCGTCGTGTCGCCAGCAAACTTGATGATAATGTTGGAGTTGTGCGTGACCACGCAGTCGTGGGTGGACAGGGAGTACAGGAGGGGACTAAGAGCGTACCCCTGATGGCGCCCCCGTGTTGAGAGTCCTAAGCGTGGTGACGAGCTTGGTTTGGACAATGGTGTTGAACGCTGAGCTGTAATCAATGAACAGCATTCTCACTTAGGTGTTCCTCTTATCTAGGTAGGTGAGGGCAGTGTGGAGAGCAATTTAGAATGCGTCATCTATGGATCTGTTGGGGTGGTATGCAAATTGGAGTGGGTCTAGGGTGTCTGGGATGGTGGAGTTCTAAGGATGCATGATGAGACTATTGATGATTTGAAAAAAGTTGCATGAAAGGCAGAGCTCTGCTTTGTTTGTTTTTTTGCACAGGCTGTACACACTTCCTCAGTCTCTCATTCACAATTTGACAAGCACTTGATAATGCCTCAAATTCCCTGGCAGTATCCCCTTTGTGTGGTCATAATGCCCCCTAAAGAAATGCCTTTTGCAGCCAGAGGTCGTTGAGCCCTTAGGCTGAATATAATATTTATAATTCCCTTCTCCCTGAGTACCTCATTCTCCAACCCACCTCTCACTCACATGGCCAATGCCTGTCACGTGATCAGATCCTTCTCACAAGTGAAGATAGATATGTTTCCGTTTACAGACACACTTATCCAGAGCGACTTACAGTAATGAGCACACACATATTTGTACTGGTCCCCCCATCAAACCCACAACCCTGGTGTTGGTAGCTCCATGCTCTACCAACTGAGCTACACGAGACCCATCGGGGATGCAACTGCGCGCGGTTCCTTGACGAATTCAGAGGCACATATTGAAGATGTTTGAAGAACGTTCTACATTTAGCTTTTCGTCAGCCAACAAGACGAGTAGGCTTAACGAACAGCAAAAGCACTAGCCTATGTCAATCTACTATCCCCTATGGTACAAAAGTCAACCTATTCTATTCTGTGCAAACATAGTTTGGGACAGTTGTGGGATGCGATAGATCTCAAATTAATACAACCACTAGCATTAAAACGTGTTTAAAAGCAATGAGGCTGACTTATCAGATCAGAAAATGTAGCTTAAAATGTTGATAAATTATTAGGCTATTTCTTCACATTATAAGCGCAGCAACGCGCACACAACTTAGGCTGTATAAGAGCGAATGTTCCAAAATGCATTGTTAGCGGGAAAACAGCATTCTTAAAAGTGACCGCAAATGCAATGCACGTAATGCTTTCATTATAAAGGTGCATTTTTATGGTGAAAATGGTCTTCCCCAAACATGAAACTCACGTGCTGCTTATGTATAACAGTTAGGATCTTACACCCCTTGTACAGCGGATTAATGTGCTTAATTTAAATAAGTTATTAGGCTACTTTAGTTGTGATACAAACCTTATCAAAACATATAGGCCTCTGTGATTGGCTACGTGATTTAAAAAGTCCCACACAAGCTGGGCATCATTCACAAGCGATACTATATCATTCACAAGTGATAATATATCATTCACAAGTGATAATATATAATTCACAAGTGATAATATATCATTCACAAGTGATAATATATCATTCACAAGTGATAATATATAATTCACAAGTGATAATATATCATTCACAAGTGATAATATATAATTCACAAGCGATAATATATCATTCACAAGTGATAATATATAATTCACAAGTGATAATATATCATTCACAAGCGATAATATATCATTCACAAGTGATAATATATGTGATAATATATCATTTGATAGGCTAATCTTGTCACCCGTCAGACGATTCTTGATTTAATCGTCTTTACATACGCTAAATAATAGGTCCTGTTGTAAAAAAATAAGCAATGTGCTTAATATTAGGAAAGTTGAGAAATAAATATATGTGGCCTAGCCTATAGAAAGCTGATGGGATCCTCTTTTTAGTAGAGGCCATCAAAACTCGGTTTATAATACAATTGCATCGCCAATATACATTTTGCGCAACAAGAGCTCGTGGGGTCTCATGAAGTGTTTTTCAGGATTAGATTTTCTCTGATGTCAGAGTGATTAGAGTGACAATAGAGTGCTGAGTACCAGACAGTTAGGCAGTTTGATAGGCTACTAATGACCATCAGCAGCATCAGATCCTAGAGAAGCATTAAACGTCACATGGAATTTGACTGCCATCAGTGGTGACCTATCATTCAGGGCATGTTTTTTTTTTAACCCCACATTTTTTCACAAAAAAATTAATGCAAATATTTTGGGGGGGCTTGCCTGTTTTGCATGTTACTTTGGCATTAATACGTGTCACATCTGTTTGCAAACAATGTAAAAATATATATATCTCATTGAGTTAATAAAGCTGCATAAAAACATGGTCTCTTTCTTGTTTTCTTGAGTAAGGCAGTTCCAAAATGCAGAGGTTTCAGCCTATCTCTGTCACGCCCTGACCTTAGAGAGACGTTTTATTTCTCTATTTGGTTAGGTCAGGGTGTGATTTGGGGTGGGCATTCTATATTTTCTATTTCTTTGTTGTTGGCCGAGTGTGATTCCAAATCAGAGGCAGCTGTCTATCGTTGTCTCTGATTGGGAATCATACTTAGGCAGCCTTTTTCCCACCTGTGTTTTGTGGGTAGTTATTTTCTGTTTAGTATCTGTTTATCTGACAGAACTGTTCTCTTTCGTTTTGTTACTTTGTCCGAGTGTTTCTTTCAATAAAATCATGAACACTTACCACGCTGTGCCTTGGGCGTTACAAGCTCAGTGCTTTCTGTGGTTGTGGGGCAAGCCAGCAGAAAATACGGAGCATTGCGCTGTTATTGGCTCAGTGTTCTGTCACTCATGGGGACACCACGTCACCGCCAAGTCTAAGGGTAGATCAAGAAAGTTCTAGCTCCTTGGGGGCTGCCATAGAGTTACATTAGAAGTGCCCATCCAAGAAGGTTCAAGGTCATTTGTGGCTGGAGTCTTTGACATATCCATTGGGTGTGTAACCTGATTAGGGTGTCCACCCACAGTTTTCAGAATGACAAACCACATTTAGAATATGGTCATTCATATTAACAGAACATGCAAGTCAAGGACGCAATGATGTGTGTTCTGTGGCGGATGAATCAGAATTAGTTGGGTAACATAGATAATTAAGATGTCTTATCTGCATAATATGCTTATGTGATATATTTGTTATTAGAATGTATCCCTTTGGACTCTGGTGTTGGCAGTTGCACTTCTTCCCTCAGCTGGGGCTCAGTCACTTGGGGCCCAGAGAGGGGAGAGGTCAGGCTTATCTTTCACATGTCCTTGGTGCAATGCAGAATATCAGAAAGGGAAGAGGACAGGAGGGAACATTGTCTTCATATGTGAAGCTGGGAACTCTGGAATCTCAGACTTCTGACTTCAGGTTGTTCAAAACAGCTGGGAACTCTGGAATCTCAGACTTCTGACTTCAGGTTGTTCAAAACAGCTGGGAACTCTGGAATCTCAGACTTCTGACTTCAGGTTGTTCAAAACAGCTGGGAACTCTGGAATCTCAGACTTCTGACTTCAGGTTGTTCAAAACAGCTGGGAACTCTGGAATCTCAGACTTCTGACTTCAGGTTGTTCAAGACAACTGGGGGAAAAAAACGAGCTCCGACGTACTAAAAATGTTTTGAGCGATCATCAGAATTGTTTGGTTCTAGTCAAGGTTCTAGCAGTTGTATTTAGCACTAAATTAATGTTTTATCCGGGTAGCCGGAGAGTAGATCATTGCAGTAGTCTAATCTAAAAGTGACGAAAGCATAGATTAGCTTTCTGCATCATTTTTTTACAAAAAGATTCAGATTTTTGCAATGTTACAAAGATGAAAAAAAGCTGCCCTTAAAATATTGTTGATATGTTTGTCAAAAGATGTCCTTCACAGTTTTATTTGAGATGAGTGGACAACCATCAAGATTAATTGTCAGATCAAACAGCAGATCTCTTTGTTTCTTGGGACCTAGAACTAGCATCTTTGTTTCGTCCGAGTTTAAAACTAAAACATTTGCCACCATCCACTTCCTTATGTCTGAAATACATGCTTTCGGGGTTGCCAATTTTGGGGCTTCGCCATGTTTTATTGAAATGTACAACTGTGTGTCCTCCGCATAGCAGTGAAAGTTGACATTGTGTTTCCGAATGACATCACCAAGAGGTAGAATATATAGTAGAATCATTTTCTTGAGTGACTCCACTATATATTCTACTTGAGTCATTACTTGAGTCATTTTCTATTACGGTATCTTTACTTTTACTCAAGTATGACAATTGAGTACTTTTTTTCCACCACTGGAAAGAACCTGTCAGTGTAGACCAATTAGGGTTTCCTATCTCTCCAAAGAACGTGGTGATTGATGGTGTCAACTGCAGCACTAAGGTCTAGGAGCACGAGGACAGACGCAATTAAAGGTCATTTACCACCTGCAGTCTCAGTGCTATGATGGGGTCTAAAACCAGGCTGAAGCATTTCATATACATTCTTTGTCTTCGAGAAGGCAGTGAGTTGCTGTGCAACAGCCTTTTCTACAATTTCTGAGAGTAATGGGAGATTCGATATAGGCAGATAGATTTTTTTACATTTTCCAAGTCGAGTTTTGACTTTTTCATGAGAGGCTTTATTACCACCACTTGAAGCTTCCAGGGCTCGTGTATTTTCTGCATACCAGGGAACTAATTTCTTGTGGCAAATGTTTTTTGTTTTTAGAATTTGTTCTTCACTGATTTGCCTAGTTAAATAAAGGTTACATTTAAAATATACAAATGAAAAACAATGTTGAGGTGCAACTGAATCTAGGGTATTCCGCAAGGTTAAGTTTAGATCCTCGGTCAGGTGGTTAATAGATTTTTGTACTCCAACGTCCTTGGGTAGGTGGAGGTAGTCTGGAAGGGAATCTTGAGGATTGCCCAAGAATTTATAGCATGGCTTTTGATCATTCTTGGTTGGGGTCTGAGCAGATTATTTGTTGCAATTGCAAATGTAATAAGATGGTGGTCCGATAGTCCAGGATAATGAGCAAAAACATTTAAATGCACTATATTTATTTCACGGGATCAAACTAGATCCAGGGTATGACTGTGGCAATGTGTAGGTCCGGAGACATGTTGGACAAAACCCACTGAGTCGATGGTGGCTCCAAAAGCCTTTTGGAGTGCGTCTGTGGACTTTTCCATGCGAATATTGAAGTCACCAAAAATGTGAATATTATCTACCATGACTACGAGGGCCGATAGGAATTCAGGGAACTCAGTGAGGAACGCTGTATATGGCCCAGGAGGCCTGTAAACAGTCGCTATAAAAAGTGATAGAGTAGGCTGCATAGATGTCATGACTAGAAGCTCAAAAGACGAAAACCCAGTCATTTTTGCTGTCGTGAATGTTAGCAACACCTCCACATTTGCACATATGGTCACTGGTGTAACCAGGAGGAGAGGCCTCATTTGACACAGTAAATTCATCAGACTTGAGCCATGTTTCAGTCAGGCCAATAACATTAAGGTTATGATCAGTGATTAGTTAATTGATTATGACTACCTTGGCAATGAGGGATCTAACATTAAGTAGGTATATTTTGAGATGTGAGATATTATCACAATCTCTTTAAATAATGACAGGAATGGAGGAGGTCTTTATTTCAGTGAGATTGCTATTTTGTAGATAATATACAAAATAGCAATCTCACTGAAATAAAGACCTCCTCCACTTGCTTTGGCAATGTTAACATATGTTTCCCATGCAAATAAAGCCCCTTGAATTGAATTGAATTCCTAAAGCGAACACCGCATGTTTAGTTTCGCCCAACCTAGATCAAGGCACAGACACGGTCCCAATGGGGATAACTGAGCTGACTACACTGACTGTGCTAGTGGCAGACTCCACTAAGCTAGCAGGCTGACTAACAGAGCAGACCAGACTAGACCTGACTAACAGAGCAGACCAGACTACCAGAGTAGACCTGATTAACAGAGTAGACCAAACTAGACCTGACTAACAGAGTAGACCAGACCTGACTAACAGAGTAGACCAGACTAGACCTGACTAACAGAGTAGACCAGACTAGACCTGACTAACAGAGTAGACCAGACTAGACCTGACTAACAGAGTAGACCAGACTAGACCTGACTAACAGAGCAGACCAGACTAGACCTGACTAACAGACTAGACCAGTCTAGACCTGACTAACAGAGTAGACCAGACTAGACCTGATTAACAGAGTAGACCAGACTAGACCTGATTAACAGAGTAGACCAGACTAGACCTGATTAACAGAGTAGACCAAACTAGACCTGACTAACAGAGTAGACCAGACTAGACCTGACTAACAGAGCAGACCAGACTAGACCTGACTAACAGAGTAGACCAGACTAGACCTGACTAACAGAGTAGACCTGACTAACAGAGAAGACCAGACTAGACCTGACTAACAGAGTAGACCAGACTAGACCTGACTAACCCTGACTAGATCTCCCTCTGTCTCTGCCTCCCTCTTAGACATATCTCTATCCCCCTCTCTCGGCCTCCCTCTCAGACATATCTCTCCCCCTCCCACTCTCTCCCCTCATCAGACATATCTCTCTCCCCCTCTCTCTGCATCCCTCTCAGACATATCTCTCAGACATCTCTCTCCCCCTCTCTCTGCATCCCTCAGTCCCCCTCAGACATATCTCTCCCCTCTCTCTGCCTCCCTCTCAGACATATCTCTCCCCTCTCTCTGCCTCCCACTCTCTCCCCTCATCAGACATATCTCTATCCCCCTCTCTCCCCCTCAGACATATCTCTATCCCCTCTCTCTGCATCCCTCTCTCCCTCAGACATATCTCTCTCCCCATCTTTCTGCCTTCCTCTCTCCCCCTCAGACATATCTCTCCCCCTCTCTCTGCCTCCCCGCTCTCCCCCTCAGACATATCTCTCCACCTCTCGCTGCCTCCCCTCAGACATATCTCTCTCTCCCTCTCTCTGCCTCCCTCTCTCCCCTCAGACATATCTCTCTCCCCCTCTCTCTGCCTCCCTCTCTCTCCCCCTCAGACATCTCTCTCCCCCTCGCTTTGCCTCCCTCTCTCTCCCCCTCAGACATATCTCTCTCTCTCCCTCCCTCCTTCTCGCTCTCTGTCTCTCTCCCTCCCTCCCATAACTACCAGCTAAACTGATGACTCAACAGATTAGACATGATCATAACCATGCGTCACAGTCTCCACAGGGCAGAAACCCTCAGTGGGATTGACTCAACGGGTGGCAGGGAGTCACACAGAGACAGCTGTTTGAAAAACAACTTTGTATGCAGACAGAAAGCTGTTAGCCTGGCTATTGGACTGCTCTACAAATCATGGTAATTGCCTCGCCAGCCAAACAAGACATTGGCTAAAGGAGAGACTCACTTACACTCAGACTAGAGCCCTATTTAGGTTTCGTCTCAAATGGCACCCACCCTATTCCACAATGCACTCCTTTGTAGTGCACTATAAAGGGAATATGGTGCCATTTGGGACGTAGACATAATGTCAGCAGAGACAGATTGCTACCAGATATAAAGAGTCCTAGAAGACAGACTGGTACCAGAACTAGAGAGTTCTAGAAGACAGACTGGTACCAGAACTAGAGAGTTCTAGAAGACAGACTGGTACCAGAACTAAAGAGTTCTAGAAGACAGAACTGAGAGTTCTAGAAGACAGACTGGTACCAGAACTAGAGAGTTCTAGAAGACAGACTGGTACCAGAACTAGAGAGTTCTAGAAGACAGACTGGTACCAGAACTAGAGAGTTCTAGAAGACAGACTGGTACCAGAACTAAAGAGTTCTAGAAGACAGACTGGTACCAGAACTAGAGGGTTCTAGAAGACAGACTGGTAGCAGAACTAAAGAGTTCTAGAAGACAGACTGGTACCAGAACTCTCTAGAGAGTTCTAGAAGACAGACTGGTACCAGAACTAGAGGGTTCTAGAAGACAGACTGGTACCAGAACTAAAGAGTTCTAGAAGACAGACTGGTACCAGAACTAGAGAGTTCTAGAAGACAGACTGGTAGCAGAACTAAAGAGCCCTAGAAGACAGACTGGTACCAGAACTAGAGAGTTCTAGAAGACAGACTGGTACCAGAACTAGAGAGTTCTAGAAGACAGACTGGTACCAGAACTAGAGAGTTATAGAAGACAGACTGGTACCAGAACTAGAGAGTTCTAGAAGACAGACTGGTAGTAGAACTAAAGAGTTCCAGAAGACAGACTGGTACCAGAACTAAAATGTTCTAGAAGACAGACTGGTACCAGAACTAGAGAGTTCTAGAAGACAGACTGGTACCAGAACTAGAGAGTTCTAGAAGACAGACTGGTAGCAGAACTAAAGAGTTCCAGAAGACAGACTGGTACCAGAACTAAAATGTTCTAGAAGACAGACTGGTACCAGAACTAGAGAGTTCTAGAAGACAGACTGGTACCAGAACTAAAGAATTCTAGAAGACAGACTGGTACCAGAACTAAAGAGTTCTAGAAGACAGACTGGTACCAGAACTAGAGAGTTCTAGAAGACAGGCTGGTACCAGAACTAGAGAGTTCTAGAAGACAGACTGGTACCAGAACTAGAGTTCTAGAAGACAGACTGGTACCAGAACTAAAGAGCCCTAGAAGACAGACTGAGAGCACCTGTGGGTTCGATCACAGGTCCAAAATGGCCAGAAACAAATAACCCTCCTCTGAAGAAATGAAGGCCACTCCATGCGAGAAACTGCAAAGAAACTGAAGATTCCACACAACGCTGTGCACTACTCCCCTCACAGAACAGCACAAACTGTCTCCAACCAGAACAGAAAGAGGAGTGGGAGGCCCCGGTGCATAACTGAGCAAGAGGACAAATACACCAGAGTGTCTAGTCTCTCATCTCTTCCCTCCCTCTTTACATTTATCTTCCTCACCCTCCCCCCTCTCAATTTAAGGGCTTTATCCTGTGTCTGTCTGTCTGTCTTATAGCTATTATAGCTAACAGGGCCAATCTAACACACACTCCACCACCTCTTTCCGCCCCCTAGCCTGTTCAATTATTTAGCCCAAAGGCAGGCAGGTTAGCTGGAGGCTTTGAACAGAAGGGCAGGCCTCACTGGGGCTCCTGACTGGTATTAATTAAATACTTCCCAGTATCCCCCCTCTCACAGCTCTGCCTACTGGGGGTAACCTCATTACCCTTCTCCTCGCTGTAGGGGTTTCTCTTCCTCTGGCACACTAAGATAACAATAACATCAACAACCATCCAATGGATCCAGAACCTGACAACTCACTGCTGATCTCCTCACACATGCCTACCACTCCATCTCCATTTTACTCTGCTCATCTTAATCGGCGTACGGTCAAAATCAAAGTAGGCACACGCCGATTAAAAACACCTGGTGTTCTGAGCAATCTTTTGAATTATTAGGACGTGGTGTAAACATCTTAATCAGCGTTCCGGTGGACTATGTGATATGGTGTTAGCACCAGCCGAGAGCCTCCCTCTCTGGCTGAGGGATTTGAATTATTAGGACGTGGTGTAAACATCTTAATCAGCGTTCCGGCGGACTATGTGATATGGCGTTAGCACCAGCCGAGAGCCTCCCTCTCTGGCTGAGGGAAGTGAGTTCGGGAACCACCTAATATATGTGTCTTAGCAGTTTTCACATACAAACTTCATATCTCTGAACTCCCAGGTATAACACGGTTACAGTTGAAGGTTTATTTTGATTGGAGATTTTCTACATTTATCAGAGTCATTGGGAAGCCTGATTCTAGATTATTTGGAAAATGTTCTACTTGTTTTATCAAACTATCCACAATAATGGGGGCAGGGTAGCCTAGTGGTTAGAGTGTAGAGGCGGCAGGGTAGCCTAGTGGTTAGAGTGTAGAGGCGGCAGGGTAGCCTAGTGGTTAGAGTGTAGAGGCGGCAGGGTAGCCTAGTGGTTAGAGTGTAGAGGCGGCAGGGTAGCCTAGTGGTTAGAGTGTTGGACTAGTAACGGCAGGGTAGCCTAGTGGTTAGAGTGTTGGACTAGTAACCGAAAGGTTGCAAGTTCGAATCCCCGAGCTGACAAAGTACAAATCTGTCGTTCTGCCCCTGAACAGGCAGTTAACCCACTGTTCCTAGGCCGTCATTGAAAATAAGAATTTGTTCTTAACTGACTTGCCTAGTAAAATAAAGGTAAAATAAAAAAATGACTTTCTTGTATGCATGCAACCATAATCATTGTATATAGCATAACTCCAGTTGAGTTAGATACAAACTGTATATAGCATAACTCCAGTTGAGTTAGATACAAACTGTATATAGCATAACACATAACTCCAGTTGAGTTAGATACAAACTGTATATCTCTGCACCTGCCAGAGTGCACACAGTTTGCCTTGAGGCACACAATAGCCTTGTCTTTCCAAGGGGGATAATGAATGAAGGGCTCATCTCATCAGCTAGTATATCAATTCTGATTTAAGAGGAAACAGAGTGCTCCCTTCTCCTCCCCTTCCATTCCGTCCTCCCCTCCTCCCGGGTGTATTGATTGAACACATGTCCAGAAACAGACAAGGGTCAAAACCAGGAGGACTAGAAAAAGGAGAATGTAAAAAGCAGGAGAACAGGGAAAACGCTGGTTGACTTGGAAACATACAAGACGAACTGGTACAGATAGACAGGAAACACAGGGATAAATACACTGGTACAGAGAGATAGGAAACACAGGGATAAATACACTGGTACAGAGAGACAGGAAACACAGGGATAAATACACTGGTACAGAGAGACAGGAAACACAGGGATAAATACACTGGTACAGAGAGACAGGAAACACAGGGATAAATACACTGGTACAGAGAGACAGGAAACACAGGGATAAATACACTGGTACAGAGAGACAGGAAACACAGGGATAAATACACTGGTACAGAGAGACAGGAAACACAGGGATAAATACACTGGGGTAAACAAGCGACACCTGGATGGGGTGGAGACAATAACAGGACAGGTGAAACTGATCAGGGTGTGACAATAACCCGACAGCTGTATATTATCTATGTCGTCGTTCAGCCCAGACTCTGTGAAACACAAGATATTACAGTTCTTAATGTCGTCGTTCAGCCCAGACTCTGTGAAACACAAGATATTACAGTTCTTAATGTCGTTGTTCAGCCCAGACTCTGTGAAACACAAGATATTACAGTTCTTAATGTCGTCGTTCAGCCCAGACTCTGTGAAACATAAGATATTACAGTTCTTAATGTCGTCGTTCAGCCCAGACTCTGTGAAACATAAGATATTACAGTTCTTAATGTCGTCGTTCAGCCCAGACTCTGTGAAACACAAGATATTACAGTTCTTAATGTCGTCGTTCAGCCCAGACTCTGTGAAACACAAGATATTACAGTTCTTAATGTCGTCGTTCAGCCCAGACTCTGTGAAACACAAGATATTACAGTTCTTAATGTCGTCGTTCAGCCCAGACTCTGTGAAACACAAGATATTACAGTTCTTAATGTCGTCGTTCAGCCCAGACTCTGTGAAACACAAGATATTACAGTTCTTAATGTCGTCGTTCAGCCCAGACTCTGTGAAACACAAGATATTACAGTTCTTAATGTCGTCGTTCAGCCCAGACTCTGTGAAACATAAGATATTACAGGTTTTAATGTCCTGTTGGTAGGATATACCTGCTCTCAGTTCGTCCCATTTATTTTCCAGTGATTGAACGTTAGCTAGCAGAGCGGAAGGGAAGGGCAGATTAGCTACTTGGCGCCTGATCCTCACAAGGCACCCTGATCTCTTTCTGTGAAACCTACGTTTCCTTTTGCAGCGAATCATGGGGATGTGGGCCTGGTCGGGTGTCCGTAGTATATCCCTCTGGGCCTGGTCGGGTGTCGGTAGTATATCCCTCTGGGCCTGGTCGGGTGTCCGTAGTATATCCCTCTGGGCCTGGTCGGGTGTCCGTAGTATATCCCTCTGGGCCTGGTCGGGTGTCTGTAGTATATCCCTCTGGGCCTGGTCGGGTGTCCGTAGTATATCCCTCTGGGCCTGGTCGGGTGTCTGTAGTATATCCCTCTGGGCCTGGTCGGGTGTCCGTAGTATATCCCTCTGGGCCTGGTCGGGTGTCCGTAGTATATCCCTCTGGGCCTGGTCGGGTGTCTGTAGTATATCCTCTGGGCCTGGTCCCTCTGGGCCTGGTCTGTCTGTAGTATATCCCTCTGGGCCTGGTCGGGTGTCCGTAGTATATCCCTCTGGGCCTGGTTGGGTGTCTGTAGTATATCCTCTGGGCCTGGTCGGGTGTCCGTAGTATATCCTCTGGGCCTGGTCGGGTGTCCGTAGTATATCCCTCTGGGCCTGGTCGGGTGTCTGTAGTATATCCTCTGGGCCTGGTCGGGTGTCCGTAGTATATCCTCTGGGCCTGGTCGGGTGTCCGTAGTATATCCTCTGGGCCTGGTCGGGTGTCCGTAGTATATCCCTCTGGGCCTGGTCGGGTGTCGGTAGTATATCCTCTGGGCCTGGTCGGGTGTCCGTAGTATATCCTCTGGGCCTGGTCGGGTGTCCGTAGTATATCCTCTGGGCCTGGTCGGGTGTCCGTAGTATATCCTCTGGGCCTGGTCGGGTGTCCGTAGTATATCCCTCTGGGCCTGGTCGGGTGTCCGTAGTATATCCCTCTGGGCCTGGTCGGGTGTCCGTAGTATATCCCTCTGGGCCTGGTCGGGTGTCCGTAGTATATCCCTCTGGGCCTGGTCGGGTGTCCGTAGTATATCCCTCTGGGCCTGGTCGGGTGTCCGTAGTATATCCCTCTGGGCCTGGTCGGGTGTCGGTAGTATATCCCTCTGGGCCTGGTCGGGTGTCCGTAGTATATCCCTCGCATCCGACTCATTGAAGAACAACTCCTCGTCCAATTTGAGGTGAGTAATCCCAGTTCTGATGTCCAGAAGCTCTTTTTGGTCATAAGAGAAGGTAGCAGCAACATTATGTACAAAATGTGTTATAAACAACGCGAAAAACAAACAAAATAGCACAGTTGGTTAAGAAGGGTGCATCATTGATTGGTTAAGAAGGGTTCATCTCTGAATTATTAGAACGCGGCCAAGGAGAGGAGGCAAAGAGAAGGGTTCATCTCTGAATTATTTGAATGGGACCAAGACCTCCAGTCTCAGTGAAAATATTGGTTTATCCCCCTCCCCCCTCACAAAGCCTCTCATCACTTCTTTAAATCCACGGTTGAAGCCAGGATATTAATTACTTTCCATCACAGTTGATTGGTTTTGAGGTGTGTGTGTGTGTGTAGGACACTGTGTGGGCTGGTGAATCGTATAATCTATTTTAGTGTTGTATAATTACTGTCATCTCTCACTGTGGCGGGGACTCCTGCTGAAAACAGGGAATCTGCACCGACACACACACACACACACCGACACACACACACACACACACGCACACACCGACACACACACACACCGACACACACACACCGACACACACACACCGACACCCACACACACCGACACACACACACACACCGACACACACACACCCGCTAAAGGAAAGAATGCTGCTGGAGGGATGCAGGCAGGATCTCAACCAATTGTGCTATTTTTTTTTTGCGCTGATCTTTTTCTTGTGCCTAACGTTTCCTCCATCGTTTCCTCCATCGTTTCCTCCATCGTTTCCTCCATCGTTTCCTCCATCGTTCCCTCCATCGTTTCCTCCATCGTTTCCTCCATCGTTTCCTCCATCGTTCCCTCCATCGTTCCCTCCATCGTTTCCTCCATCGTTTCCTCCATCGTTTCCTCCATCGTTTCCTCCATCGTTTCCTCCATCGTTTCCTCCATCGTTCCCTCCATCGTTCCCTCCATCGTTCCCTCCATCGTTCCCTCCATCGTTCCCTCCATCGTTTCCTCCATCGTTCCCTCCATCGTTTCCTATGACCAAAAAGAGCTATGAACAGTGATTACTAACCTGGGTTTAGATGAGGATTTTTACATTTACCAACCGGAAGCAAACGACATGCTTCTCATTCTGGACCAGGCCCGGACCTTCTCATTCTGGACCAGGCCCGGACCTTCTCATTCTGGACCAGGCCCGGACCTTCTCTTTCTGGACCAGGCCCGGACCTTCTCTTTCTGGACCAGGCCCGGACCTTCTCATTCTGGACCAGGCCGAAATCCCCAAGACTTGGAAGCGATAAAGGCGGCGTTATAGAGGCCAGTGTGGATACCTAACGAGACTACGGCGGCATGCTGCAGCACCCCCTGAAAAATCAGAATTAAAAAAACATATATATGAATAAAAAGTGCACTGGGCCTTTACTAGTCCTGTATAAACGGATTGATTTAACCGTCTGTAGTGCAGGTTTAAAAAAAAAAAAAAAAATCACAAAAGTAGTGCACTGGGCCTTTACTAGTCCTGTATTAACAGACTGATTTGACACAAGCTGGATCTCTTCTAGCCTTGACCCTTCAGTAGCACTTCCAAAAAACAAATCTGTGTCCGCATCACTAAGGACATATCATGGTCCAAACACACCAACACAGTCATGAAGAGGGCCCGACAACGCGTCTTTCCACTCAGGAGGCTGAAAAGATTTGGCATTGGCCCTCAGATCCTCGAAAAGTTCAACAGCTGCACCATTTGAGAGTATCTTGACTGTCTGCATCACATCTTGGTATGGCAAACACAAGGCGTTACAGAGGGTAGTGCGTATGGCCCAGTACATCACTGGGGCCGAGCCCCCTGCCATCCAGGACCTCTATACCAGACGGTGTCAGAGGAAGGCCATAAAAATTGTCAAAAACTCCAGCCACCAAAGTCATAGACTGTTCTCTCTGCTACTGCACGGCAAGCGGTACCGGAGCGCCAAGTCTAGGACCAAAAGGCTCCTTAACGGCTTCTACCCCGAAGCAATAAGACTGCTGAACAATTAATCAAATGGCTAACCGGACTACTTACATTGACCCCCACTCTCTTGCACTGGCTCTACGCAGACTCAATGGACTCTACCCAAACATACTACGTATAGACACTGACACACACCATATGCTCACAAAAACATAACATACACTTTGATACTCTTCACACGTTTCTGCTACTGTTTTTATTACCTATCCTGACTGCCTAGTCACTTTAAAACTTCTTCAGGATAGGGGGCAGCATTTTCAATTTGGATAAATAGTGCCCAAATTCAACTGCCTGCTACTCATCCCCAAAATATTAGACATGCATATTATTAATAGATTTGGATAGAAAACACTCTGACGTTTCTAAAACGGTTTGAATCATGTTTGTGAGTATAACAGAACTTATGTAGCAGGCAAAACCCCGAGGACAAACCATTCAGATTGTTTTTGAGGTCACCCTGTTTTCAATGAGCTTTCATTGGGAAACTAGATTTCTAAGGGACCTTGTTTGCAGTTCCTACCGCTTCCACTGGATGTCACCAGTCTTTAGAAATTGGTTAAGGTTATTCCTTTGTGTAATGAAGAAGTACGGCCATCTTGAACAAGTGTCACGTCATGTGTACTGTTTGATAGTTGCGCAAGACCAGTAAAGCATGCTTGAGTTGGTTGTCTTTCTATATTGAACACAGATCATCCCGTCTTCAATCTTATTGATTATTTACGTTTAAAAATACCTAAAGTTGTATTACAAAAGTAGTTTGAAATGTTTTGGCAAAGTTTACAGGTAACTTATGAGATATTTTGTAGTGACGTTGGTCAAACGCGCCAAATAAATTGACATTTTGGATATATATGGACGGAATTAATCGAACAAAAGGACCAGTTGTGATGTTTATGGGACATATTGGTGTGCCAACAAAAGAAGCTCGTCAAAGGTAAGGCATGATTTATATTTTATTTCTGCGTTTTGTGTCGCGCCTGCAGGATTGAAATATGCTACTCTCTCATGGTTTACTGTTGTGCTATCATCAGATAATAGCATCTTATGCTTTCACCGAAAAGCCTTTTTGTAATCTGACATGTTGGCTGGATTCACAACGAGTGTAGCTTTAATTTGACAAGCTTCTTTTGTTGGCACTCCAATATGTCCCATAAACATCACAATTGGTCCTTTTGTTTGATTAATTCAACAGGACAATGACCCAACACACCTCCATGCTGTGTAAGGGCTATTTGACCAAAAAGGACCTGGCCTCCACAATCCCCCGACCTCAACCCAATTGAGATGGTTTGGGATGAGTCGGACCGCAGGGTGAAGCAAAAGCAGCCAACAAGTGCTCAGCATATGTTGGAACTCCTTCAAGACTGTTGGAAAAGCATTCCAGGCGAAGCTGGTTGAGAGAATGCCAAGAGTGTGCAAAGTTGTCATCAAGGCAAATGGTGGCTATTTGAAGAATCTGAAATATAAAACATATTTTGATTTGTTTAACACTTGTTTTTGTTACAACATGATTCCATATGTGTTATTTCATAGTTTTGATGTCTTCACTATTACTCTACAATGGAGAAAATACTAAAAATTAAGTAGGTGTGTACAAACTTTGGACTGGTGCTGTATGTAAATAACATATTTCTGTTTTTATGTTTAATAATTTGCAGGTGTCAGGTGAATGTTGTGTCTTCTATCTCCTAACCTGGAAATATCACAATGCTTTGTTAGAGCAGAGATGTGCAGTAAAGTGGGAGGGAAACTGTGAGGTGTGAGGTCAGTTTTATGTGTGTGTGTGTGTGTGTCTGTGTATCTGGGTTGGCAGGCAGGATTACAGTCTGCTTGGGGTTGTAGAGGTCAGTCAGGGGTCATACACACACAGGCTCTCGGCTCTGGGGAGGGGGCCTTTATTAGCGATTAGCTCTTCAATTACTGAACCTAGCATGCTATTCACACACACACGCCACTGGTAGCGCCAGTGGAGGGCATAGGCTAGCTGCCTGCTTCACAGTAGAACCAGAGATAACACACATACACATTTGGAGGTGACAGCGTCTCTGTCCCAAATGGCACCATATTCCCTACATAGTGAACTACTTTTGACCAGAGCCCTTTGGTCAAAAGTAGTGCACTATCATTGGATAGTGTCTGACGGCTTTAGTCCTAGACTACAGAGAGAGGGAGGACATGGTGTATAACATGTAAATGAGTGATGGAGATGTGTGTGTGTGTGTGTTCCAGCACCACTCTGTGTCCCCATGGTTTCCAGCACCACTCTGTGTCCCCATGGTTTTCCAGCACCACTCTGTGTCCCCATGGTTTCCAGCACCACTCTGTGTCCCCATGGTTTCCAGCACCACTCTGTGTCCCCATGGTTTCCAGCACCACTCTGTGTCCCCATGGTTTTCCAGCACCACTCTGTGTCCCCATGGTTTTCCAGCACCACTCTGTGTCCCCATGGTTTCCAGCACCACTCTGTGTCCCCATGGTTTCCAGCACCACTCTGTGTCCCCATGGTTTCCAGCACCACTCTGTGTCCCCATGGTTTCCAGCACCACTCTGTGTCCCCGTGGTTTCCAGCACCACTCTGTGTCCCCATGGTTCCAGCACCACTGTGTCCCCATGGTTTCCAGCACCACTCTGTGTCCCCACGGTTTTATAAACAGACACTAGCATTACTGAGCGGTATACCGTATGGTGATTGGAATGTAGCGTGAAGAAATTCATTCATGCAATGTAAACAGACAAAGAGAGAGTGAGAGAGAAAGAGACAAAGAGAGAGTGAGTGACAGAGAGTGACAGGGAGAGAGAGAGAGCGAGCGAGAGTGACAGAGAGTGACAGGGAGAGAGAGAGAGTGACAGAGAGTGACAGGGCGAGAGAGTGAGTGACAGAGAGTGACAGGGCGAGAGAGTGAGTGACAGAGAGTGACAGGGAGAGAGAGAGAGTGACAGAGAGTGACAGAATGACATTTGTAATGTTTTTATTATTTTGAAACTTCTGTATGTGTAATTATTACTGTTCATTTTTATTGTTTATTTCACTTTTGTATATTATCTACCTCACTTGCTTTGGCAACACGTTTCCCATGCCAATAAAGCCACTTTAATTTAATTTAATTGAGAGAGAGAGAGACAGAGTGAGAGAGTGAGAGAGAGATAGAGAGAGTGAGAGAGAGAGATAGACAAAGAGAGAGAGACAAAGAGAGAGAGACAATGAAAGAGAGAGAGAGAGAGAGAGGAGGAACAACACAGATTCACAGAGTCCCCATTCTTTCTTCAGGATGAACAACTGCCTCTGTGAAACAGTTAGCTGACATACAGTCCTAACATCCTCAGAAAGGACAGTGTCCATAGCATTGACAGGATAGCAGCTAGAGCTAACTGACAGCTGCTAGATCTAACAGACAGCACCTAGAGCTAACCGACAGCTGTTCGAGCTAACCGACAGCTGTTAGAGCTGACAGCTGCTGCTAGATCTAACAGACAGCACCTAGAGCTAACCGACAGCTGTTAGAGCTGACAGCTGCAGCTAGACCTAACAGACAGCTTCAGCTAGAACTAACAGACAGCTGCAGCTAGACCTAACAGACAGCTGCAGTTAGACCTAACAGACAGCAACTAGAGCTAACAGACAGCTGCAGCTAGACCTAACAGACAGCAACTAGAGCTAACAGACAGCAACTAGAACTAACAGACAGCAACTAGAACTAACAGACAGCTGCAGCTAGACCTAACTGACAGCAACTAGAGCTAACAGACAGCAACTAGAGCTAACAGACAGCAACTAGAGCTAACAGACAGCTGCAGCTAGACCTAACTGACAGCAACTAGAGCTAACAGACAGCAACTAGAACTAACAGACAGCTGCAGCTAGACCTAACTGACAGCAACTAGAGCTAACAGACAGCTGCTAGATCTAACAGACAGCACCTAGAGCAAACCGACAGCTGTTAGAGCTGACAGCTGCAGCTAGAGCTAACTGACAGCAGCAGCTAGAGCTAACTGACAGCAGCAGCTAGAACTAACAGACAGCAGCTAGAGCTAACAGACAGCAGCTAGAGCTAACAGAAAGCAACTAGAGCTAACAGACAGCTGCAGCTAGAACTAACAGACAGCAGCTAGAGCTAACTGACAGCAGCAGCTAGAACTAACAGACAGCAACTAGAGCTAACAGACAGCTGCAGTTAGACCTAACTGACAGCAACTAGAGCTAACAGACAGCTGCAGCTAGACCTAACAGACAGCAACTAGAGCTAACAGACAGCTGCAGTTAGACCTAACTGACAGCAACTAGAGCTAACAGACAGCACCTAGAGCTAACAGACAGCTGCTAGAGCTATCAGACAGCAACTAGACCTAACAGACAGCTGCTAGAGCTAACAGACAGCTGCTAGAGCTAACAGACAGCAACTAGAGCTAACAGACAGCTGCAGCTAGACCTAACAGACAGCAACTAGAGCTAACAGACAGCTGCTAGAGCTAACAGACAGCAACTAGAGCTAACAGACAGCAACTAGAGCTAACAGACAGCAACTAGAGCTAACAGACAGCTGCAGCTAGAGCTAACAGACAAACTAACAGACAGCTGCAGCTAGACCTAAACAGACAGCAACTAGAGCTAACTGACAGCAACTAGAGCTAACAGACAGCTGCAGCTAGACCTGACTGACAGCAACTAGAGCTAACAGACAGCTGCAGCTAGACCTAACTGACAGCAACTAGAGCTAACAGACAGCTGCTAGATCTAACAGACAGCACCTAGAGCTAACAGACAGCTGCTAGAGCTGAGCTGCAGCTAGAGCTAACTGACAGCAGCAGCTAGAGCTAACTGACAGCAGCAGCTAGAACTAACAGACAGCAGCTAGAGCTAACAGACAGCAGCTAGAGCAGACAGCAACTAGAGCTAACAGACAGCTGCAGCTAGAACTAACAGACAGCAGCTAGAGCTAACAGACAGCAGCTAGAACTAACAGACAGCAACTAGAGCTAACAGACAGCTGCAGCTAGACAGCTGCACCTAACTGACAGCAACTAGAGCTAACAGCTAGAGCTAACAGACAGCAACTAGAGACAGCTGCTAGCTGCTAGAGCTAACAGACAGCAACTAGAGCTAACAGACAGCTAAGCTAACAGACAGAGCTAACAGACAGCACTAGAGCTAACAGACAGCTAGCTAGAGCTAACTAACAGACAGCTGCAGCTAGAGCTAGACAGCAACTAGAGCTAACAGACAGCTAACAGACAGCAACTAGAGCTAACAGACAGCTGCAGCTAGACCTAACAGACAGCTGCTAGATCAGCAGAGCTAACAGACAGCAACTAGAACTAACAGACAGCAACTAGAACTAACAGACAGCTAGACAACAGACAGCAACTAGAGCTAGACAGCACTAGAGCTAACAGACTAGAGCTAACAGACAGCTAACAGACAGCAAAGAGCTAACAGACAGCTAACTAGACAGCAACTAGAGCTAACAGCTAGAACTAGACAGCTGCAGCTAGACAGCTAACAGACAGCAACTAGAGCTAACAGACAACTAGCTAGAACAACAGACAGCAGCTAGAGCTAACAGACAGCAGCTAGAGCTAACAGACAGCAGCTAGAGCTAACAGACAGCAGCTAGAACTAACAGACAGCAGCTAGAACAGACAGCAACTAGAGCTAACAGACAGCTGCAGCTAGATCTAACAGACAGCAGCTAGAGCTAAAGCTAACAGACAGCTGCTAGAGCTAACATACAGCAGCAGCTAGAACTAACATACAGCTGCTAGAGCTAACAGAGAGCAGCTAGAGCTAACAGACAGCAGCTAGAGCTAACAGACAGCTGCTAGAGCTAACAGACAGCAGCTAGAGCTAACAGACAGCTGCTAGAGCTAACAGACAGCAACTAGAGCTAACAGACAGCAGCAGCTAGAGCTAACAGACAGCAGCAGCTAGAGCTAACAGACAGCAGCTAGAGCTAACAGACAGCTGCTAGAGCTAACAGACAGCTGCTAGAGCTAACAGACAGCTGCTAGAGCTAACAGACCTAACAGACAGCTGCTAGAGCTAACAGACAGCTGCTAGAGCTAACAGACAGCTGCTAGAGCTAACAGACAGCAACTAGAGCTAACAGACAGCAACTAGAGCTAACAGACAGCTGCTAGAGCTAACAGACAGCTGCTAGAGCTAACAGACAGCAACTAGAGCTAACAGACAGCAACTAGAGCTAACAGACAGCAACTAGAGCTAACAGACAGCTGCAACTAAACCTAACTGACAGCAACTAGAGCTAACAGACAGCTGCAGCTAGACCTAACTGACAGCAACTAGAGCTAACAGACAGCTGCAGCTAGACCTAACAGACAGCTGCAGCTAGACCTAACAGACAGCAACTAGAGCTAACAGACAGCAACTAGAACTAACAGACAGCAACTAGAACTAACAGACAGCAACTAGAACTAACAGACAGCAACTAGAGCTAACAGACAACTGCAGCTAGACCTAACAGACAGCAAATAGAGCTAACAGACAGCTGCAGCTAGAACTAACAGACAGCTGCAGCTAGACCTAACAGACAGCAACTAGAGCTAACAGACAACTGCAGCTAGAACTAACAGACAGCAGCTAGAGCTAACAGACAGCAGCTAGAGCTAACAGACAGCAGCTAGAGCTAACAGACAGCAGCTAGAACTAACAGACAGCAGCTAGAACAGACAGCAGCTAGACCTAACAGACAGCAACTAGAGCTAACAGACAGCTGCTAGAGCTAACAGACAGCTGCTAGAGCTAACAGACCTAACAGACAGCTGCTAGAGCTAACAGACAGCTGCTAGAGCTAACAGACAGCAACTAGAGCTAACAGACAGCTGCTAGAGCTAACAGACAGCTGCTAGAGCTAACAGACCTAACAGACAGCTGCTAGAGCTAACAGACAGCTGCTAGAGCTAACAGACAGCTGCTAGAGCTAACAGACAGCTGCTAGAGCTAACAGACAGCAACTAGAGCTAACAGACAGCAGCTAGAGCTAACAGACAGCAGCAGCTAGAGGCTCAACACACTGGCTGGCCGTCCTGCAACCCCCCACCCCACTAATCCATAAACATGTCAGACACACACACAACCCCCCAACCCACACACAAACACACAGAGGGCCCAATCCCCTCTCTTTACACGGGACTTGAGACAATTGGATGAACTGCCTGGACTCTCAGTGTGTGTACGTACTTCACTCCATCTGCAAAGACTTGGCCCTGGGAGACTTTAGGTTTCAGAGGTCTTGGTGTTTTACTGTGGAGCCATCGTATCATCATGTCATCATACCGTCATGCAGAGACAGAAACACACACTGAGAGGTTGCTTTCAGTGGAAGTTGATGCTAATCCGAGGACCGGAGGAGCCAAAGAAACTGTCTGATTCACATTCAACGTGCATTTTCCACCTGCTTTAATATTAACAGTCTTTTTAGAGATCGGTACTGGGGAGATGGAAATGTGGTTAAAATCAGCTGCTGTGACTGTTGTGGTGATAGCAGTGACACACACACAAACGCACACACACGCACGCACGCACACACACACGCACACAGATGTATTTGAGCAGAGCGATGGTTGGTTCAGTGAGTAACAGTCGGGGTTAAATTGCCTTGTAACCTTTCTAGCAGCGTGAGAGCTGACAGTGTTGTGAAATGGCTTGGTGCAATAATGGCAGATAGCTGACATCAACACAGTGAGGTGAACAACAACAGAGAGACCGGGAACCCTTCTACAGATAGAAAGAGAGAAAAGGAGACAGAAAAAGACAGACAGTGAGAGGGGGTGAGAGAGAGAGAGAGAAGAGATAGAGAGAGAAGAGATAGAGAGAGAGAGAGAGAGAGAGAGAGAGAGAGAGAGAGAGAGAGAGAGAGAGTACAAAGAAGAAAGGAAGAGTGTGAGGACTATGTTCCTTTTTCATTAAAGTGTGTTACGTGGGCAGTGTGTGTGTTTGTGTCCGGGTTACGTGGGCAGTTCCTACTCTACTCTCTCTTCATCCACAATGAAGACCTGAGATGTTCTCTGACGTGTCTCTGTCCTCTTACCTTTTCTTCCCAGTTCTGTTCTTGACCTCTCCTCTCCTCTCCTCTACCCTCCTCTCCTCTCCTCTCCCCTCCCCACTCCTCTCCCCTCCCCTCCCCTCCCCTCTCCTCTCCAAGCTGCCCACTAACTCCGTGTTCCCTGAGGGATTTCCATCTGGGTCCTTCTCCGCTCACAGTGCTGTCTAGAATGCTAATGCAACCATAATGTGACAATAAACATGTCATTTAAAACCACCTACCCTGTACACACACACACACACAGACAGACACAGACACAGACATTCACACACAGACACCGACACACACACACACACACAAAAATGCATATGTATGCACACCCAGCCCCTTTCCTCTGTACAGTAACTCATATCAATCCCTTTCCTCTATACAGTAACTCCTATCAACCCCTTTCCTCTATACAGTAACTCCTATCAATCCCTTTCCTCTATACAGTAACTCCCATCTCTATATCAATCCCTTTCCTCTGTACAGTAACTCCTCTCTGATATCAACCCCTTTCCTCTATACAGTAACTCCTATCAATCCCTTTCCTCTGTACAGTAACTCCTATCAATCCCTTTCCTCTATACAGTAACTCCTATCAATCCCTTTCCTCTATACAGTAACTCCTATCAATCCCTTTCCTCTGTACAGTAACTCCTATCTCTATATCAACCCCTTTCCTCTATACAGTAACTCCTATCAATCCCTTTCCTCTATACAGTAACTCCTCTCTGATATCAATCCCTTTCCTCTATACAGTAACTCCTATCTCTATATCAATCCCTTTCCTCTATACAGTAACTCCTATCAATCCCTTTCCTCTATACAGTAACTCCCATCAACCCCTTTCCTCTGTACAGTAACTCCTATCAATCCCTTTCCTCTATACAGTAACTCCTATCAATCCCTTTCCTCTGTACAGTAACTCCTATCAACCCCTTTCCTCTATACAGTAACTCATCTCTGATATCAATCCCTTTCCTCTATACAGTAACTCCTATCAACCCCTTTCCTCTATACAGTAACTCCTATCAATCCCTTTCCTCTATACAGTAACTCCTATCAATCCCTTTCCTCTATACAGTAACTCCTATCAACCCCTTTCCTCTGTACAGTAACTCCTATCAACCCCTTTCCTCTATACAGTAACTCCTATCAACCCCTTTCCTCTATACAGTAACTCCTATCAATCCCTTTCCTCTATACAGTAACTCCTATCAATCCCTTTCCTCTATACAGTAACTCCTATCAATCCCTTTACTCTATACAGTAACTCCTATCAATCCCTTTCCTCTATACAGTAACTCCTATCAACCCCTTTCCTCTATACAGTAACTCCTATCAATCCCTTTACTCTATACAGTAACTCCTATCAATCCCTTTACTCTATACAGTAACTCCTATCAATCCCTTTACTCTATACAGTAACTCCTATCAATCCCTTTTCTCTATACAGTAACTCCTATCAATTCCTTTCCTCTATACAGTAACTCCTATCAACCCCTTTCCTCTGTACAGTAACTCCTATCTCTATATCAACCCCTTTCCTCTATACAGTAACTCCTATCAACCCCTTTACTCTATACAGTAACTCCTATCAACCCCTTTCCTCTATACAGTAACTCCTATCAATCCCTTTCCTCTGTACAGTAACTCCTATCTCTATATCAACCCCTTTCCTCTATACAGTAACTCCTATCAATCCCTTTCCTCTGTACAGTAACTCCTATCTCTATATCAATCCCTTTCCTCTATACAGTAACTCCTATCAATCCCTTTCCTCTATACAGTAACTCCTCTCTGATATCAATCCCTTTCCTCTATACAGTAACTCCTATCTCTATATCAATCCCTTTCCTCTATACAGTAACTCCTATCAATCCCTTTCCTCTATACAGTAACTCCTCTCTGATATCAACCCCTTTCCTCTATACAGTAACTCCTATCTCTATATCAACCCCTTTCCTCTATACAGTAACTCCCATCAACCCCTTTCCTCTATACAGTAACTCCTATCTCTATATCAATCCCTTTCCTCTATACAGTAACTCCTATCAATCCCTTTCCTCTGTACAGTAACTCCTATCAACCCATTTCCTCTATACAGTAACTCCTATCAATCCCTTTCCTCTATACAGTAACTCCTATCAATCCCTTTCCTCTATACAGTAACTCCTATCAATCCCTTTCCTCTATACAGTAACTCCTATCAATCCCTTTCCTCTGTACAGTAACTCCTATCAACCCCTTTCCTCTATACAGTAACTCCTATCAATCCCTTTCCTCTATACAGTAACTCCTATCAATCCCTTTCCTCTGTACAGTAACTCCTCTCTGATATCAACCCCTTTCCTCTATACAGTAACTCCTATCAACCCCTTTCCTCTAAACAGTAACTCCTATCAACCCCTTTCCTCTATACAGTAACTCCTATCAATCCCTTTCATCTGTACAGTAACTCCTATCTCTATATCAATCCCTTTCCTCTATACAGTAACTCCTATCAACCCCTTTCCTCTATACAGTAACTCCTATCAACCCCTTTCCTCTATACAGTAACTCCTATCAATTCCTTTCCTCTGTACAGTAACTCCCCTCTGATATCAATCCCTTTACTCTATACAATAACTCCTGTCTCTATATCAATACTCTCTACTTCACTGTTTATATTAAAAGCCTGTCTTTCGTGGAACACACAGCCATAAAGCCTCCCTCTGTGGCTTTAATTCCATCTACCTCTTTCTTCACTCCTTGATTTGAATGAAGAGCCATGACTTTCTTTGTATCCCAAATGGAAACCTGTACCTTACCCTAGTGGCCCTGTGGTCAAAAGTAGTGTACTATATAGGGAAACGGATGCCATTTGGGCCTCAGTCTCACATTCTCTGCTGCAGGGTGTCTGAGTTCAAGGCCTCTTCTTCTTTATTTCTTTCTGAAGAAAATAAGAAATCTCCTTGTGGAGCCCACAGCTGTCCAACCTCCACCCCTAACCAGTACAGTATCAAACAAATGTACGGAGAGAGGGAGGGCAGAGCCCACATCAAGGTCTTAGCATGGGTCTCTCCTCCCACACTGATGACTCACATACACACACACAAAACATGGGCATCTGCTGCTAGGTTACACTGATAATCACATGTACCGCAGGAGGAAGCTAAACAGATAAACAGAGAAAAGAGACACATAGCTAACCTCCCACAGAGCTGAGAGATATACCTAACCTCCCACAGAGCTGAGAGATACAGCTAACCTCCCACAGAGCTGAGAGATACAGCTAACCTCCCACAGAGCTGAGAGATACAGCTAACCTCCCACAGAGCTGAGAGACACACCTAACCTCCCACAGAGCTGAGAGATACAGCTAACCTCCCACAGAGCTGAGAGATACAGCTAACCTCCCACAGAGCTGAGAGATACAGCTAACCTCCCACAGAGCTGAGATATAGCTAACCTCCCACAGAGCTGAGAGATACACCTAACCTCCCACAGAGCTGAGATATAGCTAACCTCCCACAGAACCTCCCACAGAGCTGAGAGATACAGCTAACCTCCCACAGAGCTGAGAGATACAGCTAACCTCCCACAGAGCTGAGAGATACAGCTAACCTCCCACAGAGCTGAGAGATACAGCTAACCTCCCACAGAGCTGAGAGATACAGCTAACCTCCCACAGAGCTGAGAGACACACCTAACCTCCCACAGAGCTGAGAGATACAGCTAACCTCCCACAGAGCTGAGAGTTACAGCTAACCTCCCACAGAGCTGAGAGATACAGCTAACCTCCCACAGAGCAGAGCTGAGATACAGAACCTCCACAGAGCTAACCTCCCACAGAGCTGAGAGATACAGCTAACCTCCCACAGAGCTGAGAGATACAGCTAACATCCCACAGAGCTGAGAGATACAGCTAACCTCCCACAGAGCTGAGAGATACAGCTAACCTCCCACAGAGCTGAGAGACACACCTAACCTCCCACAGAGCTGAGAGACACACCTAACCTCCCACAGAGCTGAGAGATACAGCTAACCTCCCACAGAGCTGAGAGTTACAGCTAACCTCCCACAGAGCTGAGAGACAGCTAACCTCCCACAGAGCTGAACCTCCCCACAGAGCTGAGAGATACAGCTAACCTCCCACAGAGCTGAGAGATACAGCTAACCTCCCACAGAGCTGAGAGATACAGCTAACCTCCCACAGAGCTGAGAGATACAGCTAACCTCCCACAGAGCTGAGAGCTGACAGCTAACCTCCCACCACAGAGCTGAGAGATACAGCTAACCTCCCACAGAGCTGAGAGATACAGCTAACCTCCCACAGAGCTGAGAGATACAGCTAACCTCCCACAGAGCTGAGACAGCTAACCTCCCACAGAGCTCCCACAGAGAGATACAGCTAACCTCCCACAGAGCTGAGAGATACAGCTAACCTCCCACAGAGCTGAGAGATACAGCTAACCTCCCACAGAGCTGAGAGATACAGCTAACCTCCCACAGAGCTGAGAGATACAGCTAACCTCCCACAGAGCTGAGAGATACAGCTAACCTCCCACAGAGCTGAGAGATACAGCTAACCTCCCACAGAGCTGAGAGATACAGCTAACCTCCCACAGAGCTGAGAGATACAGCTAACCTCCCACAGAGCTGAGAGATACAGCTAACCTCCCCACAGAGCTGAGAGATACAGCTAACCTCCCACAGAGCTGAGAGATACAGCTAACCTCCCACAGAGCTGAGAGATACAGCTAACCTCCCACAGAGCTGAGAGATACAGCTAACCTCCCACAGAGCTGAGAGATACAGCTAACCTCCCACAGAGCTGAGAGATACAGCTAACCTCCCACAGAGCTGAGAGATACAGCTAACCTCCCACAGAGCTGAGAGATACAGCTAACCTCCCACAGAGCTGAGAGATACAGCTAACCTCCCACAGAGCTGAGAGATACAGCTAACCTCCCACAGAGCTGAGAGATACAGCTAACCTCCCACAGAGCTGAGAGATACAGCTAACCTCCCACAGAGCTGAGAGATACAGCTAACCTCCCACAGAGCTGAGAGATATACCTAACCTCCCACAGAGCTGAGAGACACACCTAACCTCCCACAGAGCTGAGATATACCTAACCTCCCACAGAGCTGAGAGATATAGCTAACCTCCCACAGAGCTGAGAGATATAGCTAACCTCCCACAGAGCTGAGAGATACAGCTAACCTCCCACAGAGCTGAGAGATACAGCTAAACTCCCACAGAGCTGAGAGACATAGCTAGCCTCCCACAGAGCTAAGAGATACAGCTAACCTCCCATAGAGCTAAGATACAGCTAACCTCCCACAGAGCTGAGAGATACACCTAACCTCCCACAGAGCTGAGATACAGCTAACCTCCCACAGAGCTGAGATATACCTAACCTCCCACAGAGCTGAGAGATATAGCTAACCTCCCACAGAGCTGAGAGATATAGCTAACCTCCCACAGAGCTGAGAGATACAGCTAACCTCCCACAGAGCTGAGAGATACAGCTAAACTCCCACAGAGCTGAGAGACATAGCTAGCCTCCCACAGAGCTAAGAGATACAGCTAACCTCCCATAGAGCTAAGATACAGCTAACCTCCCACAGAGCTGAGAGATACACCTAACCTCCCACAGAGCTGAGAGATATACCTAACCTCCCACAGAGCTGAGAGATATACCTAACCTCCCACAGAGCTGAGAGATATACCTAACCTCCCACAGAGCTGAGATACAGCTAACCTCCCACAGAGCTGAGATACAGCTAACCTCCCACAGAGCTGAGATACATACCTAACCTCCCACAGAGCTGAGAGATATACCTAACCTCCCACAGAGCTGAGATACAGCTAACCTCCCACAGAGCTGAGAGATATACCTAACCTCCCACAGAGCTGAGATACAACCTCCCACAGAGCTGAGATACATACCTAACCTCCCACAGAGCTGAGATACAGCTAACCTCCCACAGAGCTGAGAGATATACCTAACCTCACACAGAGCTGAGAGATATACCTAACCTCCCACAGAGCTGAGATACAGCTAACCTCCCACAGAGCTGAGATACAGCTAACCTCCCACAGAGCTGAGAGATATACCTAACCTCCCACAGAGCTGAGAAATATAGCTAACCTCCCACAGAGCTGAGAGATATACCTAACCTCCCACAGAGCTGAGAGATACAGTTAACCTCCCACAGAGCTGAGAGGCACAGTTAACCTCCCACAGAGCTGAGAGGCACAGTTAACCTCCCACAGAGCTGAGAGGCACAGTTAACCTCCCACAGAGCTGAGGTCCTCCCACAGAGCTGAGAGGCACAGTTAACCTCCCACAGAGCTGAGACAGAGATGGGGGAGATGTATCTGAACTCTAAGACCGACCATAGTTAATATGTGTTGGTGTAACAAGATTGAGATCGTACTGGACAAACTCAGCCAGTTGGCCCCTAGAATCAGATCTTTCCACTGGTCCACTGCTCAGTCTGTTGTCAAGCCGATGGTCACGTGTGTTGACCAGCAGTGGGCCACTAGTTTAAGTCATGGTACCGACAGGGAGTGGAGGAAGAGATACTGTTTACAGCAGTGGCACCAGTTACGTAGGTCTTTAGTGAAACTGAAGGAAAAGGAACGTTAGAGGGAGAAAGACAGAGTGAGCGGGTAAAGGAGAGAAATCTGTCATGGAAATATTCTGTGTGTATTGTGTAAAGACCTTGGTATATCTTCTCCTCACTTCTCTTTCCAGGCTTTACAGTGGATGTCCTCCGCTCTGCACCAGAGTAACTTAGCTGTCCTCCGCTCTGCACCAGAGTAACTTAGCTGTCCTCCGCTCTGCACCAGAGTAACTTAGCTGTCCTCCGCTCTGCACCAGAGTAACTTAGCTGTCCTCCGCTCTGCACCAGAGTACCTTAGCTGTCCTCCGCTCTGCACCAGAGTACCTTAGCTGTCCTCCGCTCTGCACCAGAGTAACTTAGCTGTCCTCCGCTCTGCACCAGAGTAACTTAGCTGTCCTCCGCTCTGCACCAGAGTAACTTAGCTGTCCTCCGCTCTGCACCAGAGTAACTTAGCTGTCCTCCGCTCTGCACCAGTGTAACTTAGCTGTCCTCCGCTCTGCACCAGAGTAACTTAGCTGTCCTCCGCTCTGCACCAGAGTAACTTAGCTGTCCTCCGCTCTGCACCAGAGTAAATTAGCTGTCCTCCGCTCTGCACCAGAGTACCTTAGCTGTCCTCCGCTCTGCACCAGAGTAACTTAGCTGTCCTCCGCTCTGCACCAGAGTAACTTAGCTGTCCTCCGCTCTGCACCAGAGTAACTTAGCTGTCCTCCGCTCTGCACCAGAGTAACTTAGCTGTCCTCCGCTCTGCACCAGAGTAACTTAGCTGTCCTCCGCTCTGCACCAGAGTACCTTAGCTGTCCTCCGCTCTGCACCAGAGTAACTTAGCTGTCCTCCGCTCTGCACCAGAGTAACTTAGCTGTCCTCCGCTCTGCACCAGAGTAACTTAGCTGTCCTCCGCTCTGCACCAGAGTAACTTAGCTGTCCTCCGCTCTGCACCAGAGTAACTTAGCTGTCCTCCGCTCTGCACCAGAGTAACTTAGCTGTCCTCCGCTCTGCACCAGAGTAACTTAGCTGTCCTCCGCTCTGCACCAGAGTAACTTAGCTGTCCTCCGCTCTGCACCAGAGTAACTTAGCTGTCCTCCGCTCTGCACCAGAGTAACTTAGCTGTCCTCCGCTCTGCACCAGAGTAACTTAGCTGTCCTCCGCTCTGCACCAGAGTAACTTAGCTGTCCTCCGCTCTGCACCAGAGTACCTTAGCTGTCCTCCGCTCTGCACCAGAGTAACTTAGCTGTCCTCCGCTCTGCACCAGAGTAACTTAGCTGTCCTCCGCTCTGCACCAGAGTAACTTAGCTGTCCTCCGCTCTGCACCAGAGTAACTTAGCTGTCCTCCGCTCTGCACCAGAGATGATGCAATAATGATCAATAGAACCACAAGTTAATCATATAAATGTACACCACATTTTAAAATGATCCTTTAAACTACTAAACTACTATTCTGATGGTTGAAGCCATCAATTGTCCCATTACCATTATTAGCAAACATTCATTTCAAACATCACATTTGTCTGGTATAGGCTACTTATCCAAACGAACCATATGAGCAAAAATCCTGCGATAAGTGATTGGTATGGTCATTGTTGATCATTTTCGGTTCATGGTCACAGCTCTAATGTCTGGCATGTCGTCGAAGAAGTTATGTCCACATTGTATCTACTAAATGTGAACTAGGCCTCTTCTTACTATTCTGTGCCAACAATGTCAACCTCTTGAATAGAACTCAAACCTGAACGGAATAAAACATTTCAGGACAGAGAATATGCATACTGTTGTGGGAGTTTGTTGGTGAAGTTCAACACATCTATCATGTGGTGAGAGCCAACGCCCATGAAGGTCACAGCCATTTTTCAGCGTTAGCAACACTTCGATATTCTAGAGCAGGAAGAATGGATGGAACTTGTAGGTGTCTGCTGAGTTGAAGGATGACTCAGAGAGAAGACGAGGGAGGAACTGTAGGTGTCTGCTGAGTTGAAGGATGACTCAGAGAGAAGACGAGGATGGAACTGTAGGTGTCTGCTGAGTTGAAGGATGACTCAGAGAGAAGACGAGGGTGGAACTTGTAGGTGTCTGCTGAGTTGAAGGATGACTCAGAGAGAAGACGAGGGTGGAACTTGTAGGTGTCTGCTGAGTTGAAGGATGACTCAGAGAGAAGACGAGGATGGAACTTGAACTCTGAGTCAGTGTGCCAAATGACACTATTCCCTATATAGTGCACTACTTTTGAACAGAGCCCTATTGCCTGTAGTGCACTACTTTTGAACAGAGCCCTATTGCCTGTAGTGCACTGCTTTTGACCAGAACCCTATTGCCTTTAGTGCACTACTTTTGACCAGAACCCTATTGCCTTTAGTGCACTACTTTTGACCAGAACCCTATTGCCTGTAGTGCACTGCTTTTGAACAGAGCCCTATTGCCTGTAGTGCACTACTTTTGACCAGAACCCTATTGCCTGTAGAACCCTATGCGGGCCCTGGTCAAAGGTAGTGGACTATAACGAGAATAGAACGTCATTTGGGACGTTGCCTCTGAATGTAGAAGGTTGTGTAACACTAGTGTGTAAACCAGGGAAGAGAGTCGATCTGGGAATGTGGAATAAAACAGAGGAGCTTTGTCGCCATCTTGTGTTGAAGAATGGTCATGTACTCACCAACTACAACGTATAGATATATGTATTTTAGTACTGATGTGCTGATAAATGTGCCACAGCAGCCTTCAATGTATCTTTTAAAAGGGGATGAATACATACAGTACATGTAGCCACTTGGGACCTGAATACATACAGTACATGACCTGGTGCTTAGAGTTGTGTTCTAGGTCTACTGTCATGACCTGGTGCTTAGAGTTGTGTTCTAGGTCTACTGTCATGATCTGGTGCTTAAGAGTTGTGTTCTAGGTCTACTGTGTCATGACCTGGTGCTTAGAGTTGTGTTCTAGGTCTACTGTGTTCTAGGTCTACTGTCATGACCTGGTGCTTAGAGTTGTGTTCTAGGTCTACTGTGTCATGACCTGGTGCTTAAGAGTTGTGTTCTAGGTCTACTGTGTCATGACCTGGTGCTTAGAGTTGTGTTCTAGGTCTACTGTGTTCTAGGTCTACTGTCATGACCTGGTGCTTAGAGTTGTGCTCTAGGTCTACTGTGTTCTAGGTCTATTGTGTCATGACCTGGTGCTTAGAGTTGTGCTCTAGGTCTACTGTGTTCTAGGTCTATTGTGTCATGACCTGGTGCTTAGAGTTGTGTTCTAGGTCTACTGTGTCATGACCTGGTGCTTAGAGTTGTGTTCTAGGTCTACTGTGTCATGACCTGGTGCTTAGAGTTGTGTTCTAGGTCTACTGTGTCATGACCTGGTGCTTAGAGTTGTGTTCTAGGTCTACTGTGTCATGACCTGGTGCTTAGAGTTGTGTTCTAGGTCTACTGTGTCATGACCTGGTGCTTAAGAGTTGTGTTCTAGGTCTACGGTGTTCTAGGTCTACTGTGTCATGACCTGGTGCTTAAGATTTGTGTTCTAGGTCTACTGTGTTCTAGGTCTACTGTGTCATGACCTAATGCTTAAGAGTTGTGTTCTAGGTCTACTGTGTTCTAGGTCTACTGTGTCATACTAGTCCAACGCTCTAACCACTAGGCTACCTGCCTCCACATGCTGTGTAACCTTGCTATGTTGTCTTCTTGCCGTGATGCGTTGTCCCCCACAAGCTCCCCATCTGCAGAAGCAGAGAACGCCAAACAGGGAATAGCACGTCACTATTTCACTAGAAGAATTGTATTTAGCATAGTTTAAAATAATCTCATTGTTAGTTCATTTATACAAATACACTTTTATATATAATTACAAAAATTCTACAGATAAAACTAGTTCCCAGTGTATAATAAATGGAGTCCCCCCCCCCCCCCCGGGGTGTTGCCATGGCACTACACAGTTGGTTCAAATAAACAACTAATCATCCAGCTTTGATTATTTTAATCAACTGTGTAGTGCCATGGCAACACCCAAAACACACACCTCTTGGGGTCCCCTGGAATTTGGGAAACACACACACACACACACACACACACACACACAGCTGTAAGATGGAAAGGCCCCAGGTGTGTGATGTTTAACAGCATGTTCAGAGAGTGAAATCAGGACACGGAAACAGGATTTCCACTAACAGACACACGCTTTCATTCAATCCTCTACACAACACAGTGATCTGTCAAACTAACATCTGTTTCCACAAAGCCCTGAAGGACCTCCACCTCTCTTCTCTTGACAGAATGAAGCAAACTCCCTCTGCAACTTGAGAGGTGGAATAACATGGTTCTTCCAACTCAAGAGTCCACCCACCCCCCCCAATAAATAACCATTTGCATCTCTCTCCTTACCTAGAAGAGCAGTCCCATGACTGGTTTTGGTTAGGTTTACATTCAAACTAACAGCTGATCACCTGAATAAATTGATTAAAAAAATTTTGAATAAAGAAAGGAATGAGGTTTTATTGCTCTCTTGGTTTAGGCTTTCATACACTAAGTCCCATATGACACCCTGATTACTTATGTAATGCACTAGAAAAGGGAGTAGTGTGCCATTTGTGATGCACACTTAAATAGATCTTCAGGTTTGGCCCTGTACATTTTCAGTATGATACCCTTTCCAGACTATAAAAACCACCCGTGGTTCATTCATTTAATAAAAAGATGCAGAAATAAAAAGACAAGCCTAAATAATGTACAGTTACTGGAATCTGAGCCCTACTTCCTGCTGCCGTTGTCAGTTATCACAGAGCCTGTAAACCCCACCGCTCATTTACCAGCATCGTATAGGCTGTAGCATAAATCACATTCTAGTGGCAAACGCTGAAGGCTGTGAACACAAGTTCACACCACAACACCCACACCACCTCTCTGATGTCAGCTCTACATCCGTTTCCGAGAGGGAGGAAACATCGTGTAAAATCAAAAGGTTTGTTTCATGGCACTTTCTGAAAGAAGCTTAGGTTCTTCTGAGAGGATGTAATGTTGAGTTACTCCCAGAGACTAGTACACACACAACATATTTCTAATAAAATCATTTTGGGATCTAATGCATGTACATCTAGATTTAAAAAAAGGTAGATAAAATTTAAAAATCAAATATCATACAATAAGGCACATAAAATGTCATTTGCATAAATAACCGGAAACAACAATCTGATATTTCTGTCGTTCCATCATTCTTGTCAGCATTAATCATAAAAACTCACAACATTCATCCAACCATTCGATTCATTGATTTTAAAAGGTCTGCCCACAACCCCGTTGATTTGGCCCTTGCATCATAATTGGATTAGGCTAATGTCCATTTGAAGGTAAATTAAGAAGGTTTAGGGTCATTTGAAGGTAAATTAAGAAGGTTTAAGGGTCATTTGGAGGTAAATTAAGAAGTTTTAGGGTCATTTGGAGGTAAATTAAGAAGGTTTAGGGTAATTTGAAGGTAAATTAAGAAGGTTTAGGGTCATTTGAAGGTGAATTAAGAAGGTTTAGGGTAATTTGAAGGTAAATTAAGAAGGTTTAGGGTCATTTGAAGGTGAATTAAGAAGGTTTAGGGTCATTTGGAGGTAAATTAAGAAGGTTTAGGGTAATTTGAAGGTAAATTAAGAACGTTTAGGGTCATTTGAAGGTGAATTAAGAAGGTTTAGGGTAATTTGAAGGTAAATTAAGAAGGTTTAGGGTCATTTGGAGGTAAATTAAGAAGGTTTAGGGTAATTTGAAGGTAAATTAAGAAGGTTTAGGGTAATTTGAAGGTTAATTAAGAAGGTTTAGGGTCATTTGAAGGTAAATTAAGAAGGTTTAGGGTAATTTGAAGGTTAATTAAGAAGGTTTAGGGTCATTTGGAGGTAAATTAAGAAGGCAAACTGGACACCTAGCTAAAGCAGAGAGCTGCACAAAACAAGATGCCCAAAACCTATAGGCTATTTCCAGGTGTGGTTTCAACAGTACTCGATGAGTATCCTGAATAGCTGACTGGATAGGCTGTGATGGAGGGAGTGGATACCTTTATACTAAAGCTCGTCTCTCCAGCTCTATCAGGTTGGGGATCTGTCATTATGGAACATCTCAAAAAGGGATTGCACAAAACAAAATAGACCGACTGTATTAGCTAAGGCAGAAGCATCTTTTAGACCGATTGTATTAGCTAATGCAGAAGCATCTTTTAGACTGATTGTATTAGCTAAGGCAGAAGCATCTTTTAGACTGATTGTATTAGCTAAGGCAGAAGCATCTTATAGACCGATTGTATTAGCTAATGCAGAAGCATCTTATAGACCGATTGTATTAGCTAAGGCAGAAGCATCTTTTAGACCGATTGTATTAGCTAAGGCAGAAGCATCTTATAGACCGATTGTATTAGCTAAGGCAGAAGCATCTTATAGACCGATTGTATTAGCTAATGCAGAAGCATCTTATAGACCGATTGTATTAGCTAATGCAGAAGCATCTTATAGACCGATTGTATTAGCTAATGCAGAAGCATCTTTTAGACAGATTGTATTAGCTAAGGCAGAAGCATCTTTTAGACCGACTGTATTAGCTAATGCAGAAGCATCTTATAGACCGACTGTATTAGCTAATGCAGAAGCATCTTATAGACCGACTGTATTAGCTAATGCAGAAGCATCTTATAGACCGATTGTATTAGCTAAGGCAGAAGCATCTTATAGACCGATTGTATTAGCTAATGCAGAAGCATCTTATAGACCGATTGTATTAGCTAATGCAGAAGCATCTTCTAGACCGATTGTATTAGCTAATGCAGAAGCATCTTATAGACCGATTGTATTAGCTAATGCAGAAGCATCTTTTAGACCGATTGTATTAGCTAATGCAGAAGCATCTTATAGACCGATTGTATTAGCTAATGCAGAAGCATCTTTTAGACCGATTGTATTAGCTAAGGCAGAAGCATCTTATAGACCGACTGTATTAGCTAATGCAGAAGCATCTTATAGACCGACTGTATTAGCTAATGCAGAAGCATCTTCTAGACTGATTGTATTAGCTAATACAGAAGCATCTTATAGACCGATTGTATTAGCTAATGCAGAAGCATCTTATAGACCGATTGTATTAGCTAAGGCAGAAGCATCTTTTAGACCGACTGTATTAGCTAATACAGAAGCATCTTATAGACCGACTGTATTAGCTAATGCAGAAGCATCTTCTAGACCGATTGTATTAGCTAATGCAGAAGCATCTTCTAGACCGATTGTATTAGCTAATGCAGAAGCATCTTCTAGACCGATTGTATTAGCTAATGCAGAAGCATCTTCTAGACCGATTGTATTAGCTAATACAGAAGCATCTTATAGACCGATTGTATTAGCTAATGCAGAAGCATCTTCTAGACCGATTGTATTAGCTAATGCAGAAGCATCTTCTAGACCGATTGTATTAGCTAATGCAGAAGCATCTTCTAGACCGATTGTATTAGCTAATACAGAAGCATCTTATAGACCGATTGTATTAGCTAATGCAGAAGCATCTTCTAGACCGATTGTATTAGCTAATGCAGAAGCATCTTCTAGACCGATTGTATTAGCTAATGCAGAAGCATCTTCTAGACCGATTGTATTAGCTAATGCAGAAGCATCTTTTCGAACATTGCTACAAATCAAGTGATATCAATAGATAACATTAATAGGAGTTTGAGCAGACTGTTGGAGAGAAAGACTATATTCTCCCCTGCAGCTCTGTTGGCATAGTCACTTTGGTGATACAATGAGAAGTGGATTAAACTCTGCAGAGAGGAAAAGAATAGAGCCAGGGTATTCAACTCTGACCCTACGAGGTCCAGACTACAACTGGTTTTCAGTTCTGCCTGATTATGAATTGCTCCCACCTGGTGTCCCAGGTCTAAAGCTTTTCCCTGATTAGAGAGTAAGAAGGAACTAAATAAATGCCGTGGAACTGGCTTCGAGGTCCTGATTTGATTTTGAGGGTACTGGAGGAAGGAGAGAAGTGAGCTGAATCAAGAGTCTTTACAGGCAGAGGGGCCTGAGTCCATCTCCTCCAACAAACTCAAACTTGCTCCCCGTCATAGTCTCTCTCCAGTCTTTTCTCCTCACTCTCTCCATCCATGTGCCTCCCTTAGTCCCAGCCACCAACCCATTTCATTACAACAGTACACACTTCTTGGCATTCTTTTTGGTAACGGGATACAACACGGCCCGTACTGCCTCGCTGAACACTTCCCTGACCCCTTCCTGCGTCAGAGCAGAGCATTCCATGTACTTCACCGCTCCTATCTGCTTAGCCATGCTGTTCCCCTGTTGCTGTGTGGTGGGAGCTAAACCCTGCTCCTTCAGCTTCTTCACCGTCTCCCCATCACTCCTCAGGTCCCTCTTGGTCCCCACTAGGAGGATGGGCACGCTGGGGCAGTGGTGAGACACCTCCGGGTGCCACTTGTGGCGGACGTTGGCGTGGGAGGAAGGACTCCCGATGGAGAAACAGATGACGAAGACGTTGGATTGGGGGTAGGACAGAGTACGGAGGCGGTCGTACTCCTCTTGTCCGGCTGTGTCCCACAGGTTGAGGCTGATGCTGCGACCATCTACCGTCATCTGCGACACACACACACACACACACACACACACACACACACACACAGAGATGTAAAAACCCAGCTGTAAAAAACACACACACGCAGACGAACACACAGACAGAGGAAAACACAGGTGAACCTGGGCGCTGTAGTTGTCGAACACGGTGGGGATGTACTCCTCTGGGAAAGCATTGGTGGTGTAGGAGATGAGGAGGCATGTTTTACCCACAGCACCGTCCCCCACCACTACACACTTCATGGTCTGCATTCTGCCTTCCTTAGAACACACGGGCTGCAGAACCTGGGGAGAGAGAGGGAGAGGAGAGAGAGAGGGAGACGTGAGGAGAGAGAGAAAGAGAGATGTGAGGGAAGAGAGAGAGAAAGAGAGAGACGTGAGGAGAGAGAAAGAAAGATAAAGAGAGAGAGACGTGAGGAGAGAGAGAGAGAGACGTGAGGAGAGAGAGAGAAAGAGAGAGACGTGAGGAGAGAGAGAGAGAAAGAGAGAGACGTGAGGAGAGAGAGAGAGAAAGAGAGAGACGTGAGGAGAGAGAGAGAGAAAGAGAGAGACGTGAGGAGAGAGAGAAAGAGAGAGACGAGAGAGAGAGAAAGAGAGAGACGTGAGGAGAGAGAGAGAGAAAGAGAGAGACGTGAGGAGAGAGAGAGAGAAAGAGAGAGACGTGAGGAGAGAGAGAGAGAAAGAGAGAGACGTGAGGAGAGAGAGAGAGAAAGAGAGAGACGTGAGGAGAGAGAGAGAGAAAGAGAGAGACGTGAGAGAGAGAGAAAGAGAGAGACGTGAGGAGAGAGAGAGAAAGAGAGAGACGTGAGGAGAGAGAGAGAGAAAGAGAGAGACGTGAGGAGAGAGAGAAAGAGAGACGTGAGGAGAGAGAGAGAAAGAGAGACGTGAGGAGAGAGAGAGAAAGAGAGACGTGAGGAGAGAGAGAGAGAGAGAAAGAGAGACGTGAGGAGAGAGAGAGAGAGAGAAAGAGAGAGAGAGAGAGAGAAGAGAGAGAGAGAGACGTGAGGAGAGAGAAAGAGAGACGTGAGGAGAAAGAGAGAAAGAGAAAGAGAGAAAGAGAAAGAGAGAGAGAGAAAGAGAGAGAGAAAGAACACAATTAGAACAAACCAAATAATGACAAAATAAAAAGATAATTACTTGACAAAATACCTGACCACTGTGACTGACCCTAAACAGAGAGTACACAGGGGCAGAATACCTGACCACTGTGACTGACCCTAAACAGAGAGTACACAGGGGCAGAATACCTGACCACTGTGACTGACCCTAAACAGAGAGTACACAGTGGCAGAATACCTGACCACTGTGACTGACCCTAAACAGAGAGTACACAGTGGCAGAATACCTGACCACCGTGACTGACCCTAAACAGAGAGTACACAGTGGCAGAATACCTGACCACTGTGACTGACCCTAAACAGAGAGTACATAGTGGCAGAATACCTGACCACTGTGACTGGCCCTAAACAGAGAGTACATAGTGGCAGAATACCTGACCACTGTGACTGACCCTAAACAGAGAGTACATAGTGGCAGAATACCTGACCACCGTGACTGACCCTAAACAGAGAGTACACAGCGGCAGAATACCTGACCACCGTGACTGACCCTAAACAGAGAGTACACAGTGGCAGAATACCTGACCACCGTGACTGACCCTAAACAGAGAGTACACAGTGGCAGAATACCTGACCACCGTGACTGACCCTAAACAGAGAGTACACAGTGGCAGAATACCTGACCACTTTGACTGACCCTAAACAGAGAGTACACAGTGGCAGAATACCTGACCACTGTGACTGACCCTAAACAGAGAGTACACAGTGGCAGAATACCTGACCACTGTGACTGACCCTAAACAGAGAGTACACAGTGGCAGAATACCTGACCACTGTGACTGACCCTAAACAGAGAGTACACAGTGGCAGAATACCTGACCACTGTGACTGACCCTAAACAGAGAGTACACAGTGGCAGAATACCTGACCACTGTGACTGACCCTAAACAGAGAGTACACAGTGGCAGAATACCTGACCACTGTGACTGACCCTAAACAGAGAGTACACAGTGGCAGAATACCTGACCACTGTGACTGACCCTAAACAGAGAGTACACAGTGGCAGAATACCTGACCACTGTGACTGACCCTAAACAGAGAGTACACAGTGGCAGAATACCTGACCACTGTGACTGACCCTAAACAGAGAGTACACAGTGGCAGAATACCTGACCACTGTGACTGACCCTAAACAGAGAGTACACAGTGGCAGAATACCTGACCACTGTGACTGACCCTAAACAGAGAGTACACAGTGGCAGAATACTTGACCACTGTGACTGACCCTAAACAGAGAGTACATAGTGGCAGAATACCTGACCACTGTGACTGACCCTAAACAGAGAGTACATAGTGGCAGAATACCTGACCACTGTGACTGACCCTAAACAGAGAGTACATAGTGGCAGAATACCTGACCACTGTGACTGACCCTAAACAGAGAGTACATAGTGGCAGAATACCTGACCACTGTGACTGACCCACAATTAAGGAAAGATTTGAATATGTACAGAGTTATAGTGAGCATGGCCTCGCTATTGAGAGAGGCCGCCGTAGGCAGACTGCTCAGATTGGCCGGGTGGCCAGCTCTAGGAAGAGTCTTGGTGGTTCCAATCTTCTTCCATTTCAGAATGATGGAGGCCACTGTGTTCTCGGGACCTTCAACGATGCAGAAATGTTTTGGTATCCTTTCCCAGATCTGTGCCTCGACACCATCCTGTCTCGGAGCTCTACGGACAATTCCTTTGACCTCGTGGCTTGGTTTTTACTCTGACATGCACTGTCAACTGTGGGACCTCATATTAGCCCATCCCTGTCAACCATTTCAATTCCTCGTCATTCCGTGGTGCCTGAAAAGTTATTAATTAACAGCCTGAACACTTCTTCCAATTATTCATTAACAGGTGCATGTTTGTTAATAATTGGAAGAAGCAATTACATAAATTCATCAAGTGCAGCGTCTGGATGCTCCTCATTAATCACATCAGACCAGCGTCTGGATGCTCCTCATTAATCACATCAGACCAGCGTCTGGATGCTCCTCATTAATCACATCAGACCAGCGTCTGGATGCTCCTCATTAATCACATCAGACCAGCGTCTGGATGCTCCTCATTAATCACATCAGACCAGCGTCTGGATGCTCCTCATTAATCACATCAGACCAGCCAGTCTGGATGCTCCTCATTAATCTCCTCATTAATACATCAGACCAGCGTCTGGATGCTCCTCATTAATCACATCAGACCAGCGTCTGGATGCTCCTCATTAATCACATCAGACCAGCGTCTGGATGCTCCTCATTAATCACATCAGACCAACAAATATTTTTTAGCATCATCCACATAAGAGTCACAGCAAGGAGGGGGGAGAGAGAGAGGGAAGGAGGGGGATGCTCCTCATTAGAGAGGGAATGGGGGGCTGGAGAGAGGGAAGGAGGGGGAGAGAGGGGAAGGAGGGGGAGGGGGGGAGAGGGAAGGAGGGGGGAGAGGGAAGGAGGGGGAGGGGGGAGAGGGAAGGAGGGGGGAGAGGGAAGGAGGGGGGAGAGGGAAGGGGGAAGGGGAGAGGGGGAAGGGGGGGGAGGGAAGGAGGGGGAGAGATATTCCCAAACCTTCCATAACAAAACTATCCCCTACAGGAAGATGAACCTGGAGAAAAGTCCCCTAAGCAAGCTGGTCCTGGGGCTCTGTTCAAACACAAACACCACACAGAGCCCCAGGACAGCAACATAATTAGACCCAATCAAATCATGAGAAAACAAAAAGATAAATACTTGACACATTGGAAACAATCAACAAAAAAACAGAGCAAACTAGAATGCTTATTTGGTCCTAAACAGAGAGTACACAGCGGCAGAATACCTGACCACTGTAAGTGACCCCAAAAAATTAAGGAAGGCCTTGACTATGTACAGCCTTGCTATTGACAGCACAGCCTTGCTATTGACAGCACAGCCTTGCTATTGAAAAAGGTCTCCGTCGGCTGAACTGGTTCGCTAAAGACAGGCTATGTGAACACTGCCCACAAAATGAAGTGGAAACTGAAATCACTTCCGAACCTCCAGCCAAATGTATGACAATAATAGAGACATATTTCCCTCAGATTACACAGACCAGTGTGCCATCACAGCAGCAAGATTTGTGACCTGTTGCCACAAGAGAAGGGCAACCAGTGAAGAACAAACACCATCGTACATCCATATTTATGTTAATTTATTTTCCCTTTTGTACTTAAACTATTTGCACATCGTTACAACACTGCATATAGACATACTATGACATTTGAAATGTCTCTATTCTTTCGGATCTTGTGGGAGTGTAATATTTACCATTCACTTTTTATTGTTCATTTCCCTTTTGTTTATCAATTTCACTTGCTTTGGCAATGTTAACATATGTTTCCCATGCCAATAACGCCCCTTGACAGGGAAGGATGGAGAGAGACGGAAGGAGAGAGAGGAGAGGAGGGGGGAGAGAGAGGGGGAAGGAGCGGGGAGAGAGGGAGAGGGAAGGAGAGCAGGAATGAGAGGAGAGAGGAAAGGAGGGGGAGGGGGAAAGAAGGGGGAGAGAGAGAGCGAAAGAGGGGAGAGAGAGAGAGCGAAAGAGGGGAGAGAGAGAGCGAAAGAGGGGAGAGAGAGAGGAAAGAGGGGAGAGAGAGGGAAAGAGGGGAGAGAGAGGGAAAGAGGGGAGAGAGAGAGAGGGAAAGAGGGGAGAGAGAGAGGGAAAGAGGGGAGAGAGAGAGGGAAAAGAGGGGAGAGAGAGAGGGAAGAGAGGGAAGGAGGGGGAGAAATAGGGAAGGAGAGAGAGAGGGAGAGGAAAAAGAGGGGGGAGAGAGAGAAATAGGAAGGAGGGAGGGAGAGAGAAGGGAAGGAGGGGGAGAGAGAGGAAGGAGGGGGAGAAAGAGAGGAAGGAGGGGGAGAAAGAGAGGGAAGGGGGAGAAAGAGAGGGAAGGGGATAAAGAGGGAAGGGGGGAGAAAAAGAGAAGGAAGGGGGGGAGAGAAAGGAGGGAAGGGGGAGAGAAAGAGAGGGAAGGGGGGAGAAAGAGAGGGAAGGGGGGGGGAGAAAGAGAGGGAATGGGGGGAGAAAGAGAGGGAATGGGGGAGAGAAAGAGAGGGAAGGGGGGAGAGAAAGAGAGGGAAGGGGGGAGAAAGAGAGGGAATGGGGGGGAGAGAAAGAGAGGGAATGGGGGGAGAAAAGAGAGGGAATGGGGGGAGAGAAAGAGAGGGAAGGAGGGAGAGAAAGAGAGGGAAGGAGGGGGAGAGAGGGAAGGGGGGAAAGAGAGGGAAGGAGGGGAGAGAAAGAGAGGGAAGGGGGGAGAGAAAGAGAGGGAAGGAGGGGGAGAAAGAGAGGGAAGGAGGGGGGAGAAAGAGAGGGAAGGAGGGAGATGAGGAGAGGAGGGGAGAAAGAGGGACAGAGAATAAACCATGAGCAGCACATTGGCTGTTGCTTGTTTTGATTATTATTAATTATTAATTATCAAATATTTTATTTTAATTAACAAGGTACTAGTTAAGTACAATGATTTAACTATGATAAAATGGAAAGCCTGAGAAAGTTAGACAACAATAATTTGGTATCTTAGGTCGTCAACTTTTGGGCGCACCCATACCAGCCAGCCAGCTAGATGGAGCGCTAAGAACCTAACGTTAGCTAGCGTGCTAGCAAGCAAGCATGTGGAGTTTCTCAAAGTTTAGACTTCCTAAAAACAATTAAAGCAGTTATTAGCCACAATAAGCACATTGTTAGTATACATATAGGTAAAACAATAGTTTGCAAGAATGATCTATATTTAAAAAGAGTGTTGTTTATCTTACCACCTCTCGACTAGAGCTCAACTTTTTAGCCGTGTAACAGTCAATCACAACTTCATCCGGGGAACTTTCGGAAACGCCCAAAACGTACGACGTTGGTTATGGGATCATGGTAGTTGTAGTTGTTCTTCTTGTTTCACTTCAGGTTGTTAAGAGGTCATTCGGACGCTAGATGGCATTATAAACCATAACGCTCTATAAATCATATTTTCCCCCAGAAAAGGACCTACCTCATTACCTTAAACATGCGTTAAATTAAACATATATTTGATTGTTTTATAATACCGGTATGCATAGTTCTCAAATGAACAATGACGAAAGCAACAGTATTCAGACCATGGCAAAATGTAAACACAAGTCAAATCATTGGGTTATAATCCCAGAATTAGATCATTTTATTCTGAATGACCAGTTTAAATTCAGGATTGGAGGGCTGCTGCTCACCGACTGCACTTGTTTATAAACCTGCTCTTTTAATCTCTTTCTCTCTTATGCACTTTGCACTGTTTTAACTTTCATTCATGTGTATTGTGTAACTACACAGAATTTTTTGGGGGAATGCAACATGTAAAGTGTTGGTCCCACGTTTCATGAGCTGAAATAAAAGTTTCCAGAAATGTTCCGTACACACCTGACTGCAGGGAGATGCTCACCTTCGATGGCCACTGGCACGGATGAATCCCGGTTTCACCTGTACCAGGCAGATGGCAGCGTGTTTTCAACTGTACCAGGCAGATGGCAGCGTGTTTTCAACTGTACCAGGGAGATGGCAGCGTGTTTTCAACTGTACCAGGGAGATGGCAGCGTGTTTTCACCTGTACCAGGGAGATGGCAGCGTGTTTTCAACTGTACCAGGCAGATGGCAGCGTGTTTTCAACTGTACCAGGCAGATGGCAGCGTGTTTTCACCTGTACCAGGGAGATGGCAGCGTGTTTTCAACTGTACCAGGGAGATGGCAGCGTGTTTTCAACTGTACCAGGCAGATGGCAGCGTGTTTTCAACTGTACCAGGCAGATGGCAGCGTGTTTTCACCTGTACCAGGCAGATGGCAGCGTGTTTTCAACTGTACCAGGCAGATGGCAGCGTGTTTTCAACTGTACCAGGCAGATGGCAGCGTGTTTTCACCTGTACCAGGGAGATGGCAGCGTGTTTTCACCTGTACCAGGCAGATGGCAGCGTGTTTTCAACTGTACCAGGGAGATGGCAGCGTGTTTTCAACTGTACCAGGCAGATGGCAGCGTGTTTTCAACTGTACCAGGGAGATGGCAGCGTGTTTTCAACTGTACCAGGCAGATGGCAGCGTGTTTTCAACTGTACCAGGGAGATGGCAGCGTGTTTTCAACTGTACCAGGGAGATGGCAGCGTGTTTTCACCTGTACCAGGCAGATGGCAGCGTGTTTTCACCTGTACCAGGGAGATGGCAGCGTGTTTTCACCTGTACCAGGGAGATGGAGGCGTGTTTTCACCTGTACCAGGCAGATGGCAGCGTGTTTTCACCTGTACCAGGCAGATGGCAGCGTGTTTTCACCTGTACCAGGGAGATGGCAGCGTGTTTTCACCTGTACCAGGCAGATGGCAGCGTGTTTTCACCTGTACCAGGCAGATGGCAGCGTGTTTTCACCTGTACCAGGAGATGGCAGCGTGTTTTCACCTGTACCAGGCAGATGGCAGCGTGTTTTCACCTGTACCAGGCAGATGGCAGCGTGTTTTCACCTGTACCAGGGAGATGGCAGCGTGTTTTCACCTGTACCAGGGAGATGGCAGCGTGTTTTCACCTGTACCAGGCAGATGGCAGCGTGTTTTCACCTGTACCAGGCAGATGGCAGCGTGTTTTCACCTGTACCAGGGAGATGGCAGCGTGTTTTCAACTGTACCAGGGAGATGGCAGCGTGTTTTCAACTGTACCAGGGAGATGGCAGCGTGTATGTCCCCATGGTGGGGGCACTCTGTTAACACAATCACATTTTATCAATGTCAATTTGAATGCACAGAGATACTGTGATGAGATCCTGAGGCCCATTGTTGTGCCATTCATCCACCACCACCTCATGTTTCAGTATGATAATACACAGCCCCATGTACACAATTCCTGGAAGCTGAACATTTCCAGGTTATTCCATGGCCTGCATACTTACCAGACATGTCACCCATTGAGCATGTTTGGGATGCTCTGGATTGACATGTACAGCAGCTTGTTTCAGTTCCTGCCAATATCCAGCAACCTCAAACAGCTATTGAAGAGTGGGACAACATTCCACAGGCCACAGTCAACAGCCTGTGACTAGCTGCACGAAGCAAATGGTCACACCAGATACTGACTGGTTTTCTGTCTTCCCAGTCTCATGTGAAATCCATAGATTAGGACCTAATGAATTGATTTAAACTGACTGATTTCCTTATTTGAACTGGGGAGGGAGAGGTGAGGGAGGGGAGAGGAGGAGGAACCTGTAACTTGAGGAGCAGGAGGAGGGAGGGAGGGAGGGAGGGAGGGAGGAGGAGAGAGGAGGAGGGAGGGAGGTCATCAAATCTTTCAAATGGTTGCATGTTGTGTTTTTATTTTAGTGTGTTTTCTGCAACCTTGAAAAAGAGATGTAAATCTCAATGTGACTGTTTAAATAAAGGCTTAATACAATAATACATTAGGTTAGGTGAAGGACAGGCCTAACCATTTTTTAAACGTGATCCCTTGACCAAGCGCGAAAACGATCTGTTTTCTTCTGATACCATCCACAGTGCTAATGATGACCATGTCTCAGCCGCTTTGTCTGCTTTCTTGAGGAGAACAGACACTAACATGCCTTCACTGGTTACGTTTAACTTAAGTGTCCAGTTCAGTTCATAAAATGTGTAATCCATTAATGTTTGTAGATAGTAACAGAGCGGTTGTAACTCTTCATCGCAAGCAGAAGAGGAATAGGAAAGGGGCAGACTGGGGACAGAAATGACCCCCGACATTTAACACACCAGTCCATTTCTGTCCTTGTGGCCCCCACGCCGGCTCATTTTCTGTACAACAAAACAAACAAGTTAGACCGGCCCATCCCATCCAGCATTTCCTCAAAATGCCAGGTGGCCAGTCTGCCCCTCTGGCAGACTCATTGATGTCATCACATCTCCCATCTATACACTGATCCAGGTAAAGCAATGGGTGTGTCCCAAATGGCACCCTTTTCACTTTGTAGCACAGTACCCTGGTCAATAACAGTACACTATAAAAGGGATTAGGGTGTAATTTGGTATGCTGAGAGGGGTTAAAAGGTCAGTGCTGACCAACCACCGGACAACATTGGAACCCAAGTTTATTGCTCTGCCCTCCAAGGGGTTCTAGCGTCAGCCACGTCACTGTGGCCTGTACACAGAGCTCTCCCACTGAACTCCTACACCCACACACCATTCTCACCCCTATTCTCCAAGGAGATCCCCTAGAATACCTGCAGTGGCAATGGTTACAGGCCTGAGGGGAGGCTGATTATATCAAGACATGAAGAAGGAGTGAAGCTGAGGAGCAGTGGAGAGAGGGAGGGAGGGAGGGAGGTGTGAACCTGAGGAGCAGTGGAGAGAGGGAGGGAGGGAGGTGTGAACCTGAGGAGCAGTGGAGAGAGGGAGGGAGGGAGGGAGGTGTGAACCTGAGGAGCAGTGGAGAGAGGGAGGGAGGGAGGGAGGAGTGAACCTGAGGAGCAGTGGAGAGAGGGGGAGGGAGGGAGGGAGGAGAACCTGAGGAGCAGTGGAGAGAGGGAGGGAGAGGAGGGAGGGGAGGGAGGGACCCTGAGGAGCAGTGGAGAGAGGGAGGGAGCAGGGAGAGGGGTGTGAACCTGAGGAGCAGTGGAGAGAGGGAGGGAGGGAGGGAGGGAGGGGAGGTGTGAACCTGAGGAGCAGTGGAGAGAGGGAGGGAGGGAGGAGTGAACCTGAGGAGCAGTGGAGAGAGGGAGGGAGGGAGGGAGGTGTGAACCTGAGGAGCAGTGGAGAGAGGGAGGGAGGGAGGGAGGAGGAGAGAACCTGAGGAGCAGTGGAGAGAGGGAGGGAGGGAGGGAGGAGGAGTGAACCTGAGGAGCAGTGGAGAGAGGGAGGGAGGGAGGGAGGTGTGAACCTGAGGAGCAGTGGAGGAGAGGGAGGGAGGGAGGAGGAGTGAACCTGAGGAGCAGTGGAGAGAGGGAGGGAGGGAGGGAGAGGAGGTAGAGAGAGGGAGGAGTGAACCTGAGGAGCAGTGGAGAGAGGGAGGGAGGGAGGGAGGTGTGAACCTGAGGAGCAGTGGAGAGGAGAGGGAGGGAGGAGGGAGCAGTGGAGGTGAACCTGAGGAGCAGTGGAGAGAGGGAGGGGAGGGAGGGAGGTGTGAACCTGAGGAGCAGTGGAGAGGGAGGGAGGGAGGAGAGCAGGAGAGAGGGAGGGAGGAGGAGGTGAACCTGAGGAGCAGTGGAGAGAGGGAGGGAGGGAGGGAGGAGGGAGGTGAACCTGAACCTGAGGAGCAGTGGAGAGAGGGGAGGGAGGGAGGGAGGTGTGAACCTGAGGAGCAGTGGAGAGAGGGAGGGAGGGAGGGAGGTGTGAACCTGAGGAGCAGTGGAGAGAGGGAGGGAGGGAGGGAGGAGGAACCTGAGGAGCAGTGGAGAGAGGGAGGGAGGGAGGGAGGTGTGAACCTGAGGAGCAGTAGAGAGAGGGAGGAGTGAACCTGAGGAGCAGTGGAGAGAGGGAGGGAGGGAGGGAGGTGTGAACCTGAGGAGCAGTGGAGAGAGGGAGGGAGGGAGGGAGGTGTGAACCTGAGGAGCAGTGGAGAGAGGGAGGGAGGGAGGGAGGTGAACCTGAGGAGCAGTGGAGAGAGGGAGGGAGGGAGGGAGGGAGTGAACCTGAGGAGCAGTGGAGAGAGGGAGGGAGGGAGGAGGAGGTAGAAGGGAGGAGGGAGGTGAACCTGAGGAGCAGTGGAGAGGGAGGGAGGGAGGGAGGGAGGAACCTGAGGAGCAGTGGAGTGAACCTGAGGAGCAGTGGAGAGAGGGAGGGAGGGAGGGAGGAGTGAACCTGAGGAGCAGTGGAGAGAGGGAGGGAGGGAGGGAGGGAGGAGAACCTGAGGAGCAGTGGAGAGAGGGAGGGAGGGAGGGAGGGAGGTGTGAACCTGAGGAGCAGTGGAGAGAGGGAGGGAGGGAGGGAGGGAGTGAACCTGAGGAGCAGTGGAGAGAGGGAGGGAGGGAGGGAGGAACCTGAGGAGCAGTGGAGAGGGAGGGAGGGAGGGAGGTGTGAACCTGAGGAGCAGTGGAGAGAGGGGGAGGGAGGGAGGGAGGTGTGAACCTGAGGAGCAGTGGAGAGAGGGAGGGAGGGAGGGAGGGAGGTGAAACCTGAGGAGCAGTGGAGGAGAGGGAGGGAGGGAGGAGGGAGAGGAGCAGTGGAGAGAGGGGAGGGAGGGAGGAACCTGAGGAGCAGTGGAGAGAGGGAGGGAGGAGGGAGGAGGAGGAGGTGAACCTGAGGAGCAGTGGAGAGAGGGAGGGAGGGGGAGGGAGGGAGGAGTGAACCTGAGGAGCAGTGGAGAGAGGGAGGGAGGGGAGGGGAGGGAGGAGTGAGGGAGGGAGAGGAGCAGTGGAGAGGGAGGGAGGGAGGGAGGGAGGTGTGAACCTGAGGAGCAGTGGAGAGAGGGAGGGAGGGAGGGAGGTGGAGGAGCAGTGGAGAGGGGAGGGAGGGAGGAGGAGTGAACCTGAGGAGCAGTGGAGAGAGGGAGGGAGGGAGGGAGGAGGGGAGTGAACCTGAGGAGCAGTGGAGAGAGGGAGGGAGGGAGGGAGGTGTGAACCTGAGGAGCAGTGGAGAGAGGGAGGGAGGGAGGGAGGTGTGAACCTGAGGAGCAGTGGAGAGAGGGAGGGAGGGAGGGAGGTGTGAACCTGAGGAGCAGTGGAGAGAGGGAGGGAGGGAGGTGTGAACCTGAGGAGCAGTGGAGAGAGGGAGGGAGGGAGGGAGGTGTGGAACCTGAGGAGCAGTGGAGAGAGGGAGGGAGGGAGGGAGGTGTGAACCTGAGGAGCAGTGGAGAGAGGGAGAGGGAGGGAGGGAGGGAGGTGTGAACCTGAGGAGCAGTGGAGAGAGGGAGGGAGGGAGGGAGGTGTGAACCTGAGGAGCAGTGGAGAGAGGGAGGGAGGGAGGGAGGAGGAGTGAACCTGAGGAGCAGTGGAGAGAGGGAGGGAGGGAGGGAGGGAGGGAGTGAACCTGAGGAGCAGTGGAGAGAGGGAGGGAGGGAGGGAGGAAACCTGAGGAGCAGTGGAGGGAGAACCTGGGAGGGAGGGAGGGAGGGAGGGAGGTGTGAACCTGAGGAGCAGTGGAGAGAGGGAGGGAGGGAGGGAGGAACCTGAGGAGCAGTGGAGAGGGAGGGGGAGGGAGGGAGGGAGGAGGGAGGGAGGGAGGTGAACCTGAGGAGCAGTGGAGAGAGGGAGGAGGGAGGAGAGGAGAGGAGGGAGAACCTGAGGAGCAGTGGAGAGAGGGAGGGAGGGAGGGAGGTGTGAACCTGAGGAGCAGTGGAGAGAGGGAGGGAGGGAGGGAGGTGTGAACCTGAGGAGCAGTGGAGAGAGGGAGGGAGGGAACCTGGGAGCAGTGGAGGAGGGAGGGAGGGAGGGAGGTGTGAACCTGAGGAGCAGTGGAGAGAGGGAGGGAGGGAGGGAGGTGTGAACCTGAGGAGCAGTGGAGAGAGGGAGGGAGGGAGGGAGGGAGTGAACCTGAGGAGCAGTGGAGAGAGGGAGGGAGGGAGGGAGGTGAGGAAACCTGAGGAGCAGTGGAGAGAGGGAGGGAGGGAGGAGGAGTGAACCTGAGGAGCAGTGAGAGAGGGAGGGAGGAGGAGGAACCTGAGGAGGGAGGGGAGTGGAGAGAGGAGCAGGGAGGGGGAGGGAGGGAGGGAGGTGAACCTGAGGAGCAGTGGAGAGAGGGAGGGAGGGAGGGAGGTGGAACCTGAGGAGCAGTGGAGAGAGGGAGGGAGGGAGGAGGGAGGTGTGAACCTGAGGAGCAGTGGAGAGAGGGAGGGAGGGAGGGAGGTGAACCTGAGGAGCAGTGGAGAGGGAGGGAGGGAGGGAGGAGGGAGGAGAACCTGAGGAGCAGTGGAGAGAGGGAGGGAGGGAGGAGGTGAACCTGAGGAGCAGTGGAGAGAGGGAGGGAGGGAGGGAGGGAGCAGTGGAACCTGAGGAGCAGTGGAGAGAGGGAGGGAGGGAGGGAGGAGTGAACCTGAGGAGCAGTGGAGAGAGGGAGGGAGGGAGGGAGGTGTGAACCTGAGGAGCAGTGGAGAGAGGGAGGGAGGGAGGAGAACCTGAGGAGCAGTGGAGAGAGGGAGGGAGGGAGGGAGGTGTGAACCTGAGGAGCAGTGGAGAGAGGGAGGGAGGGAGGGAGGTGTGAACCTGAGGAGCAGTGGAGAGAGGGAGGGAGGGAGGGAGGTGAACCTGAGGAGCAGTGGAGAGAGGGAGGGAGGGGAGGGAGGTGTGAACCTGAGGAGCAGTGGAGAGAGGGAGGAGGGGAGGGAGGTGTGAACCTGAGGAGCAGTGGAGAGAGGGAGGGAGGGAGGGAGGGAGGTGTGAACCTGAGGAGCAGTGGAGAGAGGGAGGGAGGGAGGGAGGTGTGAACCTGAGGAGCAGTGGAGAGGGAGGGAGGGAGGGAGGGAGGGAGGAGGGAGTGAACCTGAGGAGCAGTGGAGAGAGGGAGGGAGGGAGGGAGGTGTGAACCTGAGGAGCAGTGGAGAGAGGGAGGGAGGGAGGGAGGTGTGAACCTGAGGAGCAGTGGAGAGAGGGAGGAGGGGGAGGGAGGGAGGGAGGAGGGAGGGAGGAGGAGTGAACCTGAGGAGCAGTGGAGAGAGGGAGGGAGGGAGGGAGGTGAGGAGCAGTGAACCTGAGGAGCAGTGGAGAGAGGGAGGGAGGGAGAGGTGTGAACCTGAGGAGCAGTGGAGAGAGGGAGGGAGGGAGGGAGGTGGAGAGAGGGAGGGAGGGAGGGGAGAGAACCTGAGGAGCAGTGGAGAGAGGGAGGGAGGGAGGGAGGGAGGGAGGAGGGAGGAGGGAGGTGAACCTGAGGAGCAGTGGAGAGAGGGAGGAGGAGGAGAGAGAGGGAGAGAGGGAGGGGAGGGAGGTGTGAACCTGAGGAGCAGTGGAGAGAGGGGAGGGAGGGAGGGTGAGAGGAGCAGTGGAACCTGAGGAGCAGTGGAGAGAGGGAGGGAGGGAGGGAGGTGTGAACCTGAGGAGCAGTGGAGAGGGAGGGAGGGAGGGAGGAGGAGGGAGGAGGAGAACCTGAGGAGCAGTGGAGAGGGGAGGGAGGGAGGGAGGTGTGAACCTGAGGAGCAGTGGAGAGAGGGAGGGAGGGAGGGAGCAGTGTGAACCTGAGGAGCAGTGGAGAGAGGGAGGGAGGGAGGAGGTGGAACCTGAGGAGCAGTGGAGAGAGGGAGGGAGGGAGGGAGGGAGGTGGAGGAACCTGAGGAGCAGTGGAGAGAGGGAGGGAGGGAGGAGGGAGGTGAACCTGAGGAGCAGTGGAGAGGAGGGAGGAGGGAGGGAGGGAGGGAGGTGTGAACCTGAGGAGCAGTGGAGAGAGGGAGGGAGGGAGGGAGGGAGGAGTGAACCTGAGGAGCAGTGGAGAGAGGGAGGGAGGAGGAGGTGTGAACCTGAGGAGCAGTGGAGAGAGGGAGGGAGGGAGGGAGGTGTGAACCTGAGGAGCAGTGGAGAGAGAGGAGGGAGGGAGGGAGGAGGAACCTGAGGAGCAGTGGAGAGAGGGAGGGAGGGAGGGAGGAACCTGAACCTGAGGAGCAGGAGGAGGGAGGTGGAGAGAGGGAGGGAGGGAGGGAGGTGTGAACCTGAGGAGCAGTGGAGAGAGGGAGGGAGGGAGGGAGGAGTGTGAACCTGAGGAGCAGTGGAGAGAGGGAGGGAGGGAGGGAGGTGTGAACCTGAGGAGCAGTGGAGAGAGGGAGGGAGGGAGGGAGGAGGGAGGGAGGGAGGAGGTGAACCTGAGGAGCAGTGGAGAGAGGGGAGGGAGGGAGGTGTGAACCTGAGGAGCAGTGGAGAGAGGGAGGGAGGGAGGGAGGTGTGAACCTGAGGAGCAGTGGAGAGAGGGAGGGAGGGAGGGAGGTGTGAACCTGAGGAGCAGTGGAGGAGCAGTGGGAGGGAGGGAGGGAGGGAGGAGGTGTGAACCTGAGGAGCAGTGGAGAGAGGAGGGAGGGAGGGAGGGAGGAGAGTGTGAACCTGAGTGTGAACCTGAGGAGCAGTGGAGAGAGGGAGGGAGGGAGGGAGCAGTGGAGGGAGAGGGAGAGAACCTGAGGGAGGAGAGAGGGAGTGTGAACCTGGGAGGGAGGGAGGTGTGAACCTGAGGAGCAGTGGAGAGGGAGGGAGGGAGGGAGGTGAACCTGAGGAGCAGTGGAGAGAGGGAGGGAGGGAGGGAGGAGGGAGTGAACCTGAGGAGCAGTGGAGAGAGGGAGGGAGGGAGGGAGGGAACCTGAGGAGGTGGAGGGAGGGAGGTGGAGGAGGGAGGAGGAGGGAGGTGTGAACCTGAGGAGCAGTGGAGAGAGGGAGGGAGGGAGGGAGGTGTGAACCTGAGGAGCAGTGGAGAGAGGGAGGGAGGGAGGGAGGTGTGAACCTGAGGAGCAGTGGAGAGAGGGAGGGAGGGAGGAGTGAACCTGAGGAGCAGTGGAGAGAGGGAGGGAGGGAGGGAGGTGTGAACCTGAGGAGCAGTGGAGAGAGGGAGGGAGGGAGGGAGGTGTGAACCTGAGGAGCAGTGGAGAGAGGGAGGGAGGGAGGGAGGAGTGAACCTGAGGAGCAGTGGAGAGAGGGAGGGAGGGAGGGAGGTGGAAACTGAGGAGCAGTGGAGAGAGGGAGGGAGGGAGGGAGGAGGAGGGAGGGAGGGAGGGAGGGAGGGAGGTGAACCTGAGGAGCAGTGGAGAGAGGGAGGGAGGGAGGGAGGTGTGAACCTGAGGAGCAGTGGAGAGAGGGAGGAGGGAGGGAGGAGTGAACCTGAGGAGCAGTGGAGAGAGGGAGGGAGGGAGGGAGGGAGGTGGAGAACTGAGGAGCAGTGGAGAGAGGGAGGGAGGGAGGGAGGAGTGAACCTGAGGAGCAGTGGAGAGAGGGAGGGAGGGAGGGAGGTGAGGAGCAGTGAACCTGAGGAGCAGTGGAGAGAGGGAGGGAGGGAGGGAGGAGTGAACCTGAGGAGCAGTGGAGAGAGGGAGGGAGGGAGGGAGGAGTGAACCTGAGGAGCAGTAGAGAGAGGGAGGGAGGAGGTGTGAACCTGAGGAGCAGTGGAGAGAGGGAGGGGAGGGAGGAGGTGTGAACCTGAGGAGCAGTGGAGAGAGGAGGAGGGAGGGGAGGAGGGAGGGAGGTGTGAACCTGAGGAGCAGTGGAGAGAGGGAGGGAGGGGAGGAGGTGTGAACCTGAGGAGCAGTGGAGAGAGGGAGGGAGGGAGGGAGGAGGGAGGGAGGGAGGGAGGTGAACCTGAGGAGCAGTGGAGAGAGGGAGGGAGGGAGAGGGAGGGAGGAACCTGAGGAGCAGTGGAGAGAGGGAGGGAGGGAGGAGGAACCTGAGGAGCAGTGGAGAGAGGGGGAGGGAGGGAGGGAGGTGTGAACCTGAGGAGCAGTGGAGAGAGGGAGGGAGGGAGGGAGGAGTGAACCTGAGGAGCAGTGGAGAGGGAGGGGAGGGAGGGAGGGAGGTGTGAACCTGAGGAGCAGTGGAGAGAGGGAGGGAGGGAGGGAGGTGTGAACCTGAGGAGCAGTGGAGAGAGGGAGGGAGGGAGGAGAACCTGAGGAGCAGTAGAGGGAGGGAGGGAGGAGAGAGGGAGGGAGGGAGGGAGGTGAACCTGAGGAGCAGTGGAGAGAGGGGAGGGAGGGGGGGAGTGAACCTGAGGAGCAGTGGAGAGAGAGGAGGGAGGGAGGGGGAGGTGTGAACCTGAGGAGCAGTGGAGAGAGGGAGGGAGGGAGGGAGGAGGAGGTGGAGGGAGGAGGAGGGAGAGGAGGGAGGAGAACCTGAGGAGCAGTGGAGAGAGGGAGGGAGGGAGGGAGGTGAACCTGAGGAGCAGTGGAGAGAGGGAGGGAGGGAGGAGTGAACCTGAGGAGCAGTGGAGAGAGGGAGGGAGGGAGGAGTGAACCTGAGGAGCAGTGGAGAGAGGGAGGGAGGGAGGGAGGTGTGAACCTGAGGAGCAGTGGAGAGAGGGAGGGAGGGAGGGAGGAGTGAACCTGAGGAGCAGTGGAGAGAGGGAGGGAGGGAGGGAGGTGTGAACCTGAGGAGCAGTGGAGAGAGGGAGGGAGGAGGGAGGTGTGAACCTGAGGAGCAGTGGAGAGAGGGAGGGAGGAGGGAGGAGGAACCTGAGGAGCAGTGGAGAGAGGGAGGGAGGGGAGGAGGGAGGGAGGAGGAGGTGTGAGAGGAGCAGTGGAGAGAGGGAGGGAGGGAGGGAGGAGAGGAGCAGTGGAGAGACCTGAGGAGCAGTGGAGAGAGGGAGGGAGGGAGGAGGAACCTGAGGAGCAGTGGAGAGAGGGAGGGAGGGAGGGAGGGAGGAGTGAACCTGAGGAGCAGTGGAGAGAGGGAGGGAGGGAGGGAGGTGTGAACCTGAGGAGCAGTGGAGAGAGGGAGGGAGGGAGGGAGGGAGGGAGGAGTGAACCTGAGGAGCAGTGGAGAGAGGGAGGGAGGGAGGGAGGTGTGAACCTGAGGAGCAGTGGAGAGAGGGAGGGAGGGAGGGAGGTGAACCTGAGGAGCAGTGGAGAGAGGGAGGGAGGGAGGGAGGTGTGAACCTGAGGAGCAGTGGAGAGAGGGGGAGGGAGGGAGGGAGGAGTGAACCTGAGGAGCAGTGGAGAGAGGGAGGGAGGGAGGGAGGTGGAGTGGAGGGAGGGAGAGGGAGGGGAGGGAGGGAGGTGTGAACCTGAGGAGCAGTGGAGAGAGGGAGGAGGAGGGAGGGAGCAGTGAACCTGAGGAGCAGTGGAGAGAGGGAGGGAGGGAGGGAGGTGAACCTGAGGAGCAGTGAGAGAGGGAGGGAGGGAGGTGTGAACCTGAGGAGCAGTGGAGAGAGGGGGAGGGAGGGAGGAGTGAACCTGAGGAGCAGTGGAGAGAGGGAGGGAGGGAGGGGGAGGTGTGAACCTGAGGAGCAGTGGGAGAGAGGAGGGAGGGAGGGAGGGAGGTGGAACCTGAGGAGCAGTGGAGAGAGGGAGGGAGGGAGGAGGTGTGAACCTGAGGAGCAGTGGAGAGAGGGAGGGAGGGAGGGAGGGAGGGAGGGAGGGAGGAGTGAACCTGAGGAGCAGTGGAGAGAGGGAGGGAGGGAGGTGTGAACCTGAGGAGCAGTAGAGAGAGGGAGGAGTGAACCTGAGGAGCAGTGGAGAGAGGGAGGGAGGGAGGGAGGAGGAGTGAACCTGAGGAGCAGTGGAGAGAGGGAGGGAGGGAGGGAGGAGGAGGAACCTGAGGAGCAGTGGAGAGAGGGAGGGAGGGAGGAGGAGTGAACCTGAGGAGCAGTGGAGAGAGGGAGGGAGGGAGGTGAACCTGAGGAGCAGTGGAGAGAGGGAGGGAGGGAGGGAGGTGAACCTGAGGAGCAGTGGAGAGAGGGAGGGAGGGGAGGGAGGTGTGAACCTGAGGAGCAGTGGAGAGAGGGGGAGGGGGAGGAGTGAACCTGAGGAGCAGTGGAGAGAGGGAGGGAGGGAGGTGTGAACCTGAGGAGCAGTGGAGAGAGAGGGAGGGAGGAGTGAACCTGAGGAGCAGTGGAGAGAGGGGAGGGAGGGAGGGAGGGAGGTGTGAACCTGAGGAGCAGTGGAGAGAGGGAGGGAGGGAGGGAGGTGTGAACCTGAGGAGCAGTGGAGAGAGGGAGGGAGGGAGGGAGGTGGAGAGAGGGAGGGAGGGAGGAGAACCTGAGGAGCAGTGGAGAGAGGGAGGGAGGGAGGGAGGAGTGAACCTGAGGAGCAGTGGAGAGAGGGAGGGAGGGAGGGAGGGAGGGAGGGAGGAGGTGAACCTGAGGAGCAGTGGAGAGAGGGAGGGAGGGAGGGAGGAGGAGCAGGAGAGGGGAGGAGGGAGGTGAACCTGAGGAGCAGTGGAGAGGGAGGGAGGGAGGGAGGGAGGGAGGGAGGAGGAACCTGAGGAGCAGTGGAGAGAGGGAGGGAGGGAGGGAGGAGGGAGGAGAGGGGAGGGAGGGAGGGAGAGTGAACCTGAGGAGCAGTGGAGAGAGGGAGGGAGGGAGGGAGGGGGAGGGAGGAACCTGAGGAGCAGTGGAGGGGGAGGGAGGGAGGGAGGGAGGGAGGGAGGAGTGAACCTGAGGAGCAGTGGAGAGAGGGAGGGAGGGAGGGAGGAGTGAACCTGAGGAGCAGTGGAGGGAGGGAGGGAGAGAAGGAGGAACCTGAGGAGCAGTGGAGAGAGGGAGGGAGAGAGGGAGGAGTGAACCTGAGGAGCAGTAGAGAGAGGGAGGGAGGGAGGGGAGGGAGGGAGGAGAGGGAGGGAGGGAGAAGGAGTGAACCTGAGGAGCAGTAGAGAGAGGGAGGGAGAGAAGGAGAGAGGGAGGGAGGGAGGGAGGAAACCTGAGGAGCAGTAGAGAGAGGGAGGGAGAGAGGGAGGTGAACCTGAGGAGCAGTGGAGAGAGGGAGGGAGGGAGGGAGGGAGGGAGAGAGGAGGAACCTGAGGAGCAGTAGAGAGAGGGAGGGAGGAGGGAGGGAGGTGTGAACCTGAGGAGCAGGAGAGAGGGAGGGAGGGAGGGAGGAGTGAACCTGAGGAGCAGTGGAGAGAGGGAGGGAGGGAGGGAGGTGGGAACCTGAGGAGCAGTGGAGAGAGGGAGGGAGGGAGGGAGGAGTGAGGGAGGGAGGGGGAGGGAGGGAGGGAGGGAGGGAGAGGGAGGGAGGGAGGAGTGAAGCTGAGGAGCAGTGGAGAGAGGGAGGGAGGGAGGGAGGAGGAAGCTGAGGAGCAGTGGAGAGAGGGAGGGAGGGAGAGAGGGAGGGAGGGAGGAGGAACCTGAGGAGCAGTGGAGAGAGGGAGGGAGGGAGGGAGAGGGAGGGAGAGAGGGAGGGAGGGAGGAGGAAGCAGTGAGGAGGAGCAGTGGAGAGAGGGAGGGAGGGAGGAGAGGGAGAGAGGAGGGAGAGAGGGAGAGAGGAGGGAGGGAGAGAGGAGGTGAACCTGAGGAGCAGTGGAGAGAGGGAGGGAGGGAGGGACGGAGGAGTGAAGCTGAGGAGCAGTGGAGAGAGGGAGGGAGGGAGAGAGGGAGGGAGGAGGGAGGAGTGAAGCTGAGGAGCAGTGGAGAGAGGGAGGGAGGGAGAGAGGGAGGGAGAGAGGGAGGGGGAGGGAGGAGGAAGCTGAGGAGCAGTGGAGAGAGGGAGGGAGGGAGGGAGGGAGGAGGAGAAGCTGAGGAGCAGTGGAGAGAGGGAGGGAGGGAGGGAGGGAGGGAGGGAGGGAGGGAGGGAGAGAGAGAGGGAGAGAGGAGGAACCTGAGGAGCAGTGGAGAGAGGGAGGGAGGGAGGGAGGAGTGAAGCTGAGGAGCAGTGGAGAGAGGGAGGGAGGGAGGGAGGGAGGAGGAACCTGAGGAGCAGTGGAGAGAGGGAGGGAGGGAGGGAGGGAGGGAGGGAGGGAGGGAGGGAGGGAGAGAGGGAGGGAGGGAGGAGTGAAGCTGAGGAGCAGTAGAGAGAGGGAGGGAGGGAGAGAAGGAGTGAACCTGAGGAGTAGTGGAGAGAGGGAGAGAAGGAGTGAACCTGAGGAGCAGTAGAGAGAGGGAGGGAGAGAAGGAGTGAACCTGAGGAGCAGTAGAGAGAGGGAGGGAGAGAAGGAGTGAACCTGAGGAGCAGTAGAGAGAGGGAGGGAGGAGTGAACCTGAGGAGTAGTGGAGAGAGGAAGGGAGAGGAGTGAGGAAGAGGACAATGGTGTGTTAGTAGAGCAGGACAGCTTTGTCTCTGGAGGACGGCGTCTCGTGATGCTGATAACGAGCCAGCAGCTTGGTTATTAAGACAGCTCTCTAGTCTAAAATACTGTGACCAGTGGCAGACTATTCACTATATATTGCACTACTTATGACCAGGGCACATACAGTGGGGCAAAAAAGTATTTAGTCAGCCACCAATTGTGCATGTTCTCCCACTTAAAAAGATGAGAGAGGCCTGTAATTTACATCATAGGTACACTTCAACTATGACAGACAAAATGAGAAAAAAAATGTATTTGCAAATTATGGTGGAAAATAAGTATTTGGTCAATAACAAAAGTTTATCTCAATACTTTGTTATATACCCTTTGTTGGCAATGACAGAGGTAAACCATTTTCTGTAAGTCTTCACAAGGTTTTCACACACTGTTGCTGGTATTTTGGCCCATTCCTCCATGCAGATCTCCTTAAGAGCAGTGATGTTTTGGGGCTGTTGCTGGGCAACACAGACTTTCAACTCCCTCCAAAGATTTTATATGGGGTTGAGATCTGGAGACTGGCTAGGCCACTCCAGGACCTTGTAATGCTTCTTACGAAGCCACTCCTTCGTTGCCCGGGCGGTGTGTTTGGGATCATTGTCATGCTGAAAGACCCAGCCACATTTCATCTTCAATGCCCTTGCTGATGGTAGGCTTTGTTTCTTTGGTCCCAGCTCTCTGCAGGTCATTCACTAGGTCCCCCCATGTGGTTCTGGGATTTTTGCTCACCGTTCTTGTTATCATTTTGACCCCACAGGGTGAGATCTTGCGTGGAGCCCCAGATCGAGGGAGATTATCAGTGGTTTGTATGTCTTCCATTTCCTAATAATTGCTCCCACAGTTGATTTCTTCAAACCAAGCTGCTTACCTATTGCATATTCAGTCTTCCCAGCCTGGTGCAGGTCTACAATTTTGTTTCTAGTGTCCTCTGACAGCTCTTTGGTCTTGGCCATAGTTGAGTTTGGAGTGTGACTGAGGTTGTGGACAGGTGTCTTTTATAGTGATAACAAGTTCAAACAGGTGCCATTAATACAGGTGGACAGAGGAGCCTATTAAAGAAGAAGTTACAGGTCTGTAAGAGCCAGAAGTCTTGCTTGTTTGTAGGTGACCAAATACTTATTTTCCACCATAATTTGCAAATAAATTCATTAAAAATCCTACAATGTGAATTTCTGGATTTTTTTTTCTCATTTTGTCTGTCATAGTTGAAGTGTACCTATGATGAAAATTACAGGCCTCATCTTTTTAAGTCAGAGAACTTGCCCAATTGGTGGCTGACTAAATACTTTTTTGCCTCACTGTAGGTATCTGATCAAAAGTAGTGCACTATATAAGGAATAGAGTGTCATTTGGGATGCAAGCAACCGTACTGTGACCATCCCAATGTCTGGGGAAACTGATTGTGGAGACGGCCAGTAACCACTAGAAAAGACAAAAGAACAGCTGTGCACACACTCATAAAAGAACAGCTGCCTTGCAGTTCCTTATTGTGTTTACACAAAAACAGTCCTTTAATGAAGTAAAACTAACAAAACACACCCGGAGTGATTAGCATTTTTATTTTATATTTTATTTTACAAATGCACACATTGTCGCCATGGATCACAATTCATGTCGTTCAATTTAAGTTAACATCTCTTTTTTGATATAAACATCAGCAGTAGAATATTACAGTGAGTATCCTAGCAACAGGTCTCCCCTTCACTTGTTAAAGTGCATCAGAATGAAGATCACATTCAAGATGAGGATAACCAACAAAAATCGATCGATTACCAATAATCAATTAGATATATCATACTGATCGATTACCAATAATCAATTAGATATATCATACTGATCGATTACCAATAATCAATTAGATATATCATACTGATCGATTACCAATAATCAATTAGATATATCATACTGATCGATTACCAATAATCAATTAGATATATCATACTGATCGATTACCAATAATCAATTAGATATATCATACTGATTGATTACCAATAATCAATTAGATATATCATACTGATTGATTACCAATAATCAATTAGATATATCATACTGATTGATTGCTGATTGAGCAAACAAATAGCCCGAGGTGAGAAAGCAACGAAAGAGAAAGAAGGGTCACACTATATTCAGTCTGAGGAGTCTGGTCCATGCATCTAATCATTTAGAAATACACTTCTAAGACTACACACTCAATTCATTGAGGATTCAGAAATGACATGGCACATAGGAGCTGGACTGATCAAGTATGGTGGTGGAGTCCCCACTGGCTTCCTATTCCCTACATGGTACACTACCTTCGACCAGAGCCCTATTGACTCCTGTCAAAAGTAGTGCACTACGCCCTGACATATTGAGGCTGTTCTGAGGGTAAAAGGGAGGGGGGTGCAACTTAATATTAGGATATTTGGTATACTCAATGTATAGGGAATAGGGTGCCATTTAGGACACAACTAAAGTTAAATAAATTAACCACTTGAAAGAAAAAAAACTGCCATTTTCAACATGCACCCTAAAAAAAACAAGATGATGAGAATGATTCTGTTGGACGACCAAGAGGAGGCTGCAGTGCCACAATCCTAAATTAAGGATTTTCTACAGATTAACAAGGTCAGAGGCACACATTTCAGGCTGCTTGACAAAGTCCAGGTTGGGTGTGTGTGTGTGTGTGTGTGTGTGGGGAGGGGGTAGTAGTCTCTCCCTGAAGTCCCCTTTTGACTGCACAGGACACTAGTGGATGGAGGTGGTGTGTAGAACCGAAGATATTTCTATCTACGGTGACAGTACAGCCCAAAACAGAACAGCTGTAGACTGGTGTAGTGGCAGCCATTTTGTTGGAGTTGCAGTCCTTTGTCATCTTCCCAGCAGACAAGAAAGTGTATGGGAGAGACCGAAGTGAAAACACCCCATCGATTCTGGACCAGCTGAATAGAGTCTGAATGGACCAGCAACTACCTACTCCTCCAGAACAGAGAGGTCTGATAAATTACTTGGTGAATTGTGATTCCCACATACATGTACAATGGACCCAAACACACATAGGTACGTGTATGTGCGTAAGTAAGACTACTGTATAAAGTTGAAAAAGTGGTATGATCTGCCATGATCACTTCCACATGGGCGAGGAAGCAGGACGGTCCATTTTAGGTCCAGGTATCCGTGTTGCTGTGGGGGTTTTACAGGCAGGGACAGCAGCTCTAGAGAGCTCTGTGCCGGGGTTCGTCTTGGCCGTTTTAGTCCTGGCCGCAGCTATAACAGCTGTACGGATGGTTTTAGCTGTAGCAGAGGAGGGGCTGTGTGTGGAGCGGGGCTGAGAGGAGTGTTGGGTCTCAGAGTTGGAGGTGGGGGCGAGACGTTTGGTCACCCTGAGAGGGGAGCCCCTGACAAAGGCTGGCTGGGTAGTAGCTGTACTACTAGTGGTGCTGGTGCTAGAAGTCCTCTCCCTCTCTGGTCCAAGCCCCAGCCCAGCTCTCTCTGATGCCCGGCGGGTCATGGTGGGTTTCCCTGGGGCCTGCTGCTGGTTCTCACCCCCAGCCTGGCTCCTCTCACTCCTGGTGCTACTGCTCCGCTTCACCTCTGTCTGGGTAGTAGTAGGACGTGTGATGGGGGAGGAGCGCATGGAGGAGCTGCGTACGGACGGGGACGCCAGACGAGTGGAACGTGGTGTAGTCTGTAAATTAGGATTTGGGACAGGCCCAGTGGGTGTCTGTGTCTCTGGTTTGGAAATTAAAAGGGCTCTATGGATGCCTGTATCGTTAGGCAGACGTGTACGGGGTACCACGCCCCTCTTAGCCCCTCCTCGGACAACAGGAGTGTTCCCCCCGCTCCGAGAGTCCTCTTTCCCCATTGGCGGTCCGGCACCAGACCCTGGAGTCTCCGCCTGCCTCTCTTTCCTCCACTTGGAGCAGAGGCTGGGTGGGGCTTTGGGGAGGGGTGTGGTTGGGGTGGGAGGAGGGGATAGGTTGTCATAGGAACGCAGGCCTCGGACCAGGGTGTGGCACTCCAGGGTTTCGCCCACACATGGGTATGACCGGTCCCTTTCCCTGTCAGGGCTGCAGACCTCTGGGCATTGATGTGCCTGCTGCGGGCTCAGCTCTGGTAGGCTGGGAGGCAGCCATCTCTGTTCCACTGGTGTAGAGAGAGATTCTGTTTCCCTCTGCTGGGTTGTTCCCCCCTCAGGTGAAAGCCTCAGCTCCAAGGAACCACCACTTCCTTGTGAGGTCTCCTTGGCTCCCTTAGACTCCTGCGATTGGACACCGTCTGGGGTGTCAGTGGCCATGGATGATTTTGATTGGCTCTCAAAGGGCTGCTCAGTCACCTCAGTGACCGTATAAACTGGGAGAGGAGCGAAGTCAGGGTCCTGATGCTCTGCGTCTCTGACTGAGGTGTCTGTGCGTTTCGCCTGAGAAATAGGGGTAGGGTCAGTCCCCTCTAGGTCATGCCTGTGTCTAAGACCAATGGTATTTCTTCTCACACTGGGGATGGCAGTAGAGGTAGTGGAGGAGTGTCTATAAGGACTGGCCATAGACTTAGTGGTCAGTACACGCTGGTCAGGGCTGGCATCAACTGTTCGTTCATGGTGAGTTTCAGTCACTTGAGTCGTTGGTGCGAGTCGGCTTTCAATGATGTTAGTGGCAATTCCATGTTGGGTTTGAGTGACATAGGCAATAATGTCCTGCCTGTTTTGGGGGACATTGAATCTACGTCCACACTGGGTTTTAGTGACGTTAGAAGTCAGTTCATGTTGAGTTTGTGAGACTTGAGTCTGAGTTGTCCCCTCATGATTTGGTCTCTTAGTCTCCAGGACTGGTTGGTGCTGATGGACCAGGGGCTCTATCCTGGTCTCTGTCCCCAGGGATGGCCTCTCCTGGCTTGGGTAGGTGGGGCAGGGAAGCCCTGGGGAGGTCTGGGGGTGGATGGAGGTATTACAGAGGATGGAGGAGTTGTTGAGGTGGGGATATGTCTGAAGAGGAGCGGAGGTGGTGTTCTGGAGGTAGTGGGAGTGTCTGCGGTTCTCCTGGGTTCTAAGGCTGCGCTGGCTCCAGGTGTGGCTCAGGTTCTCAAGGGTTCTCTCCAGGTCATCCTGGTTCTTCTGGGTTCCCAGTGGGGACACCCGACCCAGAACCACACCCAGGTCCAGGCCTGTACACACGGCCACAGAGCGACGCTTCTCCACCATCTCACGCTCTCGCTCCATCCGTTTCTGCTCCTTCTGTTCCCGCTCGGCATTTTCCTGAGAGGGAACAGGATGATTACTTTATGGTAGAAGAATAAACATCAAGTATACATTAATCAGCACAGCATCTACACCTCTATCTTCTCTGTCTTTTTGTCCTCATCAGTCTATAACTCCTGTCTGTGTGTACACACACACACACTTTATTTTTACTATTTTATACATTGTAGAATACAATGTCAAAACCATGAAATAACACATGAAATCATGTAGTAACCAAAAAAACATGTTAAACAACTATTTTAGATTCTTCAAAGTAGCCACCATTTGCTTTGCACGCTCTTGGCATTCTCTCAACCAGCTTCACCTGGAATGCTTTTCCAACAGTCTTGGAGTTCCCACATATGCTGAGCACTTGTTGGCTGCTTTTCCTTCACTCTGTGGTCCAACTCATCCCAAACCACCTCAATTGGGTTGAAGTCGGGTGATTGTGGAGGCCAGGTCATCTGATGCAGCACTCCATCACTTTCCTTAGTCAAATACTCCTTACACAGCCTAGAGGTGTGTTTTGGGTCATTGTCCTGTTGAAAAACAAATGATAGTCCCACAAAGCACAAACCAGATGGAATGGTGTATCGCTACAGAATGCTGTGGTAGCCACACTGGTTAAGTGTGTCTTGAATTCTAAATAAAACACTGACAGTATCATCAGCATCCCCACACCTCCTCCTCCATGCTTCACGGTGGGAACCACATGCAGAGATCATCCGTTCAGCTACTCTGCGTCTCACAAAGACACGGCAGTTGGAACCAAACAGCTCAAATTTGGACTCATCAGACCAAAGGGCAGATTTCCGTCGGTCTAATGTTCATTGCTCGTGTTTCCTGGCCCAAGCAAGTCTCTTTTTATTGTTGGTGTCCTTTAGTAGTGGTTTTCTTTGCAGAAGTTCGACCATGAAGACCTGATTCACGCAGTCTCCTCTGAACAGTTGATGTTGAGACGTGTCTGTTACTTGAACTCTGTGAAGCACTTATTTGGGCTGCAATTTCTGAGGCTGGTAACTCTAATGAACTTATCCTCTGCAGCAGAGGTAACTCTGGGTCTTCCTTTCCTGTGGTGGTCATCATGAGAGCCAGTTTCATCATAGCGCTTGATGGTTTTTGCAACTGCAAATTTTCCAGATTGACTGACCTTCATGTCTTAAAGTAATGGACTGTCGTTTCTCTCTTCCACAAATTAACTTAACAAGTCACACCTGTTAATTGAAATGCATTCCAGGTGAATTCCTCATGAATCTGGTTGTGAGAATGCCAAGAGTGTGCAAAGCTGTCATCAAGGCAAAGGGTGGCTACTTTGAAGAATCTCAAATATATTTTGATTTGTTTAACACTTTTTTGGTCACTACATGATTCCATAGTTTTGATGTCTTCATAACTATCTGCCCAAGATACAAAGTCAGAAGCCCAACCTAGTCCTCTTCTTAAAATCTGATTTTAACCCTAACCCTAACCCAAAGCCTAACCCAAACCTTGAATTAAGACCAAAAGGCTCATTTTAGTTTTCATAAATGTTTACAATATGGACAAAATGTGGACTTTGGCCATGTAGTGGGAACCCATACAGGCAGCTTGATGTAAAGCAGTCGGTCTCACCTGTACGGCTCTTTGGAAGCGAAGGCAGAAGGAGTGAAAGACCCTGCAGGCCTCCTCCAGTTTAAAGATGCTGTCATCCTCACAGAAGAATTCAACCAGAGCCTGACTGGACATCCTCATCCCTTCCACGTCATCCTCTGCTTCCTTCAGACGGTCCTCTGCCACCTAGAGAGAGAGAGAGAGGAGGAGATCGAAAGAGCGAGAAAGGGAGATTAGACTCACTGTTTTGACCAAGGAGCAAGAATATGGTGAAAAGAGACTCAAAGTTAACCAAAGCCATATGAGTTTCAATGTTGTTCTTTGTGAGTTCATCAATTCTCACTTCACTAGACACCATAGATCAGTGTTTTATAATTATGCAAGTTCTAGATCAGTGTGTGTTCTAAGTCCATGTTCTAGAATCTAGTTGCGTACCTCCAGGAAAGCCTGTGTGAGCTGCTGGATCTCTGCCTCCGTCTGGACACTGATCCTGAGGGATGCCACACGGCTGTGGAGCCTGGAGAGATCCTCTACTACAGACTCCTCACACAACCTATAGGAAGACAGAGACAAGAGATGCATTACTTGACATGACATTAAAAGGTAGATTCAGCGATATGAGACAGACGCAGAAAGTTAACAGCATAAGTGGATCAATTTCCGTAACTAAGAACGTTGAAGCGCGAGGCTCAACTACTCCATGGCCATCACACTGAACAGGCTGAAGCAAATCTGTGCACATGCGCAGATACTGTTTGTGACTGTGTTGCATCTCGCTTATCTCAATATCTCCGGTGCTGCTTGTGGCAACGTCATTTTGCAGGGTTTACCTTTATAGATGATAGTAAAGTGATTGATGCGAAATTCTGTGACCCCCAAAAAATAGATGGCGTCTATTCCAAACGTTGGCCAATGTACGGCTCTGGATAAAACCTTGTGTTTTTACCCACAACCCAACCTGTTGCTGAGACACAACCCAACCTGTTGCTGAGACACAACCCAACCTGTTGCTGAGACACAACCCAACCTGTTGCTGAGACACAACCCAACCTGTTGCTGAGACACAACCCAACCTGTTGCTGAGACACAACCCAACCTGTTGCTGAGACACAACCCAACCTGTTGCTGAGACACAACCCAACCTGTTGCCGAGACACAACCCAACCTGTTGCTGAGACACAACCCAACCTGTTGCTGAGACACAACCCAACTTGTTGCTGCGATCCATGAGAGACGACGAGGCAAAGTAAACCATATGGTAATCTGTGTTTCAGAAGATGCTGTTACTTAGATTCTAATTCAAAGCAGTGGTCCCTAAACTGTGACCTACATAAAGCTGTTATTCTAATTCAAAGCAGTGGTCCCTAAACTGTGACTCTAATTCAAAGCAGTGGTCCCTAAACTGTGACTCTAATTCAAAGCAGTGGTCCCTAAGCTGTGACTCTAATTCAAAGCAGTGGTCCCTAAGCTGTGACTCTAATTCAAAGCAGTGGTCCCTAAGCTGTGACTCTAATTCAAAGCACTGGTCCCTAAACTGTGACTCTAATTCAAAGCAGTGGTCCCTAAACTGTGACTCTAATTCAAAGCAGTGGTCCCTAAGCTGTGACTCTAATTCAAAGCAGTGGTCCCTAAACTGTGACCTACATAAAGCTGTTATTCTAATTCAAAGCAGTGGTCCCTAAGCTGTGACCTACATAAAGCTGTTATTCTAATTCAAAGCAGTGGTCCCTAAACTGTGACTCTAATTCAAAGCAGTGGTCCCTAAGCTGTGACTAATTCAAAGCAGTGGTCCCTAAGCTGTGACTCTAATTCAAAGCAGTGGTCCCTAAACTGTGACCTACATAAAGCTGTTATTCTAACTCAAAGCAGTGGTCCCTAAACTGTGACTCTAATTCAAAGCAGTGGTCCCTAAGCTGTGACTCTAATTCAAAGCAGTGGTCCCTAAACTGTGACTCTAATTCAAAGCAGTGGTCCCTAAACTGTGACTCTAATTCAAAGCAGTGGTCCCTAAGCTGTGACTCTAATTCAAAGCAGTGGTCCCTAAACTGTTATTCTAATTCAAAGCAGTGGTCCCTAAGCTGTGACTCTAATTCAAAGCAGTGGTCCCTAAACTGTGACCTACATAAAGCTGTTATTCTAACTCAAAGCAGTGGTCCCTAAACTGTGACTCTAATTCAAAGCAGTGGTCCCTAAACTGTGACCTACATAAAGCTGTTATTCTAACTCAAAGCAGTGGTCCCTAAACTGTGACTCTAATTCAAAGCAGTGGTCCCTAAACTGTGACTCTAATTCAAAGCAGTGGTCCCTAAGGTGTTATTCTAATTCAAAGCAGTGGTCCCTAAACTGTGACTCTAATTCAAAGCAGTGGTCCCTAAGCTGTTATTCTAATTCAAAGCAGTGGTCCCTAAGCTGTGACCTACATAAAGCTGTTATTCTAATTCAAAGCACTGGTCCCTAAGCTGTGACCTACATAAAGCTGTTATTCTAACTCAAAGCAGTGGTCCCTAAACTGTGACTCTAATTCAAAGCAGTGGTCCCTAAGCTGTGACTCTAATTCAAAGCAGTGGTCCCTAAGCTGTGACTAATTCAAAGCAGTGGTCCCTAAGCTGTGACTCTAATTCAAAGCAGTGGTCCCTAAACTGTGACTCTAATTCAAAGCAGTGGTCCCTAAACTGTGACTCTAATTCAAAGCAGTGGTCCCTAAGCTGTGACTCTAATTCAAAGCAGTGGTCCCTAAGCTGTGACTCTAATTCAAAGCAGTGGTCCCTAAGCTGTTATTCTAATTCAAAGCAGTGGTCCCTAAGCTGTGACCTACATAAAGCTGTTATTCTAACTCAAAGCAGTGGTCCCTAAACTGTGACTCTAATTCAAAGCAGTGGTCCCTAAGCTGTGACTCTAATTCAAAGCAGTGGTCCCTAAACTGTGACCTACATAAAGCTGTTATTTTCCTCTGACAGACATCTTAACACATCCAAAATGTCCCCTTTGGCTCCGCCCCAGCAGGAGTAGGCCGTCGCTCATTACTAGGTCTTACAGTAACACCGATACCCACAGAGTAACTGACAGTAAAGCGTGCATCCCAAATGGCACCCTATTCCCAATATAGCGCCTTGACAAAAGGTACTGGGTGCCATTTGGGACTCAATCTAAGTGTCCTTCATATCTAACCAAACCCAAAACCCCAACAGAGCAGTAATACTGGATTGAAACAGAAATGTTGTGAAGAGCCATATTAAAACAAGGGGATGTAGCTATATCACTAACAGCTGGACAGAGCTCCAGTACAGTAACGCAATACAGTCCTGTTGAAAGGGGTCTTTTTGGGCGTAGTGTGTGTGTGTGTGTGTGTGTGAGATAGCAGCCTGCTGGGGCGTATTGATGTTATAGGACGGAGCTCATATGCTCCCCAGAAGCATCCAAAACACCACGGGCCACGTTCATACACTTCAGATTCCTTCCTTCCTTCCTTCTTTCCTCTAATTAATTACAGATCTGCTGGACTGGTTAAAAGCAAGGAAATGGAAACCTTGCTTTACAAGCAGATCACGTAAAGTTCTGTGTTTGTCCCAAGGTACACTAACTATTAGAACAAGGACGCGTCCAGCAGGACAACGTTTTGGAACGTTCGGATAGAAATAGGTAACATAGAAAAAATATGCCTCTCTGACGTGTAGACCAAGGAATCATGTTGGCTCTATTCACAGCAATTCTATCTGCAACAACAATGGTTTGGCAACTGAACGTGGCTTAGTCTTTTTGAGGCAGGAGGGTAATTTCTAAACTTGGGGGGGTGTATTATTGGCTCTTACTAACCTGGAGGCGGGGCCGACGTGTCCTAGTTGGCCAGGAAACGACAGTAAACTCTGGTCCTTTTTCACTGCTTCCTGTGGAGACGGAGACAGAGCTGATCCAGCTATTGTTTCACACAGTGAGCCGTCATAATTCTGGATGAATCATTGCATTATGTCACGATTCAGTGTGTTGATATGGTTATTGTGAATGTAATAATTCATGGTTGGTCAAATACAACAAATACCCAACACAGTTTGAAAGAGACCCTTTTCATCTGTGCCAATTGAACAATTCTGCAATATAACAAGTGTCAAGTTTTTAAAAGGAAACTAAAATGTGCAGTCTGTCAAACGGCTGTTAGTCTTCAGTAAATAGTAGTCTGGGATTCATTATATCGTCTTTGAACTGCATCTAGAGAAGTTCTTATGATGTGGCATGTTAATGCTTGAGCTTAAGTCTTCACTGAAAGATACATTCAAGTCAAGCACTTCAAGGGTCTCCTCTTCACTGCAGTGTGACTTACACGGAGTGTACAAAACATTATGACAGACTGACCAGGTAAAAGATAAGACCCCCCTATTGATGTCACTAGTTAAATCCACTTTAAATCAGTGTAGATGAAGGGGAGGAGACGGGTTAAAGAAGGATTTTTAAGCCTTGGGACAATTGAGACAGATTGTGTATGTGTGTCATTCAGAGGGTGAATGGACAAGAAGAAAGATAGAAGTGCTTTTGAACAGGGTATGGTAGAACAGGGTATGGTAGAACAGGGTATGGTAGAACAGGGTATGGTAGTACAGGGTATGGTAGAACAGGGTATGGTAGAACAGGGTATGGTCGAACAGGGTATGGTCGAACAGGGTATGGTGATACAGGGTACGGTAGAACAGGGTATGGTAGTAGGTGCTGGTGCACCACTGAGTGTCAAACTACAACGTTGCTGTTTTTATTTTATTTTCCACTCAACAGTTTCCCAAGAATAGTCCACCACCCAAAGGACATCCAGCAACTTGACACAACTGTGGGAAGCATTGGAGTCAACATGGGTCAGCATCCCTGTGGAATGCTTTAGACACCTTGTATAGAGTCTATGCCTTGATGAATGGACGCTGTTCTGAGGGCAAAAGCGGGTACAACAACTCAATATTAGGAAGGTGTATATTGGACTACATCAGGGTAGGAGTGCTGAACTACAGTAGGATCAGTTTTGCATTTTAGATGACAAGGAATACAGCTATTATGCACAAAAAGTACCTGATCCTAGATCAGGTCTTACCATGGCCACGAAGTGCAGGAGGTTCATGCCTGGCTTGTTGGCTTTAGTGTCGGCCAGTTTGAGCAGGGAAGGGATTCGGAACCCTGCTGCGTTGCCTGCATACCCGCCCTGAGGTCAAATACAGTAGGTCAGTGAACAGAGGTCACACACAAACACCTGACATCTTAAACAAACACAACATTACAAAACCCAGGTGCAGCCAGAGTGACGCTCTGGAACAGACCCCAGTCTGACACCGGCAGCTTTGTGCAGGCAGATAAACCAGAGTGACGCTCTGGAACAGACCCCAGTCTGACACCGGCAGCTTTGTGCAGGCAGATAAACCAGACTGACGCTCTGGAACAGACCCCAGTCTGACACCGGGAGCTTTGTGCAGGCAGATAAACCAGACTGACGCTCTGGAACAGACCCCAGTCTGACACCGGGAGCTTTGTGCAGGCAGATAAACCAGACTGACGCTCTGGAACAGACCCCAGTCTGACACCGGGAGCTTTGTGCACACAGATAAAGGACGTCTCTCTCTTTCAACTGAAAGGTAAAAAGAAAGGAGAAGAAAAAGTATAATACTCACAGCGTTCATGTAGTTTCCTGCCTTCAGAACCAGACGGAGGATGGAGTGCAGCTCAGGACAGCTCAACAGCTCTGAGACAGACAGACACAGACAGACGGACACAGGGACACAGACAGACAGACACAGAGAGAGAGACAGACACAGAGAGAGAGACAGACACAGAGAGAGAGACAGACAGAGAGAGAGAGACAGACAGAGAGAGAGAGACAGACACAGAGAGAGAGACAGACACAGAGAGAGAGACAGACAGACAGAGAGAGAGACAGACAGACAGAGAGAGAGACAGACAGACAGAGAGAGAGACAGACAGACAGACAGAGAGAGAGAGAGACAGACAGACAGACACAGAGAGAGAGACAGACAGAACACAGAGAGAGAGACAGGTACAGACACAGAGAGACACAGAGGGAGAGAGACACAGAGGGAGACAGACACAGAGAGAGAGAGACAGACAGACAGACAGACACAGAGAGAGAGACAGACAGACACAGAGAGAGAGACAGACACAGACAGACACAGAGAGAGACAGAGAGAGACAGAGAGAGAGACACAAACAGACAGAGACACGTAGAGACAGAGACACAGAGAGACAGAGACAGAGACACAGAGACAGAGACACAGAGACACAGAGAGAGAGAGACACAGAGAGAGAGACACAGAGAGAGAGACACAGAGAGAGAGACACAGAGAGACAGACACAGAGAGACAGACACAGAGAGACAGACACAGAGAGACAGACACAGAGAGACAGACACAGAGAGACAGAGGCAGGCAGACAGACACAGAGAGACAGGTGATTAAAGGGGAAACTAACCCCCCACCTTGCTGGTGATTAAAGGGGAAACTAAACCAACCCCCCCCCCCCGCTGATTAAAGGGGACACTGATTAAAGGGGTGGGGGCACTGATGAAGAGCGGTAGGTCATGTTTGTGTCCCAAATGGCTCCCTATACGTTTTATAATGCACTACTTTTTACCAGGGCCCATATGGATCTGGACAAAAGTAGTGCCCTATGTAGGGAATAGGGTGCCATTTGGGATGTATTGATAGTATCTAAAAAGGGGAAGTGGATGGGCCACAATTAAAGGGACGGTGATGAGTAGTAGTGTAGAGTAAAACTAAATCAACTAAATAACTTCCACCATTTCATACTGAAGTCCAACAAGACAAGAGCACTAAAAGGGGAAGTGAGCGGTACGGGAGGGAGGGAGCGGTACGGGAGGAACGGCCACAAAAGAGTTTGAAGGGGCGGTGATAGGGAGTAGAGTACACCTAGGGTTCATCCCAAATGGCACCCTATTCCCTATGGGAGAGCCCTATGGGACCTGGTCAAAAGTAGTACACTATATAGGGGATAGGGCACCATTTGGGACAGTTAGAATAACATATTTGCTAAAGCCCCCCCGTTGATGGTTTACCTCTGGCCGCCTCCCTCAGACATCTGGCTGCCAGACAGAGAGAGGTCACGGCAGGGTCAAACTCCTCCTGCAGGATCATGGTGTCCAGACGTAGACGAAAGCTAATGGGCAAGGAAAGGGGGAGGAGAGGATGGAAGAGGTCAGAGCCTTATCGATCATCAGACACACATCAGCACAGACTGGAAAGTCAGTGAATCAGCCATTATAGTGTGTTGAGGGTGGGAGTCACTGCAAAAATGACAACAGCAGAAAAATTGTCATATTTTGCAACATCGTTTGAACTTCAAAGTTAGGGTTTGAAATAGTTGTAAAACAGTGAAGTGATAGGGGGTGTGTGGTATACCTGGGGACGTCCACTAGCAGAATCATGAAGAGGTCAGACTCCCCAAGCCCACTGCGTTCTGCCTTGAACCTCTTCAGGCGAGCCTCCTGTATAAACACCAGGACAGACAGCTTAGAGATATTATCAGTCAGCTTTCCTGTTACAGTCTACAAACCTCATTCCTTTTACTGGGAATTCCACCTGGGTTTCATTTACTAGAATCTCCCAAAATAAGATTTCTAATTTAAAGCTTTGCTTTCCAATGGTAGAACCCTCATCACCCGGGGTGAGTGCAGTGGTAGAACCCCCATCACCCGGGGTGAGTGCAGCGGTAGAACCCCCATCACCCAGGGTGAGTCCAGTGGTAGAACCCCCATCACCCGGGGTGAGTGCAGTGGTAGAACCCCCATCACCCGGGGTGAGTGCAGTGGTAGAACCCCCATCACCCGGGGTGAGTGCAGCGGTAGAACCCCCATCACCCAGGGTGAGTCCAGTGGTAGAACCCCCATCACCCAGGGTGAGTCCAGCGGTAGAACCCCCATCACCCAGGGTGAGTCCAGCGGTAGAACCCCCATCACCCTGGGTGAGTGCAGCGGTAGAACCCCCATCACCCTGGGTGAGTGCAGTGGTAGAACCCCCATCACCCAGGGTGAGTCCAGCGGTAGAACCCCCATCACTCAGGGTGAGTGCAGTGGTAGAACCCCCATCACTCAGGGTGAGTCCAGTGGTAGAACCCCCATCACTCAGGGTGAGTCCAGTGGTAGAACCCCCATCACCCTGGGTGAGTGCAGTGGTAGAACCCCCATCACTCAGGGTGAGTCCAGTGGTAGAACCCCCATCACCCTGGGTGAGTGCAGTGGTAGAACCCCCATCACCCAGGATGACTCATTCTTATAACAGTGTCCATATACAACAACACGTGGCACCATTGGGAACATATTTTATCACATCGTCAGTAAGCCTTTCACAAGTCTGAGACGATGGTGAAATGGCAAACTGTTGATCTGGATAATGAGATCTAGATGAATAGAGGGGTAGGGGGAGCTACAGGCTAGTCAGTGTTGTTGCAGTAGGAGCTATGGTGTGTCGGAGACGACACAGCGCAGAGACTTTACCTCGTCTGCGTCAGGCAGCAGTTTGCAGAGCTCAGACAGTTTCTCGGCCCCGTAGCGGGTCCCGACCCCCTGCCGGATATCCTCCACTATCTCCTGGACAGCCCTGTAGAAACATGACAACACACATCAGCTCCATGGTCCACACGCGCACACAGAAGTTACTGATATACTGAGGTGTTTCAAGAGAACACTAATTATTTAAGAAATCATTCAGGGGTGGAGGGGGTATCATTCAGGGGTGGAGGGGGTATCATTCAGGGGTGGAGGGGGTATCATGCAGGGGTGGAGGGGGTATCATGCAGGGGTGTGGAACGGTGGAGGGGTATCATTCAGGGGTGTGGAACGGTGGAGGGGTATCATTCAGGGATGGAGGGGGTATCATTCAGGGGTGGAGGGGGTATCATTCAGGGGTGGAGGGGGTATCATTCAGGGGTGGAGGGGTATCATGCAGGGGTGGAGGGGGTATCATGCAGGGGTGGAGGGGGTATCATTCAGGGGTGTGGAACGGTGGAGGGGGTATCATTCAGGGGTGGAGGGGTATCATGCAGGGGTGGAGGGGTATCATGCAGGGGTGGAGGGGGTATCGTGGAGGGGGTATCATGGAGGGGGTATCATGCAGGGGTGTGGAACGGTGGAGGGGGTATCATTCAGGGGTGTGGAACGGTGGAGGGGTATCATTCAGGGGTGTGGAATGGTGGAGGGGTATCATTCAGGGGTGTGGAACGGTGGAGGGGGTATCATTCAGGGGTGGAGGGGGTATCATGCAGGGGTGGAGGGGGTATCATGCAGGGGTGGAGGGGGTATCATGCAGGGGTGGAGGGGGTATCATGCAGGGGTGGAGGGGGTATCATGCAGGGGTGTGGAACGGTGGAGGGGGTATCATGCAGGGGTGTGGAACGGTGGAGGGGGTATCAGACACACACATGGTAAAGCTTATCGCCTCTTATCTGACTGACTGTTGAGGGAAAAGGTCTTTGACGCCACATTGGCGACACACTGCATGACATGTGTCCTGAGCAAATACATACACAGATAAAACACACACACAGGCGCTCAACACAGACACTTCAGCAAACACGTATGTAGACACCCACACACAGCGGTCCTTAGAGGTTGAGGTATCACCAGACAGAGAGAGAGAGAGCAGAAACCGGCCATTCCCTGACTGTATGACCTCTCCTCGACTCAAACTTCCTCCAAATGACAAGTCTGCAGCTCAACCCCTCCAGGAGCCAGGAGTCTATTAGAGATACATCTCTCCTTTCATCACTCCCTACATCAGACGGCTTCCACCATTCCTTCTCTTTCCCACTCTCTCCTTCACTCTTTCCCTGCTTCTCCCACTCTCTCTTTCCCTGCCTCTCCCCCTCTCTCTTTCCCTGGCTTTTCCACTCTCTCCTTCACTCTTTTGTTGACTTTCCTACCCCCCCTCTTCATTACATACTTAGTTTCCTCCCTCGTCCCCTTGCTTCTCTCTCCCCTATATTCCCCTTTTTCTGTCTTTTTCGGTCTTTCCTCCTGTGTTCACTAATACCACGGATCCGTGTTCACTAATACCACGGATCCGTGTTCACTAATACCACTGATCCGTGTTCACTAATACCACTGATCCGTGTTCACTAATACCACAGCCCTGTGTTCACTAATACCACGGATCTGTGTTCACTAATACCACGGATCTGTGTTCACTAATACCACGGCTCTGTGTTCACTAATACCACGGCTCTGTGTTCACTAATACCACGGCTCTGTGTTCACTAATACCACGGCTCTGTGTTCACTAATACCACGGCTCTGTGTTCACTAATACCACGGCTCTGTGTTCACTAATACCACGGCTCTGTGTTCACTAATACCACGGCTCTGTGTTCACTAATACCACAGATCTGCTCTGTGTTCACTAATACCACGGCTCTGTGTTCACTAATACCACGGCTCTGTGTTCACTAATACCACGGCTCTGTGTTCACTAATACCACGGATCTGCCCACTAATACCACGGCCCTGTGTTCACTAATACCACAGATCTGCCCGTCGGCCCTGTGTTCACTAATACCACAGATCTGCCCGTCGGCCCTGTGTTCACTAATACCACGGATCTGCCCGTCGGCCCTGTGTTCACTAATACCACGGATCTGCCCGTCGGCCCTGTGTTCACTAATACCACAGATCTGCCCATCGGCCCTGTGTTCACTAATACCACAGATCTGCCCGTCGGCCCTGTGTTCACTAATACCACAGATCTGTGTTCACTAATACCACAGATCTGCCCGTCGGCTCTGTGTTTACTAATACCACAGATCTGTGTTCACTAATACCACGGCTCTGTGTTCACTAATACCACGGCTCTGTGTTCACTAATACCACAGATCTGCCCGTCGGCCCTGTGTTCACTAATACCACAGATCTGCCCGTCGGCCCTGTGTTCACTAATAACCCGGCTCTGCCCACTAATACCATGGATCTGTGTTCACTAATACCACAGATCTGTGTTCACTAATACCACGGCTCTGTGTTCACTAATACCACGGCTCTGTGTTCACTAATACCACGGCTCTGTGTTCACTAATACCCCGGCTCTGTGTTCACTAATACCCCGGCTCTGTGTTCACTAATACCACGGCTCTGTGTTCACTAATACCCCGGCTCTGTGTTCACTAATACCCCGGCTCTGTGTTCACTAATACCCCGGCTCTGTGTTCCCTAATACCCCGGCTCTGCCCACTAATACCACGGATCTGTGTTCACTAATACCACGGCTCTGTGTTCACTAATACCACGGCTCTGTGTTCACTAATGCCACAGATGTGTGTTCACTAATACCACGGCTCTGTGTTCACTAATACCACGGCTCTGTGTTCACTAATACCACGGCTCTGTGTTCACTAATACCACGGATCTGCCCGTCGGCCCTGTGTTCACTAATACCACGGCTCTGTGTTCACTAATACCACGGATCTGCCCACTAATACCACGGATCTGCCCACTAATACCACGGATCTGTGTTCACTAATACCACGGATCTGCCCGTCAGCCCTGTGTTCACTAATACCACGGATCTGCCCGTCGGCCCTGTGTTCACTAATACCACAGATCTGCCCGTCGGCCCTGTGTTCACTAATACCACAGATCTGCCCGTCGGCCCTGTGTTCACTAATACCACGGATCTGTGTTCACTAATACCACGGATCTGTGTTCACTAATACCACGGATCTGTGTTCACTAATACCACAGATCTGCCTGTCGGCCCTGTGTTCACTAATACCACAGATCTGCCCGTCTGAATCAGAGATAACAGTAACCTCTGTTGAGGAGTGAAAATACACGTGGCTCAACTGGGATTATACTGATTCAAAAGAGTTCAATAAAAGGTTTTTGCCTTTGTAGCCTGCGGCCTGTTATTTCTATACACCACTGAATGCTGGATACAATAATTGTCGCCACAGCTGAAATAAAGCGTCATGAAAAGGTAGAGGGAAGTAGCACACATATCAATACCATATTGTCTCACGAAGGGACCAATCTGTTCAAACGACTTCCACCCATGTCGCAAATCTAAAAGTACTTTGTGACTCACACAAGACAAAACAAGCTCCATGTAAGAGGACACGTTTTTGTCCATTGGAGAGGCTCTTCTCCCTTCATAAAGGCTTTCAACTACATGTTCTGACATATGCTGTTTAGAGAGAGAAAAGCGCTCTTCAACTAGGATGCGCACAATTGAATCTCTGTGAACTCAGTGTGCAGTACACGCGTGGGCATGACAACATACCTACTCTGCAAGAGGGCATCGCCTGGTAACTACAGTCATACCCACTAGTGTTCTCACAAAACCAGAATTTTGACTTCGATACTCGATACCACAGCAAAAACAACATGTCATTTTATCCAAAGACACAAAATGACACTTGATCCAGACAGATCTGTAAAAGTTCAATATCATTACTGTTGAAATGTTTGAATGCATTAATGAATCACTTATACAATCAATCTAACCACATTATGGTAATCATGTATTTGAATGGTAAATTTCTATTGATAAACTGGGTAAATCTGGCGTATTCAATAAGAGTTACTGAGCTTGTTTTGGCTGATTTCAAGAAGATACCGATGAAAAACTCTGTTTATCCTTCCATGTGGGACTTATTTTATTGCATAGAAGAAGCTCTCTTCTTCTACACATGTGTGAGCGGTCTCTAAGACCCATGACATCATTCACACAGAGTCCGTTCAAGGCTCGAGCAAAGATGATCTTGACTGAGAGACGTGAGACGGGGGAAACAAAGTGAATCAATAATGTTTTTGGTGACAATCAGCAATATTTAGCGTTATGGTTTGCATATTTTTTTGGGGGGGGACTCCCAAGTGGCGCAGCGGTCTAAGGCACTGCAGCTCAGTGCTAGAGGCGTCACTACAGACCCTGGTTCGATTCCGGGCTGTATCACAACCGGACTTGATTGGGAGTCCCATAGGGCAGCGCACAATTGGCCCAGCATTGTCCGGGTTAGGGTTTGGCCGGGGTAGGCAGTCATTGTAAAGTTTTAAAAATATCACAAACACTAGGATAGTGAATTGATGTGTTCTTCAGCTGTAAGCTAGCAAGGAACGCTAGCCCGCTAGCTGCAAGGAAAGTTAGCCCGCTAGCCAGGAACGCTAGCCCACTAGCCAGGAACGCTAGCCACAAGGAAAGTTAGCCCGCTAGCAAGGACCCACAGAGCCCGGTAGCAAGGACCCACAGAGCCCGTTCCTAGGGACAGGCTAGAGGGGAGCTAACATGAGCTAGAGCTAGCAATGAGTAAGTGGAGGCTGTGGAGCAGGCATGATGCTCTCGCTCTATAAGGGTAATAATCGGCTGCGCTGATAGACTTGATCCTCTCTAAATCAGTAGACGACGTGAGACACATTTGACAGAAGTACCAAAAGTAACACCGTTTTTCATGTTCTGGTATCGGAAGAAGTACCAAAGCTCCGGTATACCGTGGAACACTAATACACACAGACACCAACCCTTTCTGACACCAACCATGTCTGACCCACACAGACACCAACCATGTCTGACCCACACAGACACCAACCATGTCTGACCCACAGAGACACCAACCATATCTGACCCACAGAGACACCAACCATATCTGACCCACAGAGACACCAACCATATCTGACCCACAGAGACACCAACCATATCTGACCCACAGAGACACCAACCATATCTGACCCACAGAGACACCAACCATATCTGACCCACAGAGACCAACACACAGACACAGCATCAACAAAGACATTCCAAACAGTACACCGATTTTAAACCTACAATCTAAACTCTACATAAAATAAAAGTGAAAACATTGAGCTACAGAAAAGTGCAACCCTTTGTTTTACAAAACATGTTAAGACTTTTCACCTTGTTTCTCCAGACTCAAAAGCTACAGCGTAGAGGAGGACGACTAGCTGTCTATTAGTGAGTCCAAAATGGTGCCCTATTCGCTACAGGGCCCTGGTTAAATGTAGTGCACTGTAAAGGGAATAGAGTGACATTTGGGACACAGCCTGTGTTCTACCGTCTTTACTGAAGGGCAGCTCTCCTTAACGGTCTGAGCAGGTGTCAACTTTGACCCCTCGGGTCACCATCTTACCCCCTACCACTTTGTGCCCCCCTACAGTCCAGTTGCTCAGGCAGGATGCCATTTCATCTGCACCTGTTACCTTCGTGACACCCCCTGTCCCATCACACACACACACACACACACACACACACACACACACACACCCACCCACCCACTCACTTCCTACTCCTCGATAGTGTGAAGGGTTGTTCCCCTGGGTACTATCCCGGCCCCCTTGTACTTCCTCCTATAGACTAAGAGCTTCTCCCATTCATGGTGCTTGACCTCTGATACCAGAGCAGCTCATGCTCTCTAGGACCTTACAGATAAATACTTAGAAAAATGAAAGTGTGTGTGATGAGGAAATGGAAGTTGATCCTTACGTCTTAAACTGCCGTAGAAATATTCCCACATTCATACTGCGTTTGGAGTCCAGTAGTGAGACCTGCAAACACAGACACAGAGAACATGTCAGATACTATGATCAAGTGGAGGCTGCTGAGGGAAGGACGGCCTCATCATAATGGCTGGAACGGAGCTAATGGAAACCATGGAAACAGCGTGTTTGATATCATTCCACTGATTCCGCTCCAGTCATCACCACAATCCCTTATTCCCAAATTAAGGTGCCACCAACCTCCTGTGTGGTTTATACAGTATCTCTTTCAACTTTACAGACAACACATGTAATCAATATAGGCTACCTGGCAGTTTAAACTACACCTCGCCTCAGTGCCAGTCTAAACTACACCTCGCCGCCAGTTTAAACTACACCTCGCCTCAGTGCCAGTCTAAACTACACCTCGCCTCAGTGCCAGTCTAAACTACACCTCGCCTCAGTGCCAGTCTAAACTACACCTCGGTGCCAGTCTAAACTACACCTCGCCTCAGTGCCAGTCAGTGCCAGTCTAAACTACACCTAGTCGGTGTCCGCCTCTAGCCAGCATGCTGTTTTCTTGGCACAGCAACAACATACCACTGTTGAATGCACACACATACTGGCACTAACTCATACTGTGCTCCTATCCCATACTTTGTCTGTGGTGCTGTCTCTCCCAGTCTTCCCCACCCATCTCCAGTCATCTCATCCTCCCCCACTCATCTCCAGTTCTCTCATCCTCCCCCACCCATATCCAGTCCTCTCATCCTCCCCCACCCATATCCAGTCCTCTCATCCTCCCCCACCCATATCCAGTCCTCTCATCCTCCCCCACCCATATCCAGTCCTCTCATCCTCTCCCACCCATCTCCAGTCCTCTCATCCTCCCCCACCCATCTCCAGTCCTCTCATCCTCCCCCACCCATCTCCAGTCCTCTCATCCTCCCCCACCCATATCCAGCCCTCTCCTCTCCCAGCTATCTCACCTTATCTGTGGTGTTGTCTCTCCCAGTCTCTCCCACCCATCTCCAGTCCTCTCATCCTCCCCCACCCATCTCCAGCCCTCTCCTAACTATCTCACCTTATTTGTGGTATTGTCTCTCCCAGTCTCTCCCACCCATCTCCAGCCCTCTCCTCTCCCAGCTATCTCACCTTATCCGTGGTGTTGTCCTGGGGTGAACTGCATCGCATCAGCACAGACCTGCGTCTCAAACTCCCGGCTCTGTCCTGAGGTTTACTGTCCTTCTGTCCAAACAGCTCATCCAGAGAGGGGAGATCTATAAGGAACTCTTCCTCCTCCGTAGCCGCTCCACTCCAGACACTCTTCCTCCCCTCCACCTTCTCCTTAGGGATCTGCTCCCAGTTCAGCTTCCTCAGCCGGCTGTGACGGGCCGAGTCCATACGGGTCAGAGGAGAGGAGGGAGGCGGGGGAGGAGGAGGCGGGGGAGGAGGAGGAGCAGGGATGAGGGGTACGGGAACAGGTTTAGCACCAGGAAGGAGAGGGAGGGTATTCATGGCTGTCAATTCCAAGACGAGAGGCGCAACACCGCAGGCGCTGGCGGGTGGCGTTCCATGAAAGGCACGGGACTCCTTGACGGACACGGTGAGGTTAATAAGCATAGAGGCTAGTTGGGAGTTAGGATAGGGCTCAACTAGGGTTTAGGACTGGTTGAGGAGCATGGAGGCTAGTTGGGAGTTAGGATAGGGCTCATCTAGGGTTTAGGACTGGTTGAGGAGCATGGAGGCTAGTTGGGAGTTAGGATAGGGCTCAACTAGGGTTTAGGACTGGTTGAGGAGCATGGAGGCTAGTTGAGAGTTAGGATAGGGCTCAACTAGGGTTTAGGACTGGTTGAAGAGCATGGAGGCTAGTTGGGAGTTAGGGTGCTTCCCAAACGAGCGAGTACAGTCTCTACTCAACCAAGGTGTCCACTCTCTGTTCTCTTCTCACAGTGGTGCAAGTCTCAGTCAGTCCCTCCAATCTAGGAAAACAACAATGAAATCAACTCTCAGGAAGGTTCAATAGACAGACAGACCTCAGAATACTGCTCATGCCATCTGCTATTAGTATAATAAAGTATAGGCTATTCAGCAGTATAGGGTATCAGACAATATAATGAAGCATTTCATCCAGTGTCCACGATCACATTACTTATTTAAAGACAGATATGCATTATAAATACAGGCCGTGTCTAGTCTGGCCCCGGGCTTGACATTAACATCTTCATATATTTGAGTTACTACACATTATTTGAGATGACTTCAGATGCTCTGAGATTCAGAAGCTAAGTGTTCCATTGTCACTCATTCTGATAATCTGATGTAGAGAGGTTGAGCCTTAGCCTACATCAACCTATGAGAGGTTGAGCCTTAGCCTACATCAACCTATGAGAGGTTGAGCCTTAGCCTACATCAACCTATGAGAGGTTGAGCCTTAGCCTACATCAACCTATGAGAGGTTGAGCCTTAGCCTACATCAACCTATGAGAGGTTGAGCCTTAGCCTACATCAACCTATGAGAGGTTGAGCCTTAGCCTACATCAACCTATGAGAGGTTGAGCCTTAGCCTACATCAACCTATAGCCTAGCATCAACCTATGAGAGGTTGAGCCTTAGCCTACATCAACCTATGAGAGGTTGAGCCTTACATCAACCTATGCCTACATCAACCTATGAGAGGTTGAGCCTTAGCCTACATCAACCTATGAGAGGTTGAGCCTTAGCCTACATCAACCTATGAGAGGTTGAGCCTTAGCCTCAACATCAACCTACCTGAGAGGTTGAGCCTTAGCCTACATCAACCTATGAGAGGTTGAGCCTTAGCCTACATCAACCTATGAGAGGTTGAGCCTTAGCCTACATCAACCTATGAGAGGTTGAGCCTTAGCCTACATCAACCTATGAGAGGTTGAGCCTTAGCCTACATCAACCTATGAGGTTGAGGCCTTCAACCTATGAGAGGTTGAGCCTTAGCCTACATCAACCTATGAGAGGTTGAGCCTTAGCCTACATCAACCTATGAGAGGTTGAGCCTTAGCCTACATCAACCTATGAGAGGTTGAGCCTTAGCCTACATCAACCTATGAGAGGTTGAGCCTTAGCCTACATCAACCTATGAGAGGTTGAGCCTTAGCCTACATCAACCTATGAGAGGTTGAGCCTTAGCCTACATCAACCTATGAGAGGTTGAGCCTTAGCCTACATCAACCTATGTCATTTGGAAACAGTGTAACTTATGTTGTTGATTGTGATTGACATACCACATTTTCAAATAGTCAAATATTTCTTATCTGTCTGTATTGTTTGAGTAAAACTCTGTACCAGACTAACCATCGGTATTGAACTTTTTTCAAGAAGCATTTGGAGTATTCCAGTGTGCTGGCCCGCGAGCTACTAACTCACCGACACCTGGCTAGTCTTTTAATTACCAGCATGGTTATGCCTTTTATACCTCTGTTCATCACACCTCCACACACACGCCTCCACACACACACACGCACCTCCACACACACACGCACCTCCACACACACACCTCCACACAAACACACACACACACCTCCACACACACACACACACACACACACACACACACACACACACCTCCACACACACGCACACCTCCACACACACACCTACACCTCCACACACACACCTACACACCTCCACACACACACCTACACACCTCCACACACACACCTACACACCTCCACACACACACACACCACACACACACACCTCCACACACACACCTCCACACACACCTCCACACACACACACACCTCCACACACACACACCTCCACACACACCTCCACACACACACACACACCTCCACACACACACACACACACCTCCACACACACACACACCTCCACACACACACACACCTCCACACACACCTCCACACACACACACCTCCACACACATCCACACACACACACCTCCACACACATCCACACACACACACACACCTCCACACACACACACACACACCTCCACACACACACACACCCTGCCTGCTGCTCTACCTTCTAATTATTGCAAATGGGAGAGAGGTGTAGAGAAGCAGGAGATCTACTCTCTCTCACACACAGAAAGGTGTTACAGAAAACGCCCCTACATTGTCTGTGTCTAATATGACTAGATTCTATTCAGATAGGACATGTCAGGTCACGAAAACATCATGCACCCACTGGTGAGTTTGGATAGGCCTTTCCTGCAATTATTAAAAAATGAGTCTAAGGTTTCAAGTGCATTTTCTAATTAATCTGATTGAAAATGATTCAATCATAATGGCAACATGTGGGATTCCTCGTGTGATATTCTTTGCATAAATGACAACACTCGGGCACAATGGCGCTCTGAGGCCAGTAATCAATGCCAAGTCAGTTGTTTCAATTTGCACGGTATGAGCCGCTACAGAGGCTGCTTTTAGACAGGCTGCACAATTCTGATCTTTTTTCGACCAATCATATCAGATCTTCAACATAAGATTTTTTTCTAGAGCTCATCTGATTGGTCAAAAGAACAATAAGTTTTAAAAAAATATATCAGAAATTGTGCTGCTTGTCTAAACACAGCCAAATACCGTACAGCTCTGATTAGGCCAACCGTAAATTACTATTTTGTCCTACTATACAGCCAAGACAGTCATTCTTCAAAAGTAAACATAAAATGTTAAATAAATACATAATTTGGGAGAAGTCGGCGAAGATAGCATGATGGTTTTAATTCAAGGAGGAACGAAGAGATTGTGTGGACACCCCCAAAACAAACACATTCAATTGACAGATTTAGTCTAAAACGGTGTCAGTTCCTAAAATAGATTTTCTTTAATTTAAAAAATATTCAGTCACCTGGGTAGCATGGGCCTACCGTGAATATTCATAATTTGATAATCTCTGCATGTTTTTTCTCAATTAAATGTAGGCTAAATTACTTTATAAAGACAATTGTTTTGGCTATAGCGAATTTTCAATAATGCCTTAAATTTACAAAGCAATCCCCTGGTTTATCGTAGTCGGTTTATCGTGGTTATTTCCAGTTTTTCCTGCAACAACAACAAAAAAATCACTAAAAATACATGCTACTTACAGCGCGTTATGATGCGATATCCAATTTCCCAAAGTTAATTTACAATTCCTTCTTTCTTGTTGTAAACTTCAATGAAAACAGTATTGTTTTAATCCGTCCTGTTGCTTGACGCCTCCGTACTCAAGCCAATGCATTGTGCTGCTCCGCAGTTTGAAGTGTTCCACTCTGCTCCGCTCAATTTGCCTTGAAAACTTTCCTAGCGCTGAAGGAACGCGCAGGCGCGCCGCCGCGTCGTTTAGATTTTCCCCAGGATCGCGCACCTCCGGACTCAACGTTTTGGGACGTTCAGATAGAAATATGTTATGTAGACCAAACATGCCACTCTCTGACATGTAGAATACGGAATCACGGCGGCTCTATTCATGCATTGATATCTGCAACGTTCGATACGTTTGGCAACTGAACGTGGCCCTGACCTTGCATTATTTCATCCCAACTTTCCCATGTGATGGTCAAACAGGTACTTCACTAATCAATCCAGTGGTTTCCCCTGCATACCTGAGCACATTTATAATGCCTGGACAAATTTATAACAGGCTTACACGCTAACACACTCACACACTTTTATTTAACTAGGCAAGAACAAATTCTTATTTACAATGACGGCATAGGAACAGTGGGTTAACTGCCTTGTTCAGGGGCATAAACAATAGATTTTTACCTTGTCAGCTCAGGGATTCAGATCTAGCAACCTTTCGGTTACTAGCCAAATTCTCTACCCATTAGGCTACCTGCCTCTAACCACTAGGCTACCTGCCTCTAACCACTAGGCTACCTGCCTCTACCCATTAGGCTACCTGCCTCTAACCACTAGGCTACCTGCCTCTAACCACTAGGCTACCTACCTCTACCCATTAGGCTACCTGCCTCTAACCACTAGGCTACCTGCCTCTACCCATTAGGCTACCTGCCTCTACCCATTATGCTACCTGCCTCTAACCACTAGGCTACCTGCCTCTAACCATTAGGCTACCTGCCTCTACCCATAAGGCTACCTGCCTCTAACCATCAGGCTACCTGCCTCTACCTATTAGGCTACCTGCCTCTACCCATTAGGTTACCTGCCCCTACCCATTAGGCTACCTGCCTCTACCCATTAGGCTACCTGCCTCTACCCATTAGGCTACCTGCCTCTAACCATTAGGCTACCTGTCTCTACCCATTAGGTTACCTGCCTCTACCTATTAGGATACCTGCCTCTACCCATTAGGCTACCTGCCTCTACCCATTAGGCTACCTGCCTCTAACCATTAGGCTACCTGCCTCTACCCATTAGGCTACCTGCCTCTACCCATTAGGCCTCTACCTGCCTCTACCCCATTAGGCTACCTGCCTCTACCCATTAGGCTACCTGCCTCTACCCATTAGGCTACCTGCCTCTACCCATTAGGCTACCTGCCTCTACCCATTAGGCTACCTGCCTCTACCCATTAGGCTACCTGCCTCCCATTAGGCTACCTGCCTCTACCCATTAGGCTACCTGCCCTCTACCCATTAGGCTACCTGCCCCTACCCATTAGGCTACCTGCCTCTACCCATTAGGCTACCTGCCTCTAACCATTAGGCTACCTGCCTCTACCCATTATGCTACCTGTCTCTACCCATTAGGCTACCTGCCTCTACCCATTAGGCTACCTGCCTCTACCCATTAGGCTACCTGCCTCTACCCATTAGGCTACCTGCCTCTAACCACTAGGCTACCTGCCTCTACCCATTAGGCTACCTGCCTCTACCCATTAGGCTACCTGCCTCTGTACCTTAACCACCAGTCTACCTGCCTCTACCCATTAGGCTACCTGCCTCTAACCACTAGGCTACCTGCCTCTACCATTAGGCTACCTGCCTCTACCCATTAGGCTACCTGCCTCTAACCACTAGGCTACCTGCCTGTACCCATTAGGCTACCTGCCTCTACCCATTAGGCTACCTGCCTCTACCCATTAGGCTACCTGCCTCTAACCACTAGGCTACCTGCCTCTACCCATTAGGCTACCTGCTCTACCCATTAGGCTACCTGCCTCTAACCATTAGGCTACCTGCCTCTACCCATTAGGCTACCTGCCTCTAACCATTAGGCTACCTGCCTCTACCCATTAGGCTACCTGCCTCTACCCATTAGGCTACCTGCCTCTAACCACTAGGCTACCTGCCTCTACCCATTAGGCTACCTGCCTCTACCCATTAGGCTACCTGCCTCTACCCATTAGGCTACCTGCCTCTAACCACTACCTGTCTCTAGGCTACCTGCCTCTACCCATAGGCTACCATTAGGCTACCTGCCTCTAACCATTAGGCTACCTGCCTCTACCCATTAGGCTACCTGCCTCTAACCATTAGGCTACCTGTCTCTACCCATTAGGCTACCTGCCTCTACCCATTAGGCTACCTGCCTCTAACCCATTAGGCTACCTGCCTCTAACCACTAGGCTACCTGCCTCTAACCATTAGGCTACCTGCCTCTACCCATTAGGCTACCTGCCTCTATTAGGCTACCTGCCTCTAACCACATTAGGCTACCTGCCTCTACCCATTAGGCTACCTGCCTCTAACCATTAGGCTACCTGCCTCTAACCATTAGGCTACCTGCCTCTACCCATTAGGCTACCTGCCTCTACCATTAGGCTACCTGCCTCTAACCATTAGGCTACCTGCCTCTACCCATTAGGCTACCTGCCTCTACCCATTAGGCTACCTGCCTCTAACCATTAGGCTACCTGCCTCTACCCATTAGGCTACCTGCCTCTACCCATTAGGCTACCTGCCTCTACCCATTAGGCTACCTGCTCTACCCATTAGGCTAACCACTAGGCTACCTGCCTCTACCCATTAGGCTACCTGCCTCTACCCATTAGGCTACCTGCCTCTACCCATTAGGCTACCTTAGGCTACCTGCCTCTACCCATTAGGCTACCTGCCTCTACCCATTAGGCTACCTGCCTCTAACCATTAGGCTACCTGCCTCTACCCATTAGGCTACCTGCCTCTACCCATTAGGCTACCTGCCTCTACCCATTAGGCTACCTGCCTCTACCCATTAGGCTACCTGCCTCTAACCACCATTAGGCTACCTGCCTCTAACCATTAGGCTACCTGCCTCTACCCATTAGGCTACCTGCCTCTAACCACTAGGCTACCTGCCTCTAACCATTAGGCTACCTGCCTCTACCCATTAGGCTACCTGCCTCTAACCATTAGGCTACCTTACCTCTACCTGCTACCCATTAGGCTACCTGCCTCTACCCATTAGGCTACCTGCCTCTACCCATTAGGCTACCTGCCTCTACCCACTTAGGCTACCTGCCTCTACCCATTAGGCTACCTGCCTCTACCCATTAGGCTACCTGCCTCTACCCATTAGGCTACCTGCCTCTACCCATTAGGCTACCTGCCTCTAACCATTAGGCTACCTGCCTCTACCCATTAGGCTACCTGCCTCTACCCACTAGGCTACCTGCCTCTCTACCCATTAGGCTACCTGCCTCTACCCATTAGGCTACCTGCCTCTACCCATTAGGCTACCTGCCTCTACCCATTAGGCTACCTGCCTCTACCCATTAGGCTACCTGCCTCTACCCATTAGGCTACCTGTCTCTACCCATTAGGCTACCTGCCTCTAACCATTAGGCTACCTGTCTCTACCCATTAGGCTACCTGCCTCTAACCACTAGGCTACCTGCCTCTAACCATTAGGCTACCTGCCTCTACCCATTAGGCTACCCATTAGGCTACCTGCCTCTACCCATTAGGCTACCTGCCTCTACCCATTAGGCTACCTGCCTCTAACCACTAGGCTACCTGCCTCTAACCACTAGGCTACCTGCCTCTACCCATTAGGCTACCTGCCTCTAACCATTAGGCTACCTGCCTCTACCCATTAGGCTACCTGCTCTACCCATTAGGCTACCTGCCTCTACCCTACCTGCCTCTAACCACTAGGCTACCTGCCTCTAACCATTAGGCTACCTGCCTCTACCCCATTAGGCTACCTGCCTCTAACCATTAGGCTACCTGCCTCTACCCATTAGGCTACCTGCCTCTAACCATTAGGCTACCTGCCTCTAACCTACCCCCTATTAGGCTACCTGCCTCTACCCATTAGGCTACCTGCCTCTACCCATTGGCTACCTGCCTCTAACCACTAGGCTACCTGCCTCTAACCACTAGGCTACCTGCCTCTAACCATTAGGCTACCTGCCTCTAACCACTAGGCTACCTGCCTCTGCCCATTAGGGCTACCTGCCTCTACCCATTAGGCTACCTGCCTCTACCCACTAGGCTACCTGCCTCTACCCATTAGGCTACCTGCCTCTACCCATTAGGCTACCTGCCTCTACCCATTAGGCTACCTGCCTCTACCCATTAGGCTACCTGCCTCTAACCATTAGGCTACCTGCCTCTACCCATTAGGCTACCCTCTAACCATAGGCTACCTGCCTCTAACCATTAGGCTACCTGCCTCTAACCCAGGGGCTACCTGCCTCTGCCATAGGCTACCTGCCTCTAACCACTAGGCTACCTGCCTCTACCCATTAGGCTACCTGCCTCTACCCATTAGGCTACCTGCTACCCATTAGCTACCTGCCTCTACCCATTAGGCTACCTGCCTCTACCCATTAGGCTACCTGCCTCTAACCACTAGGCTACCTGCCTCTAACCACTAGGCTACCTGCCTCTACCCATTAGGCTACCTGCCTCTACCCATTAGGCTACCTGCCTCTACCCATTAGGCTACCTGCCTCTACCCATTAGGCTACCCATTAGGCTACCTGCCTCTACCCATTAGGCTACCTGCCTCTACCCATTAGGTTACCTGCCTCTACCCATTAGGCTACCTGCCTCTACCCATTAGGCTACCTGCCTCTAACCACTAGGCTACCTGCCTCTAACCATTAGGCTACCTGCCCTCTGCCCATTAGGCCCTCCCATTCTAACCACTAGGCTACCTGCCTCTACCTATTAGGATACCTGCCTCTACCCATTAGGCTACCTGCCTCTAACCACTAGGCTACCTGCCTCTACCCATTAGGCTACCTGCCTCTACCCATTAGGCTACCTGCCTCTACCCATTAGGCTACCTGCCTCTACCCATTAGGATACCTGCCTCTACCCATTAGGCTACCTGCCTCTACCCATTAGGCTACCTGCCTCTAACCAATAGGCTACCTGTCTCTACCCATTAGGTTACCTGCCTCTACCCATTAGGCTACCTGTCTCTACCCATTAGGCTACATGCCTCTAACCACTAGGCTACCTGCCTCTAACCATTAGGCTACCTGCCTCTGCCCATTAGGCTACCCATTAGGCTACCTGCCTCTACCCATTAGGCTACCTGCCTCTACCCATTAGGCTACCTGCCTCTACCCATTAGGCTACCTGCCTCTAACCACTAGGCTACCTGCCTCTACCCATTAGGCTACCTGCCTCTAACCACTAGGCTACCTGCCTCTGCCCATTAGGCTACCCCTCTATTAGGCTACCTGCCTCTACCCATCTACCTGCATTAGGCTACCTGCCTCTACCCATTAGGCTACCTGCCTCTACCCATTAGGCTACCTGCCTCTACCCATTAGGCTACCTGCCTCTACCCATTAGGCTACCTGCCTCTAACCATTAGGCTACCTGCCTCTACCCATTAGGCTACCTGCCTCTACCCATTAGGCTACCTGCCTCTACCCATTAGGCTACCTGCCTCTAACCATTAGGCTACCTGCCTCTACCCATAGGCTACCTGCCTCTAACCACTAGGCTACCTGCCTCTACCCATTAGGCTACCTGCCTCTACCCATTAGGCTACCTGCCTCTACCCATTAGGCTACCTGCCTCTAACCATTAGGCTACCTGCCTCTAACCATTAGGCTACCTACCTCTACCCATTAGGCTACCTGCCTCTAACCCATTAGGCTACCTGCCTCTAACCATTAGGCTACCTGCCTCTACCCATTAGGCTACCTGCCTCTACCCATTAGGCTACCTGCCTCTACCCATTAGGCTACCTGCCTCTACCCATTAGGCTACCTGCCTCTACCCATTAGGCTACCTGCCTCTACCCATTAGGCTACCTGCCTCTACCCATTAGGCTACCTGCCTCTACCCACCTGCCTCTAGGCTACCTGCCTCTACCCATTAGGCTACCTGGCCCTGCTAACCATTAGGCTACCTGCCTCTATTAGGCTACCTGCCTCTACCCATAAGGCTACCTGCCTCTAACCCATTAGGCTACCTGCCTCTACCCATTAGGCTACCCATTAGGCTACCTGCCTCTACCCATTAGGCTACCTGCCTCTACCCATTAGGTTACCTGCCTCTACCCATTAGGCTACCTGCCTCTAACCACTAGGCTACCTGCCTCTAACCATTAGGCTACCTGCCTCTGCCCATTAGGCTACCTGCCTCTAACCATTAGGCTACCTGCCTCTACCCATTAGGCTACCTGCCTCTACCCATTAGGCTACCTGCCTCTACCCATAAGGCTACCTGCCTCTAACCATTAGGCTACCTGCCTCTACCCATTAGGCTACCTGCCTCTACCCATTAGGCTACCTGCCTCTACCCATTAGGCTACCTGCCTCTAACCACTAGGCTACCTGCCTCTACCCATTAGGCTACCTGCCTCTACCCATTAGGCTACCTGCCTCTACCCATTAGGCTACCTGGCTCTAACCACTAGGCTACCTGCCTCTAACCACTAGGCTACCATTAGGCTACCTGCCTCTACCCATTAGGCTACCTGCCTCTACCCATTAGGCTACCTGCCTCTACCCATTAGGCTACCACTAGGCTACCTCTACCCATTAGGCTACCTGCCTCTACCCATTAGGCTACCTGCCTCTAACCATTAGGCTACCCATGCCTCTACCCATTAGGCTACCTGCCTCTACCCATTAGGCTACCTGCCTCTAACCACTAGGCTACCTGCCTCTAACCACTAGGCTACCTGCCTCTAACCATTAGGCTACCTGCCTCTACCCATAAGGCTACCTGCCTCTAACCATTAGGCTACCTGCCTCTACCTATTAGGCTACCTGCCTCTACCCATTAGGTCACCTGCCCCTACCCATTAGGCTACCTGCCTATAACCATTAGGCTACCTGTCTCTAACCATTAGGCTACCTGCCTCTACCCATAAGGCTACCTGCCTCTATCCATTAGGCTACCTGCCTCTACCCATTAGGCTACCTGCCTCTACCCATTAGGCTACCTGCCTCTACCCATTAGGCTACCTGCCTCTAACCATTAGGCTACCTGTCTCTACCCATTAGGTTATCTGCCTCTACCCATTAGGCTACCTGCCTCTACCCATTAGGCTACCTGCCTCTACCCATTAGGCTACCTGCCTCTAACCATTAGGCTACCTGCCTCTACCCATTAGGCTACCTGCTCTACCATTAGGCTACCTGCCTCTACCCATTAGGCTACCTGCCTCTAACCATTAGGCTACCTGCCTCTACCCATTAGGCTACCTGCCTCTAACCATTAGGCTACCTGCCTCTACCCATTAGGCTACCTGCCTCTAACCATTAGGCTACCTGCCTCTAACCATTAGGCTACCTGCCTCTAACCATTAGGCTACCTGCTCTACCCATTAGGCTACCTGCCTCTACCCATTAGGCTACCTGCCTCTACCCATTAGGCTACCTCTAACCATTAGGCTACCTGCCTCTAACCATTAGGCTACCTGCCTCTACCCATAAGGCTACCTGCCTCTATCCATTAGGCTACCTGCCTCTACCCATTAGGCTACCTGCCTCTACCCATTAGGCTACCTGCCTCTACCCATTAGGCTACCTGCCTCTAACCATTAGGCTACCTGCTCTACCCATTAGGCTACCTGCCTCTACCCATTAGGCTACCTGCCTCTACCCATTAGGCTACCTGCCTCCAACCACTAGGCTACCTGCCTCTACCCATTAGGCTACCTGCCTCTACCCATTAGGCTACCTGCCTCTAACCATTAGGCTACCTGCCTCTACCCATTAGGCTACCTGCCTCTACCCATTAGGCTACCTGCCTCTAACCATTAGGCTACCTGCCTCTACCCATTAGGCTACCTGCCTCTAACCACTAGGCCCTGCCTCTACCCATTAGGCTACCTGCCTCTAACCATTAGGCTACCTGCCTCTACCCATTAGGCTACCTGCCTCTACCATTAGGCTACCTGCCTCTAACCATTAGGCTAGGCTACCTGCCTCTACCCATTAGGCTACCTGCCTCTACCCATTAGGCTACCTGCCTCTACCCATTAGGCTACCTGCCTCTAACCACTAGGCTACCTGCCTCTAACCATTAGGCTACCTGCCTCTGCCCATTAGGCTACCTGCCTCTAACCACTAGGCTACCTGCCTCTACCCATTAGGCTACCTGCCTCTACCCATTATGCTACCTGCCTCTACCCATTAGGCTACCTGCCTCTAACCATTAGGCTACCATTAGGCTACCTGCCTCTACCCATTAGGCTACCTGCCTCTACCCATTAGGCTACCTGCCTCTAACCAATAGGCTACCTGTCTCTACCCATTAGGTTACCTGCCTCTACCCATTAGGCTACCTGTCTCTACCCATTAGGCTACATGCCTCTAACCACTAGGCTACCTGCCTCTAACCATTAGGCTACCTGCCTCTGCCCATTAGGCTACCTGCCTCTACCCATTATGCTACCTGCCTCTACCCATTAGGCTACCTGCCTCTACCCATTATGCTACCTGCCTCTACCCATTAGGCTACCTGCCTCTACCCATTAGGCTACCTGCCTCTACCCATTAGGCTACCTGCCTCTAACCATTAGGCTACCTGCCTCTACCATTAGGCTACCTGCCTCTACCCATTAGGCTACCTGCCTCTACCCATTAGGCTACCTGCCTCTACCCATTAGGCTACCTGTCTCTAACCACTAGGCTACCTGCCTCTACCCATTAGGCTACCTGCCTCTACCCATTAGGCTACCTGCCTCTACCCATTAGGCTACCTGCCTCTAACCACTAGGCTACCTGCCTCTAACCACTAGGCTACCATTAGGCTACCTGCCTCTACCCATAAGGCTACCTGCCTCTAACCATTAGGCTACCTGCCTCTACCTATTAGGCTACCTGCCTCTACCCATTAGGCTACCTGCCTCTACCCATTAGGCTACCTGCCTCTACCCATTAGGCTACCTGCCTCTAACCATTAGGCTACCTGCCTCTACCCATTAGGCTACCTGCCTCTACCCATTAGGCTACCTGCCTCTACCCATTAGGCTACCTGCCTCTACCCATTAGGCTACCTGCCTCTACCCATTAGGCTACCTGCCTCTACCATTAGGCTACCTGCCTCTACCCATTAGGCTACCTGCCTCTACCCATTAGGCTACCTGCCTCTACCCATTAGGCTACCTGCCTCCAACCATTAGGCTACCTACCCATTAGGCTACCTGCCTCTACCCATTAGGCTACCTGCCTCTAACCACTAGGCTACCTGCCTCTAACCATTAGGCTCTACCCATAAGGCTACCTGCCTCTAACCATTAGGCTACCTGCCTCTACCCATTAGGCTACCTGCCTCTAACCATTAGGCTACCTGCCTCTACCCATTAGGCTACCTGCCTCTAACCATTAGGCTACCTGCCTCTAACCCATTAGGCTACCTGCCTCTACCCATAAGGCTACCTGCCTCTACCCATTAGGCTACCTGCCTCTACCCATTAGGCTACCTGCCTCTAACCACTTAGGCTACCTGCCTCTACCCATTAGGCTACCTGCCTCTCTAACCATCTAGGCTACCTGCCTCTTAGGCTACCCATTAGCACTACCTGGGCTACCTGCCTCTAACCATTAGGCTACCTGCCTCTACCCATTAGGCTACCTGCCTCTAACCATTAGGCTACCTGCCTGCCTCTACCCATTAGGCTACCTGCCTCTAACCACTAGGCTACCTGCCTAACCATTAGGCTACCTGCCTCTACCCATACCTGCCTACCTGCCTCTAACCATTAGGCTACCTGCCTCTACCCATTAGGCTACCTGCCTCTAACCAATTAGGCTACCTGCCCACTCTACCCATTAGGCTACCTGCCCTCTACCCATTAGGCTACCTGCCTCTAACCATTAGGCTACCTGCCTCTAACCATAGGCTACCTGCCTCTAACCATTAGGCTACCTGCCTCTACCCATTAGGCTACCCATTAGGCTACCTGCCTCTACCCATTAGGCTACCTGCCTCTACCCATTAGGCTACCTGCCTCTAACCACTAGGCTACCTGCCTCTACCCATTAGGCTACCTGCCTCTAACCACTAGGCTACCTGCCTCTACCCATTAGGCTACCTGCCTCTAACCACTAGGCTACCTGCTACCTGCCTCTATCCATTAGGCTACCTGCCTCTACCCATTAGGATACCTGCCTCTACCCATTAGGCTACCTGCCTCTACCCATTAGGCTACCTGCCTCTAACCAATAGGCTACCTGTCTCTACCCATTAGGTTACCTGCCTCTACCCATTAGGCTACCTGTCTCTACCCATTAGGCTACCTGCCTCTAACCACTAGGCTACCTGCCTCTAACCATTAGGCTACCTGCCTCTGCCCATTAGGCTACCCATTAGGCTACCTGCCTCTAACCATTAGGCTACCTGCCTCTGCCCATTAGGCTACCTGCCTCTACCCATTAGGCTACCTGCCTCTACCCATTAGGCTACCTGCCTCTAACCATTAGGCTACCTGCCTCTACCATTAGGCTACCTGCCTCTACCCATTAGGCCTCTACCCATTAGGCTACCTGTCTCTACCCATTAGGCTACCTGCCTCTAACCACTAGGCTACCTGCCTCTACCCATTAGGCTACCTGCCTCTACCCATTAGGCTACCTGCCTCTAACCATTAGGCTACCTGCCTCTAACCATTAGGCTACCTGCCTCTACCCATAAGGCTACCTGCCTCTAACCATTAGGCTACCTGCCTCTGCCCATTAGGCCTCTAACCACTGGCTACCTGCCTCTAACCACTAGGCTACCTGCCTCTAACCATTAGGCTACCTGCCTCTACCCATAAGGCTACCTGCCTCTAACCATTAGGCTACCTGCCTCTACCCATTAGGCTACCTGCCTCTACCCATTAGGTTACCTGCCCTACCCATTAGGCTACCTGCCTCTACCCATTAGGCTACCTGCCTCTACCCATTAGGCTACCTGCCTCTACCCATAGGCTACCTGCCTCTATCCATAGGCTACCTGCCTCTACCCATTAGGCTACCTGCCTCTACCCATTAGGCTACCTGCCTCTACCCATTAGGCTACCTGCCTCTAACCATTAGGCTACCTGCTCTCTACCCATTAGGCTACCTGCCTCTACCCATTAGGCTACCTGTCTCTACCCATTAGGCTACCTGCCTCTAACCACTAGGCTACCTGCCTCTACCCATTAGGCTACCTGCCTCTACCCATTAGGCTACCTGCCTCTAACCACTAGGCTACCTGCCTCTAACCATTAGGCTACCTGCCTCTACCCATAAGGCTACCTGCCTCTAACCATTAGGCTACCTGCCTCTACCCATTAGGCTACCTGCCTCTACCCATTAGGCTACCTGCCTCTACCCATTAGGCTACCTGCCTCTAACCATTAGGCTACCTGCCTCTACCCACCCATTAGGCTACCTGCCTCTACCCATTAGGCTACCTGCCTCTGCCCATTAGGCTACCTGCCTCTACCCATTAGGCTACCTGCCTCTAACCATTAGGCTACCTGCCTCTAACCACATTACCTGCCTCTGCCCATGGTCTACCTGCCTCTAACCACTAGGCTACCTGCCTCTACCCATTAGGCTACCTGCCTCTACCCATTAGGCTCTACCCATTAGGCTACCTGCCTCTACCCATTAGGCTACCTGCCTCTACCCATTAGGCTACCTGCCTCTACCCATTAGGCTACCTGCCTCTAACCATAGGCTACCTGTCTCTACCCATTAGGTTACCTGCCTCTACCCATTAGGCTACCTGTCTCTACCCATTAGGCTACCTGCCTCTAACCACTAGGCTACCTGCCTCTAACCATTAGGCTACCTGCCTCTCTACCCATTAGGCTACCTGCCTCTACCCATTAGGCTACCTGCTCTACCCATTAGGCTACCTGCCTCTAACCCACTAGGCTACCTGCCTCTACCCATTAGGCTACCTGCCTCTACCCATTAGGCTACCTGCCTCTAACCACTAGGCTACCTGCCTCTACCCATTAGGCTACCTGCCTCTACCCATTAGGCTACCTGCCTCTAACCATTAGGCTACCTGCCTCTACCCATTAGGCTACCTGCCTCTACCCATTAGGCTACCTGCCTCTACCCACTAGGCTACCTCCTAACCACTAGGCTACCTGCCTCTAACCCATTAGGCTACCTGCCTCTAACCATTAGGCTACCTGCCTCTACCCATTAGGCTACCTGCCTCTACCCATTAGGCTACCTGCCTCTACCCATTAGGCTACCTGCCTCTACCCATTAGGCTACCTGCCTCTAACCATTAGGCTACCTGCCTCTACCCATAAGGCTACCTGCCTCTATCCATTAGGCTACCTGCCTCTACCCATTAGGCTACCTGCCTCTACCCATTAGGCTACCTGCCTCTACCCATTAGGCTACCTGCCTCTACCCATTAGGCTACCTGCCTCTACCCATTAGGCTACCTGCCTCTACCCATTAGGCTACCTGCCTCTACCCATTAGGCTACCTGCCTCTAACCACTAGGCTACCTGCCTCTACCCATTAGGCTACCTGCCTCTACCCATTAGGCTACGGGCTACCTGCCTCTAACCATTAGGCTACCTGCCTCTACCCATTAGGCTACCTGCCTCTAACCATTAGGTTACCTGCCCCTACCCATTAGGCTACCTGCCTCTAACCAATAGGCTACCTGCCTCTACCCATTAGGCTACCTGTCTATACCCACTAGGCTACCTGCCTCTAACCGTTAGGCTACCTGCCTCTACCCATAAGGCTACCTGCCTCTAACCATTAGGCTACCTGCCTCTACCCATTAGGCTACCCATTAGGCTACCTGCCTCTACCCATTAGGCTACCTGCCTCTACCCATTAGGTTACCTGCCTCTACCCAGTAGGCTACCTGCCTCTAACCACTAGGCTACCTGCCTCTAACCACTAGTCTACCTGCCTCTGCCCATTAGTCTACCTGCCTCTAACCACTAGGCTACCTGCCTCTACCCATTAGGCTACCTGCCTCTATCCATTAGGCTACCTGCCTCTACCCATTAGGCTACCTGCCTCTACCCATTAGGCTACCTGCCTCTACCCATTAGGCTACCTGCCTCTACCCATTAGGCTACCTGTCTCTACCCATTAGGTTACCTGCCCTGCCTACCCATTAGGCTACCTGTCTCTACCCATTAGGCTACATGCCTCTAACCACTAGGCTACCTGCCTCTAACCATTAGGCTACCTGCCTCTGCCCATTAGGCTACCCATTAGGCTACCTGCCTCTAACCACTAGTCTACCTGCCTCTGCCCATTAGTCTACCTGCCTCTACCCATTAGGCTACCTGCCTCTACCCATTAGGCTACCTGCCTCTACCCATAGGCTACCTGCCTCTATCCATTAGGCTACCTGCCTCTACCCATTAGGCTACCTGCCTCTACCCATTAGGCTACCTGTCTCTACCCATTAGGCTACCTGCTACCCATTAGGCTACCTGCCTCTAATTAGGCCACCCATTAGGCTACTACCTGCCTCTAACCATTAGGCTACCTGCCTCTACCCATTAGGCTACCTGCCTCTAACCATTAGGCTACCTGCCTCTAACCACTAGGCTACCTGCCTCTAACCACTAGGCTACCTGCCTCTAACCATTAGGCTACCTGCCTCTACCCATAAGGCTACCTGCCTCTAACCATTAGCCTACCTGCCTCTACCCATTAGGCTACCTGCCTCTACCCATTAGGTTACCTGCCCCTACCCATTAGGCTACCTGCCTCTACCCATTAGGCTACCTGTCTCTAACCATTAGGCTACCTGCCTCTACCCATAAGGCTACCTGCCTCTATCCATTAGGCTACCTGCCTCTACCCATTAGGCTACCTGCCTCTACCCATTAGGCTACCTGCCTCTACCCATTAGGCTACCTGCCTCTAACCATTAGGCTACCTGTCTCTACCCATTAGGTTACCTGCCTCTACCCATTAGGCTACCTGTCTCTACCCATTAGGCTACCTGCCTCCAACCACTAGGCTACCTGCCTCTACCCATTAGGCTACCTGCCTCTACCCATTAGGCTACCTGCCTCTAACCACTAGGCTACCTGCCTCTAACCATTAGGCTACCTGCCTCTACCCATTAGGCTACCTGCCTCTACCCATTAGGTTACCTGCCCCTACCCATTAGGCTACCTGCCTCTAACCAATAGGCTACCTGCCTCTACCCATTAGGCTACCTGTCTATACCCACTAGGCTACCTGCCTCTAACCGTTAGGCTACCTGCCTCTACCCATAAGGCTACCTGCCTCTAACCATTAGGCTACCTGCCTCTGCCCATTAGGCTACCCATTAGGCTACCTGCCTCTACCCATTAGGCTACCTGCCTCTACCCATTAGGCTACCTGCCTCTACCCATTAGGCTACCTGCCTCTAACCACTAGGCTACCTGCCTCTAACCACTAGTCTACCTGCCTCTACCCATTAGGCTACCTGCCTCTAACCACTAGGCTACCTGCCTCTAACCATTAGGCTACCTGCCTCTACCCATTAGGCTACCTGCCTCTACCCATAAGGCTACCTGCCTCTAACCATTAGGCTACCTGCCTCTACCCATTAGGCTACCTGCCTCTACCCATTAGGCTACCTGCCTCTACCCATTAGGCTACCTGCCTCTAACCAATAGGCTACCTGTCTCTACCCATTAGGTTACCTGCCTCTACCCATTAGGCTACCTGTCTCTACCCATTAGGCTACATGCCTCTAACCACTAGGCTACCTGCCTCTAACCATTAGGCTACCTGCCTCTACCCATTAGGCTACCCATTAGGCTACCTGCCTCTACCCATTAGGCTACCTGCCTCTACCCATTAGGCTACCTGCCTCTACCCATTAGGGCTACCTGCCTCTACCCATTAGGCTACCTGCCTCTACCCATTAGGCTACCTGCCTCTACCCATTAGGCTACCTGCCTCTACCCATTAGGCTACCTGCCTCTACCCATTAGGCTACCTGCCTCTAACCATTAGGCTACCTGCCTCTACCCATTAGGCTACCTGCCTCTAACCATTAGGCTACCTGCCTCTACCCATTAGGCTACCTGCCTCTACCCACTAGGCTACCTGCCTCTAACCATAGGCTACCTGCCTCTACCCATTAGGCCCTGCCTCTAACCATTAGGCTACCTGCCTCTACCCATTAGGCTACCCATTAGGCTACCTGCCTCTACCCATTAGGCTACCTGCCTCTACCCATTAGGTTACCTGCCTCTACCCATTAGGCTACCTGCCTCTAACCACTAGGCTACCTGCCTCTAACCATTAGGCTACCTGCCTCTACCCATTAGGCTACCTGCCTCTAACCATTAGGCTACCTGCCTCTACCCATTAGGCTACCTGCCTCTATCCCTACCTGCCTTAGGGATACCTGCCTCTACCCATTAGGCTACCTGCCTCTACCCATTAGGCTACCTGCCTCTAACCAATGGCTACCTGTCTCTACCCATTAGGCTACCTGCCTCTACCCATTAGGCTACCTGTCTCTACCCATTAGGCTACCTGCCTCTAACCACTAGGCCCTGCCTCTAACCATTAGGCTACCTGCCTCTGCCCATTAGGCTACCCATTAGGCTACCTGCCTCTAACCATTAGGCTACCTGCCTCTACCCATTAGGCTACCTGCCTCTACCCATTAGGCTACCTGCCTCTACCCATTAGGCTACCTGCCTCTACCCATTAGGCTACCTGCCTCTAACCATTAGGCTACCTGCTCTAACCATTAGGCTACCTGCCTCTACCCATTAGGCTACCTGCCTCTACCCATTAGGCTACCTGCCTCTAACCATTAGGCTACCTGCCTCTACCCATTAGGCTACCTGCCTCTACCCATTAGGCTACCTGCCTCTAACCATTAGGCTACCTGCCTCTGCCTTAGGCTACCCATTAGGCTACCTGCCTCTACCCATTAGGCTACCTGCCTCTAACCACTAGGCTACCTGCCTCTAACCACTAGGCTACCTGCCTCTAACCATTAGGCTACCTGCCTCTACCCATAAGGCTACCTGCCTCTAACCATTAGCCTACCTGCCTCTACCTATTAGGCTACCTGCCTCTACCCATTAGGCTACCTGCCTCTACCCATTAGGCTACCTGCCTCTACCCATTAGGCTACCTGTCTCTAACCATTAGGCTACCTGCCTCTACCCATAAGGCTACCTGCCTCTATCCATTAGGCTACCTGCCTCTACCCATTAGGCTACCTGCCTCTACCCATTAGGCTACCTGCCTCTACCCATTAGGCTACCTGCCTCTAACCATTAGGCTACCTGTCTCTACCCATTAGGTTACCTGCCTCTACCCATTAGGCTACCTGCCTCTACCCATTAGGCTACCTGCCTCCAACCACTAGGCTACCTGCCTCTAACCATTAGGCTACCTGCCTCTACCCATTAGGCTACCTGCCTCTAACCATTAGGCTACCTGCCTCTAACCATTAGGCTACCTGCCTCTACCCATTAGGCTACCTGCCTCTAACCATTAGGTTACCTGCCCCTACCCATTAGGCTACCTGCCTCTAACCAATAGGCTACCTGCCTCTACCCATTAGGCTACCTGTCTATACCCACTAGGCTACCTGCCTCTAACCGTTAGGCTACCTGCCTCTACCCATAAGGCTACCTGCCTCTAACCATTAGGCTACCTGCCTCTACCCATTAGGCTACCCATTAGGCTACCTGCCTCTACCCATTAGGCTACCTGCCTCTACCCATTAGGTTACCTGCCTCTACCCATTAGGCTACCTGCCTCTAACCACTAGGCTACCTGCCTCTAACCACTAGGCTACCTGCCTCTGCCCATTAGTCTACCTGCCTCTAACCACTAGGCTACCTGCCTCTACCCATTAGGCTACCTGCCTCTACCCATTATGCTACCTGCCTCTACCCATAAGGCTACCTGCCTCTAACCATTAGGCTACCTGCCTCTACCCATTAGGCTACCTGCCTCTACCCATTAGGCTACCTGCCTCTACCCATTAGGCTACCTGCCTCTAACCAATTAGGCTACCTGTCTCTACCCATTAGGTTACCTGCCTCTACCCATTAGGCTACCTGTCTCTACCCATTAGGCTACCTGCCTCTAACCACTAGGCTACCTGCCTCTAACCATTAGGCTACCTGCCTCTGCCCATTAGGCTACCCATTAGGCTACCTGCCTCTACCCATTAGGCTACCTGCCTCTAACCAATAGGCTACCTGTCTCTACCCATTAGGTTACCTGCCTCTACCCATTAGGCTACCTGCCTCTACCCATTAGGCTACCTGCCTCTAACCACTAGGCTACCTGCCTCTACCCATTAGGCTACCTGCCTCTACCCATTAGGCTACCTGCCTCTACCCATTAGGTTACCTGCCTCTACCCATTAGGCTACCTGCCTCTACCCATTAGGCTACCTGCCTCTAACCATTAGGCTACCTGCCTCTACCCATTAGGCTACCTGCCTCTAACCATTAGGCTACCTGCCTCTAACCATTAGGCTACCTGCCTCTAACCATTAGGCTACCTGCCTCTAACCATTAGGCTACCTGCCTCTACCCATTAGGCTACCTGCCCCTACCCATTAGGCTACCTGCCTCTACCTGCCTCTACCCATTAGGCTACCTGCCTCTACCCACTTAGGCTACCTGCCTCTAACCATTAGGCTACCTGCCTCTACCCATAAGGCTACCTGCCTCTAACCATTAGGCTACCTGCCTCTACCCATTAGGCTACCCATTAGGCTACCTGCCTCTACCCATTAGGCTACCTGCCTCTACCCATTAGGCTACCTGCCTCTACCCATTAGGCTACCTGCCTCTAACCACTAGGCTACCTGCCTCTAACCACTAGGCTACCTGCCTCTACCCATTAGGCTACCTGCCTCTAACCACATTAGGCTACCTGCCTCTACCCATTAGGCTACCTGCCTCTACCCATTAGGCTACCTGCCTCTACCCATTAGGTTACCTGCCTCTACCCATTAGGCTACCTGCCTCTACCCATTAGGCTACGTGCCTCTAACCACTAGGCTACCTGTCTCTACCCATTAGGTTACCTGCCTCTACCCATTAGGCTACCTGTCTCTACCCATTAGGCTACCTGCCTCTAACCACTAGGCTACCTGCCTCTAACCATTAGGCTACCTGCCTCTGCCCATTAGGCTGCCTCCTAACCCATTAGGCTACCTGCCTCTAACCACTAGGCTACCTGCCCTGCCCATTAGGCTACCTGCCTCTACCCATTAGGCTACCTGCCTCTACCCATTATGCTACCTGCCTCTACCCATAAGGCTACCTGCCTCTATCCATTAGGCTACCTGCCTCTACCCATTAGGATACCTGCCTCTACCCATTATGCTACCTGTCTCTACCCATTAGGCTACCTGCCTCTAACCACTAGGCTACCTGCCTCTACCCATTAGGCTACCTGCCTCTACCCATTAGGCTACCTGCCTCTAACCACTAGGCTACCTGCCTCTAACCATTAGGCTACCTGCCTCTACCCATAAGGCTACCTGCCTCTAACCATTAGGCTACCTGCCTCTAACCACTAGGCTACCTGCCTCTAACCACTAGGCTACCTGCCTCTAACCATTAGGCTACCTGCCTCTGCCCATAGGCTACTGCCTCTAACCATTAGCCTACCTGCCTCTACCTATTAGGCTACCTGCCTCTACCCATTAGGTTACCTGCCCCTACCCATTAGGCTACCTGCCTCTACCCATTAGGCTACCTGTCTCTAACCATTAGGCTACCTGCCTCTACCCATAAGGCTACCTGCCTCTAACCATTAGGCTACCTGCCTCTACCCATTAGGCTACCTGCCTCTACCCATTAGGCTACCTGCCTCTACCCATTAGGCTACCTGCCTCTAACCATTAGGCTACCTGCCTCTACCCATTAGGCTACCTGCCTCTACCCATTAGGCTACCTGTCTCTACCCATTAGGCTACCTGCCTCTAACCACTAGGCTACCTGCCTCTACCCATTAGGCTACCTGCCTCTACCCATTAGGCTACCTGCCTCTAACCACTAGGCTACCTGCCTCTAACCATTAGGCTACCTGCCTCTACCCATAAGGCTACCTGCCTCTAACCATTAGGCTACCTGCCTCTACCCATTAGGCTACCTGCCTCTAACCATTAGGCTACCTGCCTCTACCCATTAGGCTACCTGCCTCTATTAGGCTACCTGCCTCTACCCATTAGGCTACCTGCCTCTACCCATTAGGCTACCTGCTCTAACCATTAGGCTACCTGCCTCTACCCATTAGGCTACCCATTAGGCTACCTGCCTCTACCCATTAGGCTACCTGCCTCTACCCATTAGGTTACCTGCCTCTGGGCTACCTGCCTCTAACCACTAGGCTACCTGCCTCTAACCACTTAGTCTACCTGCCTCTGCCCATTAGGCTACCTGCCTCTAACCACTAGGCTACCTGCCTCTACCCATTAGGCTACCTGCCTCTAACCACTAGGCTACCTGCCTCTACCCATTAGGCTACCTGCCTCTATCAATTAGGCTACCTGCCTCTACCCATTAGGATACCTGCCTCTACCCATTAGGCTACCTGCCTCTACCCATTAGGCTACCTGCCTCTAACCAATAGGCTACCTGTCTCTACCCATTAGGTTACCTGCCTCTACCCATTAGGCTACCTGTCTCTACCCATTAGGCTACCTGCCTCTAACCACTAGGCTACCTGCCTCTACCCATTAGGCTACCTGCCTCTGCCCATTAGGCTACCTGCCTCTACTACCTGCCTCTACCCATTAGGCTACCTGCCTCTACCCATTAGGCTACCTGCCTCTACCCATTAGGCTACCTGCCTCTACCCATTAGGCTACCTGCCTCTACCCATTAGGCTACCTGCCTCTACCCATTAGGCTACCTGCCTCTAACCATTAGGGCTACCTGCCTCTACCCATTAGGCTACCTGCCTCTAACCAATAGGCTACCTGCCTCTACCCATTAGGCTACCTGCTCTACCCACTAGGCTACCTGCCTCTAACCATTAGGCTACCTGCCTCTACCCATTAGGCTACCTGCCTCTAACCATTAGGCTACCTGCCTCTACCCATTAGGCTACCCATTAGCCTACCTGCCTCTACCCATTAGGCTACCTGCCTCTACCCATTAGCCTCTACCCATTAGGCTACCTGCCTCTAACCACTAGGCTACCTGCCTCTAACCACTAGCCTCTGCCCATTAGGTCTACCTGCCTCTAACCATAGGCTACCTGCCTCTACCCATAAGGCTACCTGCCTCTATCCATTAGGCTACCTGCCTCTACCCATTAGGCTACCTGCCTCTACCCATTAGGCTACCTGCCTCTACCCATTAGGCTACCTGCCTCTAACCAATTAGGCTACCTGTCTCTACCCATTAGGTTACCTGCCTCTACCCATTAGGCTACCTGTCTCTACCCATTAGGCTACCTGCCTCTAACCATTAGGCTACCTGCCTCTAACCATTAGGCTACCTGCTGCCCATTAGGCTACCCATTAGGCTACCTGCCTCTAACCATTAGGCTACCTGCCTCTAACCATTAGGCTACCTGCCTCTACCCATTAGGCTACCTGCCTCTACCCATTAGGCTACCTGCCTCTACCCATTAGGCTACCTGCCTCTAACCATTAGGCTACCTGCCTCTACCCATTGGATACCTGCCTCTACCCATTAGGCTACCTGCCTCTACCCATTAGGCTACCTGTCTATACCCACTAGGCTACCTGCCTCTAACCGTTAGGCTACCTGCCTCTACCCATAAGGCTACCTGCCTCTAACCATTAGGCTACCTGCCTCTAACCATTAGGCTACCTGCCTCTACCCATAAGGCTACCTGCCTCTAACCATTAGCCTACCTGCCTCTAACCACTAGGCTACCTGCCTCTAACCACTAGAATACCTGCCTCTAACCATTAGGCTACCTGCCTCTACCCATAAGGCTACCTGCCTCTAACCATTAGGCCTACCTGCCTCTACCCATTAGGCTACCTGCCTCTACCCATTAGGTTACCTGCCTCTACCCATTAGGCTACCTGCCTCTACCCATTAGGCTACCTGTCTCTAACCATTAGGCTACCTGCCTCTACCCATAAGGCTACCTGCCTCTATCCATTAGGCTACCTGCCTCTACCCATTAGGCTACCTGCCTCTACCCATTAGGCTACCTGCCTCTACCCATTAGGCTACCTGCCTCTAACCATTAGGCTACCTGCCTCTACCCATTAGGTTACCTGCCTCTACCCATTAGGCTACCTGCCTCTACCCATTAGGCTACCTGCCTCTAACCACTAGGCTACCTGCCTCTACCCATTAGGCTACCTGCCTCTACCCATTAGGCTACCTGCCTCTAACCACTAGGCTACCTGCCTCTAACCACTAGGCTACCTGCCTCTACCCATTAGGCTACCTGCCTCTAACCATTAGGTTACCTGCCTCTACCCATTAGGCTACCTGCCTCTAACCAATAGGCTACCTGCCTCTACCCATTAGGCTACCTGCCTCTAACCACTAGGCTACCTGCCTCTACCCATTAGGCTACCTGCCTCTACCCATAAGGCTACCTGCCTCTAACCATTAGGCTACCTGCCTCTACCCATTAGGCTACCCATTAGGCTACCTGCCTCTACCCATTAGGCTACCTGCCTCTACCCATTAGGCTACCTGCCTCTACCCAGTAGGCTACCTGCCTCTAACCACTAGGCTACCTGCCTCTAACCACTAGTCTACCTGCCTCTGCCCATTAGTCTACCTGCCTCTAACCACTAGGCTACCTGCCTCTACCCATTAGGCTACCTGCCTCTACCCATTATGCTACCTGCCTCTACCCATAAGGCTACCTGCCTCTATCCATTAGGCTACCTGCCTCTACCCATTAGGATACCTGCCTCTACCCATTAGGCTACCTGCCTCTACCCATTAGGCTACCTGCCTCTAACCATTAGGCTACCTGTCTCTACCCATTAGGTTACCTGCCTCTACCCATTAGGCTACCTGCCTCTAACCAATAGGCTACCTGCCTCTACCCATTAGGCTACCTGCCTCTACCCATTAGGCTACCTGCCTCTACCCATTAGGCTACCTGCCTCTAACCACTAGGCTACCTGCCTCTACCCATTAGGCTACCTGCCTCTAACCACTAGGCTACCTGCCTCTACCCATTAGGCTACCTGCCTCTACCCATTAGGCTACCTGCCTCTACCCATTAGGCTACCTGCCTCTACCCATTAGGCTACCTGCCTCTAACCATTAGGCTACCTGCCTCTACCCATTAGGCTACCTGCCTCTAACCATTAGGCTACCTGCCTCTACCCATTAGGCTACCTGCCTCTACCCACTAGGCTACCTGCCTCTAACCATTAGGCTACCTGCCTCTACCCATAAGGCTACCTGCCTCTAACCATTAGGCTACCTGCCTCTGCCCATTAGGGCTACCTGCTACCCATTAGGCTACCTGCCTCTACCCATTAGGCTACCTGCCTCTACCCATTAGGGCTTAGCCTCTACCCATTAGCTACCTGCCTCTAACCATTAGGCTACCTGCCTCTACCCATTAGGCTACCTGCCTCTAACCACTAGGCTACCTGCCTCTACCCATAAGGCTACCTGCCTCTATCCATTAGGCTACCTGCCTCTACCCATTAGGCTACCTGCCTCTACCCATTAGGCTACCTGCCTCTACCCATTAGGCTACCTGCCTCTAACCAATAGGCTACCTGCCTCTACCCATTAGGTTACCTGCCTCTACCCATTAGGCTACCTGTCTCTACCCATTAGGCTACCTGCCTCTACCCATTAGGCTACCTGCCTCTAACCCATTAGGCTACCTGCCTCTACCCATTAGGCTACCCATTAGGCTACCTGCCTCTAACCACTAGGCTACCTGCCTCTGCCCATTAGGCTACCTGCCTCTACCCATTAGGCTACCTGCCTCTACCCATTAGGCTACCTGCCTCTACCCATTAGGCTACCTGCTCTACCATTAGGCTACCTGCCTCTACCCATTAGGCTACCTGCCTCTACCCATTAGGCTACCTGCCTCTACCCATTAGGCTACCTGCCTCCAACCACTAGGCTACCTGCCTCTACCCATTAGGCTACCTGCCTCTACCCATTAGGCTACGTGCCTCTAACCACTAGGCTACCTGCCTCTAACCATTAGGCTACCTGCCTCTACCCATTAGGCTACCTGCCTCTAACCATTAGGCTACCTGCCTCTAACCACTAGGCTACCTGCCTCTAACCACTAGGCTACCTGCCTCTAACCATTAGGCTACCTGCCTCTACCCATAAGGCTACCTGCCTCTAACCATTAGGCTACCTGCCTCTACCCATTAGGCTACCTGCCTCTACCCATTAGGTTACCTGCCCTACCCATTAGGCTACCTGCCTCTACCCATTAGGCTACCTGCCTCTCTAACCATTAGGCTACCTGCCTCTACCCATAAGGCTACCTGCCTCTACCCATTAGGCTACCTGCCTCTACCCATTAGGCTACCTGCCTCTACCCATTAGGCTACCTGCCTCTACCCATTAGGCTACCTGCCTCTAACCATTAGGCTACCTGTCTCTACCCATTAGGTTACCTGCCTCTACCCATTAGGCTACCTGCCTCTGCCCATTAGGCTACCTGCCTCCAACCACTAGGCTACCTGCCTCTACCCATTAGGCTACCTGCCTCTACCCATTAGGCTACCTGCCTCTAACCACTAGGCTACCTGCCTCTAACCATTAGGCTACCTGCCTCTACCCATTAGGCTACCTGCCTCTAACCATTAGGCTACCTGCCCCTACCCATTAGGCTACCTGCCTCTAACCAATAGGCTACCTGCCTCTACCCATTAGGCTACCTGTCTCTACCCACTAGGCTACCTGCCTCTAACCGTTAGGCTACCTGCCTCTACCCATTAGGCTACCTGCCTCTAACCATTAGGCTACCTGCCTCTACCCATTAGGCTACCCATTAGGCTACCTGCCTCTACCCATTAGGCTACCTGCCTCTACCCATTAGGTTACCTGCCTCTACCCATTAGGCTACCTGCCTCTAACCACTAGGCTACCTGCCTCTAACCATTAGGCTACCTGCCTCTGCCCATTAGTCTACCTGCCTCTAACCACTAGGCTACCTGCCTCTACCCATTAGGCTACCTGCCTCTACCCATTATGCTACCTGCCTCTACCCATAAGGCTACCTGCCTCTATCCATTAGGCTACCTGCCTCTACCCATTAGGCTACCTGCCTCTACCCATTAGGCTACCTGCCTCTACCCATTAGGCTACCTGCCTCTAACCAATAGGCTACCTGTCTCTACCCATTAGGTTACCTGCCTCTACCCATTAGGCTACCTGTCTCTACCCATTAGGCTACCTGCCTCTAACCACTAGGCTACCTGCCTCTAACCATTAGGCTACCTGCCTCTACCCATTAGGCTACCCATTAGGCTACCTGCCTACCCATTAGGCTACCTGCCTCTACCCATTAGGCTACCTGCCTCTACCCATTAGGCTACCTGCCTCTAACCATTAGGCTACCTGCCTCTACCCATTAGGCTACCTGCCTCTAACCATTAGGCTACCTGCCTCTACCCATTAGGCTACCTGCCTCTAACCCATAGGCTACCTGCCTCTAACCATTAGGCTACCTGCCTCTACCCATTAGGCTACCTGCCTCTAACCATTAGGCTACCTGCCTCTACCCATTAGGCTACCTGCTCTACCCACTCTACCTGCCTCTAACCATTAGGGCTACCTGCCTCTACCCATTAGGCTACCTGCCTCTAACCATTAGGCTACCTGCCTCTACCCATTAGGCTACCCATTAGGCTACCTGCCTCTACCCATTAGGCTACCTGCCTCTACCCATTAGGCTACCTGCCTCTACCCAGTAGGCTACCTGCCTCTAACCACTAGGCTACCTGCCTCTAACCACAGTCTACCTGCCTCTGCCCATTAGGCTACCTGCCTCTAACCACTAGGCTACCTGCCTCTACCCATAAGGCTACCTGCCTCTATCCATTAGGCTACCTGCCTCTACCCATTAGGCTACCTGCCTCTACCCATTAGGCTACCTGCCTCTACCCATTAGGCTACCTGGCCTCTAACCATTAGGCTACCTGCCTCTACCCATTAGGTTACCTGCCTCTACCCATTAGGCTACCTGTCTCTACCCATTAGGCTACCTGCCTCTAACCACTAGGCTACCTGCCTCTAACCATTAGGCTACCTGCCTCTGCCCATTAGGCTACCCATTAGGCTACCTGCCTCTAACCACTAGTCTACCTGCCTCTGCCCATTAGTCTACCTGCCTCTACCCATTAGGCTACCTGCCTCTACCCATTAGGCTACCTGCCTCTACCCATTAGGCTACCTGCCTCTACCCATTAGGCTACCTGCCTCTACCCATTAGGCTACCTGCCTCTACCCATTAGGCTACCTGCCTCTACCCATTAGGCTACCTGCCTCTAACCATTAGGCTACCTGCCTCTACCCATTAGGCTACCTGCCTCTACCCATTAGGCTACGTGCCTCTAACCACTAGGCTACCTGCCTCTAACCATTAGGCTACCTGCCTCTACCCATAAGGCTACCTGCCTCTAACCATTAGGCTACCTGCCTCTAACCACTAGGCTACCTGCCTCTAACCACTAGGCTACCTGCCTCTAACCATTAGGCTACCTGCCTCTACCCATAAGGCTACCTGCCTCTAACCATTAGCCTACCTGCCTCTACCTATTAGGCTACCTGCCTCTACCCATTAGGTTACCTGCCCCTACCCATTAGGCTACCTGCCTCTACCCATTAGGCTACCTGTCTCTAACCATTAGGCTACCTGCCTCTACCCATAAGGCTACCTGCCTCTATCCATTAGGCTACCTGCCTCTACCCATTAGGCTACCTGCCTCTACCCATTAGGCTACCTGCCTCTACCCATTAGGCTACCTGCCTCTAACCATTAGGCTACCTGTCTCTACCCATTAGGTTACCTGCCTCTACCCATTAGGCTACCTGTCTCTGCCCATTAGGCTACCTGCCTCCAACCACTAGGCTACCTACCTCTACCCATTAGGCTACCTGCCTCTACCCATTAGGCTACCTGCCTCTAACCATTAGGCTACCTGCCTCTAACCATTAGGCTACCTGCCTCTACCCATTAGGCTACCTGCCTCTAACCATTAGGCTTACCTGCCCCTACCCATTAGGCTACCTGCCTCTAACCAATAGGCTACCTGCCTCTACCCATTAGGCTACCTGTCTCTACCCACTAGGCTACCTGCCTCTAACCATTAGGGCTACCTGCCTCTACCCATAAGGCTACCTGCCTCTAACCATTAGGGCTACCTGCCTCTACCCATTAGGCTACCCATTAGGCTACCTGCCTCTACCCATTAGGCTACCTGCCTCTACCCATTAGGCTACCTGCCTCTACCCATTAGGCTACCTGCCTCTAACCACTTAGGCTACCTGCCTCTAACCACTAGTCTACCTGCCTCTGCCCATTAGGCTACCTGCCTCTAACCATTAGGCTACCTGCCTCTACCCATTAGGCTACCCATTAGGCTACCTGCCTCTACCCATAAGGCTACCTGCCTCTATCCATTAGGCTACCTGCCTCTACCCATTAGGATACCTGCCTCTACCCATTAGGCTACCTGCCTCTACCCATTAGGCTACCTGCCTCTAACCAATAGGCTACCTGTCTCTACCCATTAGGTTACCTGCCTCTACCCATTAGGCTACCTGTCTCTACCCATTAGGCTACATGCCTCTAACCACTATGCTACCTGCCTCTAACCATTAGGCTACCTGCCTCTGCCCATTAGGCTACCCATTAGGCTACCTGCCTCTACCCATTAGGCTACCTGCCTCTAACCCATTGGCTACCTGTCTCTACCCATTAGGCTACCTGCCTCTACCCATTAGGCTACCTGCCTCTACCCATTAGGCTACCTGCCTCTAACCACTAGGCTACCTGCCTCTACCCATTAGGCTACCTGCCTCTACCCATTAGGCTCTACCCATTAGGCTACCTGCCTCTACCCATTAGGTTACCTGCTCTACCCATTAGGCTACCTGCCTCTACCCATTAGGCTACCTGCCTCCAACCACTAGGCTACCTGCCTCTACCCATTAGGCTACCTGCCTCTACCCATTAGGCTACCTGCCTCTAGGCTACCTGCCTCTAACCATTAGGCTACCTGCCTCTAACCACTACCTGCCTCTACCCATAAGGCTACCTGCCTCTAACCATTAGGCTACCTGCCCCTACCCATTAGGCTACCTGCCTCTAACCAATAGGCTACCTGCCTCTACCCATTAGGCTACCTGTCTCTACCCACTAGGCTACCTGCCTCTAACCATTAGGCTACCTGCCTGCCCCATAAGCTACCTGCCTCTAACCATTAGGCTACCTGCCTCTACCCATTAGGCTACCCATTACCTGCCTGCCTCTGCCCATTAGGCTACCTGCCTCTACCCATTAGGTTACCTGCCTCTACCCATTAGGCTACCTGCCTCTAACCACTAGGCTACCTGCCTCTAACCACCTAGGCTACCTGCCTCTGCCCATTAGGCTACCTGCCTCTAACCACTAGGCTACCTGCCTCTACCCATAAGGCTACCTGCCTCTATCCATTAGGCTACCTGCCTCTACCCATTAGGCTACCTGCCTCTACCCATTAGGCTACCTGCCTCTACCCATTAGGCTACCTGCCTCTAACCATTAGGCTACCTGTCTCTACCCATTAGGCTACCTGCCTCTACCCATTAGGCTACCTGCCTCTACCCATTAGGCTACCTGCCTCTAACCACTAGGCTACCTGCCTCTAACCATTAGGCTACCTGCCTCTGCCCATTAGGCTACCTGCTACCCATTAGGCTACCTGCCTCTAACCATTAGGCTACCTGCCTCTGCCCATTAGGCTACCTGCCTCTACCCATTAGGCTACCTGCCTCTACCCATTATGCTACCTGCCTCTACCCATAGGCTACCTGCCTCTACCCATTAGGCTACCTGCCTCTACCCATTAGGCTACCTGCCTCTACCCATTAGGCTACCTGCCTCTAACCCATTAGGCTACCTGCATCCACCCAGGCTACCTGCCTCTACCCATTAGGCTACCTGCCTCTACCCATTAGGCTACCTGCCTCTAACCACTAGGCTACCTGCCTCTAACCATTAGGCTACCTGCCTCTACCCATAAGGCTACCTGCCTCTAACCATTAGGCTACCTGCCTCTAACCACTAGGCTACCTGCCTCTAACCATTAGGCTACCTGCCTCTAACCATTAGGCTACCTGCCTCTACCCATTAGGCTACCTGCCTCTAACCACTAGAATACCTGCCTCTAACCATTAGGCTACCTGCCTCTACCCATTAGGTTACCTGCCCCTACCCATTAGGCTACCTGCCTCTACCCATTAGGCTACCTGTCTCTAACCATTAGGCTACCTGCCTCTACCCATAAGGCTACCTGCCTCTATCCATTAGGCTACCTGCCTCTACCCATTAGGCTACCTGCCTCTACCCATTAGGCTACCTGCTCTGCCCATTAGGCTACCTGCCTCTAACCATTAGGCTACCTGTCTCTACCCATTAGGCTACCTGCCTCTACCCATTAGGCTACCTGTCTCTGCCCATTAGGCTACCTGCCTCCAACCACTAGGCTACCTGCCTCTACCCATTAGGCTACCTGCCTCTACCCATTAGGCTACGTGCCTCTAACCACTAGGCTACCTGCCTCTAACCATTAGGCTACCTGCCTCTACCCATAAGGCTACCTGCCTCTAACCATTAGGTTACCTGCCCCTACCCATAAGGCTACCTGCCTCTAACCATTAGGCTACCTGCCTCTACCCATTAGGCTACCTGTCTCTACCCACTTAGGCTACCTGCCTCTAACCATTAGGCTACCTGCCTCTACCCATAGGCTACCTGCCTCTAACCATTAGGCTACCTGCCTCTACCCATTAGGCTACCCATTAGGCTACCTGCCTCTACCCATTAGGCTACCTGCCTTACCTGCCCTGCCCAGTAGGCTACCTGCCTCTAACCACTAGGCTACCTGCCTCTAACCATTAGGCTACCTGCCTCTGCCCATTAGTCTACCTGCCTCTAACCACTTAGGCTACCTGCCTCTACCCATTAGGCTACCCATTAGGCTACCTGCCTCTACCCATAAGGCTACCTGCCTCTATCCATTAGGCTACCTGCCTCTACCCATTAGGATACCTGCCTCTACCCATTAGGCTACCTGCCTCTACCCATTAGGCTACCTGCCTCTAACCAATAGGCTACCTGTCCTACCCATTAGGCTACCTGCCTCTACCCATTAGGCTACCTGTCTCTACCCATTAGGCTACCTGCCTCTAACCACTAGGCTACCTGCCTCTAACCATTAGGCTACCTGCCTCTGCCCATTAGCCCCATTAGGCTACCTGCCTCTACCCATTAGGCTACCTGCCTCTACCCATTAGGCTACCTGCCTCTAACCACTAGGCTACCTGCCTCTACCCATTAGGCTACCTGCCTCTACCCATTAGGCTACCTGCCTCTACCCATTAGGCTACCTGCCTCTACCCATAGGCTACCTGCCTCTAACCATTAGGTTACCTGCCCCTACCCATTAGGCTACCTGCCTCTAACCAATTAGGCTACCTGCCTCTACCCATTAGGCTACCTGTCTATACCCACTAGGCTACCTGCCTCCCATAACCATTAGGCTACCTGCCTCTACCCATTAGGCTACCTGCCTCTAACCATTAGGCTACCTGCCTCTGCCCATTAGGCTACCCATTAGGCTACCTGCCTCTACCCATTAGGCTACCTGCCTCTACCCATTAGGCTACCTGCCTCTACCCATTAGGCTACCTGCCTCTAACCACTAGGCTACCTGCCTCTAACCACTAGTCTACCTGCCTCTGCCCACCTGCCTGCCTAACCCATTAGGCTACCTGCCTCTACCCATAAGGCTACCTGCCTCTATCCATTAGGCTACCTGCCTCTACCCATTAGGATACCTGCCTCTACCCATTAGGCTACCTGCCTCTACCCATTAGGCTACCTGCCTCTAACCAATAGGCTACCTGTCTCTACCCATTAGGTTACCTGCCTCTACCCATTAGGCTACCTGTCTCTACCCATTAGGCTACCTGCCTCTAACCACTAGGCTACCTGCCTCTAACCATTAGGCTACCTGCCTCTGCCCATTAGGGCTACCCATTAGGCTACCTGCCTCTAACCACTAGGCTACCTGCCTCTGCCCATTAGGGCCTCTACCCATTAGGCTACCTGCCTCTACCCATTAGGCTACCTGCCTCTACCCATCTACCCATTAGGCTACCTGCCTCTATCCATTAGGCTACCTGCCTCTACCCATTAGGTTACCTGCCTCTACCCATTAGGCTACCTGTCTCTACCCATTAGGCTACCTGCCTCTAACCACTAGGCTACCTGCCTCTACCCATTAGGCTACCTGCCTCTACCCATTAGGCTACCTGCCTCTACCCATTAGGCTACCTGCCTCTAACCACTAGGCTACCTGCCTCTACCCATTAGGCTACCTGCCTCTAACCATTAGGCTACCTGCCTCTAACCACTAGGCTACCTGCCTCTAACCACTAGGCTACCTGCCTCTAACCATTAGGCTACCTGCCTCTACCCATAAGGCTACCTGCCTCTAACCATTAGCCTACCTGCCTCTACCTATTAGGCTACCTGCCTCTACCCATTAGGTTACCTGCCCCTACCCATTAGGCTACCTGCCTCTACCCATTAGGCTACCTGTCTCTAACCATTAGGCTACCTGCCTCTACCCATAAGGCTACCTGCCTCTATCCATTAGGCTACCTGCCTCTACCCATTAGGCTACCTGCCTCTACCCATTAGGCTACCTGCCTCTACCCATTAGGCTACCTGCCTCTAACCATTAGGCTACCTGTCTCTACCCATTAGGTTACCTGCCTCTACCCATTAGGCTACCTGTCTCTGCCCATTAGGCTACCTGCCTCCAACCACTAGGCTACCTACCTCTACCCATTAGGCTACCTGCCTCTACCCATTAGGCTACGTGCCTCTAACCACTAGGCTACCTGCCTCTAACCATTAGGCTACCTGCCTCTACCCATAAGGCTACCTGCCTCTAACCATTAGGTTACCTGCCCCTACCCATTAGGCTACCTGCCTCTAACCAATAGGCTACCTGCCTCTACCCATTAGGCTACCTGCCTCTATACCCACTAGGCTACCTGCCTCTAACCATTAGGCTACCTGCCTCTACCCATAAGGCTACCTGCCTCTAACCATTAGGCTACCTGCCTCTACCCATTAGGCTACCCATTAGGCTACCTGCCTCTACCCATTAGGCTACCTGCCTCTACCCATTAGGTTACCTGCCTCTACCCAGTAGGCTACCTGCCTCTAACCACTAGGCTACCTGCCTCTAACCACTAGTCTACCTGCCTCTGCCCATTAGTCTACCTGCCTCTAACCACTTAGGCTACCTGCCTCTACCCATTAGGCTACCTGCCTCTACCCATTATGCTACCTGCCTCTACCCATAAGGCTACCTGCCTCTATCCATTAGGCTACCTGCCTCTACCCATTAGGATACCTGCCTCTACCCATTAGGCTACCTGCCTCTACCCATTAGGCTACCTGCCTCTAACCAATAGGCTACCTGTCTCTACCCATTAGGTTACCTGCCTCTACCCATTAGGCTACCTGTCTCTACCCATTAGGCTACATGCCTCTAACCACTAGGCTACCTGCCTCTAACCATTAGGCTACCTGCCTCTGCCCATTAGGCTACCCATTAGGCTACCTGCCTCTACCCATTAGGCTACCTGCCTCTACCCATTAGGCTACCTGCCTCTACCCATTAGGCTACCTGCCTCTAACCATTAGGCTACCTGCCTCTACCCATTAGGCTACCTGCCTCTACCCATTAGGCTACCTGCCTCTAACCAATAGGCTACCTGTCTCTACCCATTAGGCTACCTGCCTCTACCCATTAGGCTACCTGTCTCTACCCATTAGGCTACATGCCTCTAACCACTAGGCTACCTGCCTCTAACCATTAGGCTACCTGCCTCTGCCCATTAGGCTACCCATTAGGCTACCTGCCTCTACCCATTAGGCTACCTGCCTCTACCCATTAGGCTACCTGCCTCTACCCATTAGGCTACCTGCCTCTAACCACTAGGCTACCTGCCTCTACCCATTAGGCTACCTGCCTCTACCCATTAGGCTACCTGCCTCTACCCATTAGGCTACCTGCCTCTACCCATAAGGCTACCTGCCTCTAACCATTAGGTTACCTGCCCCTACCCATTAGGCTACCTGCCTCTAACCAATAGGCTACCTGCCTCTACCCATTAGGCTACCTGTCTATACCCACTAGGCTACCTGCCTCTAACCGTTAGGCTACCTGCCTCTACCCATAAGGCTACCTGCCTCTAACCATTAGGCTACCTGCCTCTACCCATTAGGCTACCCATTAGGCTACCTGCCTCTACCCATTAGGCTACCTGCCTCTACCCATTAGGTTACCTGCCTCTACCCAGTAGGCTACCTGCCTCTAACCACTAGTCTACCTGCCTCTGCCCATGAGTCTACCTGCCTCTAACCACTAGGCTACCTGCCTCTACCCATAAGGCTACCTGCCTCTATCCATTAGGCTACCTGCCTCTACCCATTAGGATACCTGCCTCTACCCATTAGGCTACCTGCCTCTACCCATTAGGCTACCTGCCTCTAACCAATAGGCTACCTGTCTCTACCCATTAGGTTACCTGCCTCTACCCATTAGGCTACCTGTCTCTACCCATTAGGCTACATGCCTCTAACCACTAGGCTACCTGCCTCTAACCATTAGGCTACCTGCCTCTGCCCATTAGGCTACCCATTAGGCTACCTGCCTCTAACCACTAGTCTACCTGCCTCTGCCCATTAGTCTACCTGCCTCTACCCATTAGGCTACCTGCCTCTACCCATTATGCTACCTGCCTCTACCCATAAGGCTACCTGCCTCTATCCATTAGGCTACCTGCCTCTACCCATTAGGATACCTGCCTCTACCCATTATGCTACCTGTCTCTACCCATTAGGCTACCTGCCTCCAACCACTAGGCTACCTGCCTCTACCCATTAGGCTACCTGCCTCTACCCATTAGGCTACGTGCCTCTAACCACTAGGCTACCTGCCTCTAACCATTAGGCTACCTGCCTCTACCCATAAGGCTACCTGCCTCTAACCATTAGGCTACCTGCCTCTAACCACTAGGCTACCTGCCTCTAACCACTAGGCTACCTGCCTCTAACCATTAGGCTACCTGCCTCTACCCATAAGGCTACCTGCCTCTAACCATTAGCCTACCTGCCTCTACCTATTAGGCTACCTGCCTCTACCCATTAGGTTACCTGCCCCTACCCATTAGGCTACCTGCCTCTACCCATTAGGCTACCTGTCTCTAACCATTAGGCTACCTGCCTCTACCCATAAGGCTACCTGCCTCTATCCATTAGGCTACCTGCCTCTACCCATTAGGCTACCTGCCTCTACCCATTAGGCTACCTGCCTCTACCCATTAGGCTACCTGCCTCTAACCATTAGGCTACCTGTCTCTACCCATTAGGTTACCTGCCTCTACCCATTAGGCTACCTGTCTCTGCCCATTAGGCTACCTGCCTCCAACCACTAGGCTACCTACCTCTACCCATTAGGCTACCTGCCTCTACCCATTAGGCTACGTGCCTCTAACCACTAGGCTACCTGCCTCTAACCATTAGGCTACCTGCCTCTACCCATAAGGCTACCTGCCTCTAACCATTAGGTTACCTGCCCCTACCCATTAGGCTACCTGCCTCTAACCAATAGGCTACCTGCCTCTACCCATTAGGCTACCTGTCTATACCCACTAGGCTACCTGCCTCTAACCGTTAGGCTACCTGCCTCTACCCATAAGGCTACCTGCCTCTAACCATTAGGCTACCTGCCTCTACCCATTAGGCTACCCATTACTACTGCCTCTACCCATTAGGCTACCTGCCTCTACCCATTAGGTTACCTGCCTCTACCCAGTAGGCTACCTGCCTCTAACCACTAGGCTACCTGCCTCTAACCACTAGTCTACCTGCCTCTGCCCATTAGTCTACCTGCCTCTAACCACTAGGCTACCTGCCTCTACCCATTAGGCTACCTGCCTCTACCCATTATGCTACCTGCCTCTACCCATAAGGCTACCTGCCTCTATCCATTAGGCTACCTGCCTCTACCCATTAGGATACCTGCCTCTACCCATTAGGCTACCTGCCTCTACCCATTAGGCTACCTGCCTCTAACCAATAGGCTACCTGTCTCTACCCATTAGGTTACCTGCCTCTACCCATTAGGCTACCTGTCTCTACCCATTAGGCTACATGCCTCTAACCACTAGGCTACCTGCCTCTAACCATTAGGCTACCTGCCTCTGCCCATTAGGCTACCCATTAGGCTACCTGCCTCTACCCATTAGGCTACCTGCCTCTACCCATTAGGCTACCTGCCTCTACCCTGCCTCTACCCATTAGGCTACCTGCCTCTAACCACTAGGCTACCTGCCTCTACCCATTAGGCTACCTGCCTCTACCCATTAGGCTACCTGCCTCTAACCACTAGGCTACCTGCCTCTAACCACTAGGCTACCTGCCTCTAACCATTAGGCTACCTGCCTCTACCCATAAGGCTACCTGCCTCTAACCATTAGCCTACCTGCCTCTACCCATTAGGCTACCTGCCTCTACCCATTAGGCTACCTGCCTCTAACCACTAGGCTACCTGCCTCTAACCACTAGGCTACCTGCCTCTAACCATTAGGCTACCTGCCTCTACCCATAAGGCTACCTGCCTCTAACCATTAGCCTACCTGCCTCTACCTATTAGGCTACCTGCCTCTACCCATTAGGTTACCTGCCCCTACCCATTAGGCTACCTGCCTCTACCCATTAGGCTACCTGTCTCTAAACATTAGGCTACCTGCCTCTACCCATAAGGCTACCTGCCTCTATCCATTAGGCTACCTGCCTCTACCCATTAGGCTACCTGCCTCTACCCATTAGGCTACCTGCCTCTACCCATTAGGCTACCTGCCTCTAACCATTAGGCTACCTGTCTCTACCCATTAGGTTACCTGCCTCTACCCATTAGGCTACCTGCCTCTAACCACTAGGCTACCTGCCTCTAACCACTAGGCTACCTGCCTCTAACCATTAGGCTACCTGCCTCTACCCATTAGGTTACCTGCCTCTACCCATTAGGCAACCTGTCTCTACCCATTAGGCTACCTGCCTCCAACCACTAGGCTACCTACCTCTACCCATTAGGCTACCTGCCTCTACCCATTAGGCTACGTGCCTCTAACCACTAGGCTACCTGCCTCTAACCATTAGGCTACCTGCCTCTACCCATAAGGCTACCTGCCTCTAACCATTAGGTTACCTGCCCCTACCCATTAGGCTACCTGCCTCTAACCAATAGGCTACCTGCCTCTACCCATTAGGCTACCTGTCTATACCCACTAGGCTACCTGCCTCTACCCATTAGGCTACCTGCCTCTACCCATTAGGCTACGTGCCTCTAACCACTAGGCTACCTGCCTCTAACCATTAGGCTACCTGCCTCTACCCATAAGGCTACCTGCCTCTAACCATTAGGTTACCTGCCCCTACCCATAAGGCTACCTGCCTCTAACCATTAGGCTACCTGCCTCTACCCATTAGGCTACCCATTAGGCTACCTGCCTCTACCCATAAGGCTACCTGCCTCTAACCATTAGGTTACCTGCCCCTACCCATAAGGCTACCTGCCTCTAACCATTAGGCTACCTGCCTCTACCCATTAGGCTACCCATTAGGCTACCTGCCTCTACCCATTAGGCTACCTGCCTCTACCCATTAGGTTACCTGCCTCTACCCAGTAGGCTACCTGCCTCTAACCACTAGGCTACCTGCCTCTAACCACTAGTCTACCTGCCTCTGCCCATTAGTCTACCTGCCTCTAACCACTAGGCTACCTGCCTCTACCCATTAGGCTACCTGCCTCTACCCATTATGCTACCTGCCTCTACCCATAAGGCTACCTGCCTCTATCCATTAGGCTACCTGCCTCTACCCATTAGGATACCTGCCTCTACCCATTAGGCTACCTGCCTCTACCCATTAGGCTACCTGCCTCTACCCATTAGGCTACCTGCCTCTACCCATTAGGCTACCTGTCTATACCCACTAGGCTACCTGCCTCTACCCATTAGGCTACCTGCCTCTACCCATTAGGCTACGTGCCTCTAACCACTAGGCTACCTGCCTCTAACCATTAGGCTACCTGCCTCTACCCATAAGGCTACCTGCCTCTAACCATTAGGTTACCTGCCCCTACCCATAAGGCTACCTGCCTCTAACCATTAGGCTACCTGCCTCTACCCATTAGGCTACCCATTAGGCTACCTGCCTCTACCCATTAGGCTACCTGCCTCTACCCATTAGGTTACCTGCCTCTACCCAGTAGGCTACCTGCCTCTAACCACTAGGCTACCTGCCTCTAACCACTAGTCTACCTGCCTCTGCCCATTAGTCTACCTGCCTCTAACCACTAGGCTACCTGCCTCTACCCATTAGGCTACCTGCCTCTACCCATTATGCTACCTGCCTCTACCCATAAGGCTACCTGCCTCTATCCATTAGGCTACCTGCCTCTACCCATTAGGATACCTGCCTCTACCCATTAGGCTACCTGCCTCTACCCATTAGGCTACCTGCCTCTAACCAATAGGCTACCTGTCTCTACCCATTAGGTTACCTGCCTCTACCCATTAGGCTACCTGTCTCTACCCATTAGGCTACATGCCTCTAACCAGTAGGCTACCTGCCTCTAACCATTAGGCTACCTGCCTCTGCCCATTAGGCTACCCATTAGGCTACCTGCCTCTACCCATTAGGCTACCTGCCTCTACCCATTAGGCTACCTGCCTCTACCCATTAGGCTACCTGCCTCTAACCACTAGGCTACCTGCCTCTACCCATTAGGCTACCTGCCTCTAACCACTAGGCTACCTGCCTCTACCCATTAGGCTACCTGCCTCTACCCATTAGGCTACCTGCCTCTAACCACTAGGCTACCTGCCTCTACCCATTAGGCTACCTGCCTCTACCCATTAGGCTACCTGCCTCTAACCACTAGGCTACCTGCCTCTAACCACTAGGCTACCTGCCTCTAACCATTAGGCTACCTGCCTCTACCCATAAGGCTACCTGCCTCTAACCATTAGCCTACCTGCCTCTACCTATTATGCTACCTGCCTCTACCCATTAGGTTACCTGCCCCTACCCATTAGGCTACCTGCCTCTACCCATTAGGCTACCTGTCTCTAACCATTAGGCTACCTGCCTCTACCCATAAGGCTACCTGCCTCTATCCATTAGGCTACCTGCCTCTACCCATTAGGCTACCTGCCTCTACCCATTAGGCTACCTGCCTCTACCCATTAGGCTACCTGCCTCTACCCATTAGGCTACCTGCCTCTACCCATTAGGCTACCTGCCTCTAACCATTAGGCTACCTGTCTCTACCCATTAGGTTACCTGCCTCTACCCATTATGCTACCTGTCTCTACCCATTAGGCTACCTGCCTCCAACCACTAGGCTACCTGCCTCTACCCATTAGGCTACCTGCCTCTACCCATTAGGCTACGTGCCTCTAACCACCAGGCTACCTGCCTCTAACCATTAGGCTACCTGCCTCTACCCATAAGGCTACCTGCCTCTAACCATTAGGCTACCTGCCTCTACCCATTAGGCTACCTGCCTCTAACCACTAGGCTACCTGCCTCTAACCACTAGGCTACCTGCCTCTAACCATTAGGCTACCTGCCTCTACCCATAAGGCTACCTGCCTCTAACCATTAGGCTACCTGCCTCTACCCAGTAGGCTACCTGCCTCTAACCACTAGGCTACCTGCCTCTAACCACTAGTCTACCTGCCTCTGCCCATTAGTCTACCTGCCTCTAACCACTGGGCTACCTGCCTCTACCCATTAGGCTACCTGCCTCTACCCATTATGCTACCTGCCTCTACCCATAAGGCTACCTGCCTCTATCCATTAGGATACCTGCCTCTACCCATTAGGATACCTGCCTCTACCCATTAGGCTACCTGCCTCTACCCATTAGGCTACCTGCCTCTAACCAATAGGCTACCTGTCTCTACCCATTAGGTTACCTGCCTCTACCCATTAGGCTACCTGTCTCTACCCATTAGGCTACATGCCTCTAACCACTAGGCTACCTGCCTCTAACCATTAGGCTACCTGCCTCTGCCCATTAGGCTACCCATTAGGCTACCTGCCTCTACCCATTAGGCTACCTGCCTCTACCCATTAGGCTACCTGCCTCTACCCATTAGGCTACCTGCCTCTAACCACTAGGCTACCTGCCTCTACCCATTAGGCTACCTGCCTCTAACCACTAGGCTACCTGCCTCTACCCATTAGGCTACCTGCCTCTACCCATTAGGCTACCTGCCTCTAACCACTAGGCTACCTGCCTCTACCCATTAGGCTACCTGCCTCTACCCATTAGGCTACCTGCCTCTAACCACTAGGCTACCTGCCTCTAACCACTAGGCTACCTGCCTCTAACCATTAGGCTACCTGCCTCTACCCATAAGGCTACCTGCCTCTAACCATTAGCCTACCTGCCTCTACCTATTATGCTACCTGCCTCTACCCATTAGGTTACCTGCCCCTACCCATTAGGCTACCTGCCTCTACCCATTAGGCTACCTGTCTCTAACCATTAGGCTACCTGCCTCTACCCATAAGGCTACCTGCCTCTATCCATTAGGCTACCTGCCTCTACCCATTAGGCTTCCTGCCTCTACCCATTAGGCTACCTGCCTCTAACCACTAGGCTACCTGCCTCTAACCATTAGGCTACCTGCCTCTACCCATAAGGCTACCTGCCTCTAACCATTAGGCTACCTGCCTCTACCCATTAGGCTACCTGCCTCCAACCACTAGGCTACCTGCCTCTACCCATTAGGCTACCTGCCTCTACCCATTAGGCTACGTGCCTCTAACCACTAGGCTACCTGCCTCTAACCATTAGGCTACCTGCCTCTACCCATAAGGCTACCTGCCTCTAACCATTAGGCTACCTGCCTCTACCCATTAGGCTACCTGCCTCTAACCACTTAGGCTACCTGCCTCTAACCACTAGGCTACCTGCCTCTAACCATTAGGCTACCTGCCTCTACCCATAGGCTACCTGCCTCTAACCATTAGGCTACCTGCCTCTACCCAGTAGGCTACCTGCCTCTAACCACTAGGCTACCTGCCTCTAACCACTAGTCTACCTGCCTCTGCCCATTAGTCTACCTGCCTCTAACCACTAGGCTACCTGCCTCTACCCATTAGGCTACCTGCCTCTACCCATTATGCTACCTGCCTCTACCCATAAGGCTACCTGCCTCTAACCATTAGGCTACCTGCCTCTACCCAGTAGGCTACCTGCCTCTAACCACTAGGCTACCTGTCTCTAACCACCCATAGTCTACCTGCCTCTGCCCATTAGTCTACCTGCCTCTAACCACTAGGCTACCTGCCTCTACCCATTAGGCTACCTGTCTCTACCCATTAGGCTACATGCCTCTAACCACTAGGCTACCTGCCTCTAACCATTAGGCTACCTGCCTCTGCCCATTAGGCTACCCATTAGGCTACCTGCCTCTACCCATTAGGCTACCTGCCTCTACCCAGTAGGCTACCTGCCTCTAACCACTAGGCTACCTGCCTCTAACCACTAGTCTACCTGCCTCTGCCCATTAGTCTACCTGCCTCTAACCACTAGGCTACCTGCCTCTACCCATTAGGCTACCTGCCTCTACCCATTATGCTACCTGCCTCTACCCATAAGGCTACCTGCCTCTAACCATTAGGCTACCTGCCTCTACCCAGTAGGCTACCTGCCTCTAACCACTAGGCTACCTGTCTCTAACCACTAGTCTACCTGCCTCTGCCCATTAGTCTACCTGCCTCTAACCACTAGGCTACCTGCCTCTACCCATTAGGCTACCTGTCTCTACCCATTAGGCTACATGCCTCTAACCACTAGGCTACCTGCCTCTAACCATTAGGCTACCTGCCTCTGCCCATTAGGCTACCCATTAGGCTACCTGCCTCTACCCATTAGGCTACCTGCCTCTACCCATTAGGCTACCTGCCTCTACCCATTAGGCTACCTGCCTCTAACCACTAGGCTACCTGCCTCTACCCATTAGGCTACCTGCCTCTACCCATTAGGCTACCTGCCTCTAACCACTAGGCTACCTGCCTCTAACCACTAGGCTACCTGCCTCTAACCATTAGGCTACCTGCCTCTACCCATAAGGCTACCTGCCTCTAACCATTAGCCTACCTGCCTCTACCTATTAGGCTACCTGCCTCTACCCATTAGGTTACCTGCCCCTACCCATTAGGCTACCTGCCTCTACCCATTAGGCTACCTGTCTCTAACCATTAGGCTACCTGCCTCTACCCTTAAGGCTACCTTCCTCTATCCATTAGGCTACCTGCCTCTACCTATTAGGCTACCTGCCTCTACCCATTAGGCTACCTGCCTCTACCCATTAGGCTACCTGCCTCTAACCATTAGGCTACCTGTCTCTAACCATTAGGCTACCTGCCTCTACCCATAAGGCTACCTGCCTCTAACCATTAGGCTACCTGCCTCTACCCAGTAGGCTACCTGCCTCTAACCACTAGGCTACCTGCCTCTAACCACTAGTCTACCTGCCTCTGCCCATTAGTCTACCTGCCTCTAACCACTAGGCTACCTGCCTCTACCCATTAGGCTACCTGCCTCTACCCATTATGCTACCTGCCTCTACCCATTAGGCTACCTGCCTCTAACCATTAGGCTACCTGCCTCTACCCATTAGGCTACCTGCCTCTAACCCACTAGGCTACCTGTCTCTAACCACTAGTCTACCTGCCTCTGCCCATTAGTCTACCTGCCTCTAACCACTAGGCTACCTGCCTCTACCCATTAGGCTACCTGTCTCTACCCATTAGGCTACATGCCTCTAACCACTAGGCTACCTGCCTCTAACCATTAGGCTACCTGCCTCTGCCCATTAGGCTACCCATTAGGCTACCTGCCTCTACCCATTAGGCTACCTGCCTCTACCCATTAGGCTACCTGCCTCTACCCATTAGGCTACCTGCCTCTAACCACTAGGCTACCTGCCTCTACCCATTAGGCTACCTGCCTCTACCCATTAGGCTACCTGCCTCTAACCACTAGGCTACCTGCCTCTAACCACTAGGCTACCTGCCTCTAACCATTAGGCTACCTGCCTCTACCCATAAGGCTACCTGCCTCTAACCATTAGCCTACCTGCCTCTACCTATTAGGCTACCTGCCTCTACCCATTAGGTTACCTGCCCCTACCCATTAGGCTACCTGCCTCTACCCATTAGGCTACCTGTCTCTAACCATTAGGCTACCTGCCTCTACCCTTAAGGCTACCTTCCTCTATCCATTAGGCTACCTGCCTCTACCCATTAGGCTACCTGCCTCTACCCATTAGGCTACCTGCCTCTACCCATTAGGCTACCTGCCTCTAACCATTAGGCTACCTGTCTCTACCCATTAGGCTACCTGCCTCCAACCACTAGGCTACCTGCCTCTACCCATTAGGCTACCCATTAGGCTACCTGCCTCTACCCATTAGGCTACCTGCCTCTACCCATTAGGTTACCTGCCTCTACCCATTAGGCTACCTGTCTCTACCCATTAGGCTACATGCCTCTAACCACTAGGCTACCTGCCTCTAACCATTAGGCTACCTGCCTCTACCCATAAGGCTACCTGCCTCTAACCATTAGGCTACCTGCCTCTACCCATTAGGCTACCTGCCTCTACCCATTAGGTTACCTGCCCCTACCCATTAGGCTACCTGCCTCTACCCATTAGGCTACCTGTCTATACCCACTAGGCTACCTGCCTCTAACCGTTAGGCTACCTGCCTCTACCCATAAGGCTACCTGCCTCTAACCATTAGGCTACCTGCCTCTACCCATTAGGCTACCCATTAGGCTACCTGCCTCTACCCATTAGGCTACCTGCCTCTACCCATTAGGTTACCTGCCTCTAACCACTAGGCTACCTGCCTCTAACCACTAGTCTACCTGCCTCTACCCATTAGGCTACCTGCCTCTAACCACTAGGCTACCTGCCTCTACCCATTAGGCTACCTGCCTCTACCCATAAGGCTACCTGCCTCTAACCATTATGCTACCTGCCTCTACCCATTAGGCTACCCATTAGGCTACCTGCCTCTACCCATTAGGCTACCTGCCTCTACCCATTAGGCTACCTGCCCCTACCCATTAGGCTACCTGCCTCTACCCATTAGGCTACCTGCCTCTACCCATAAGGCTACCTGCCTCTATCCATTAGGCTACCTGCCTCTACCCATTAGGATACCTGCCTCTACCCATTAGGCTACCTGCCTCTACCCATTAGGCTACCTGCCTCTAACCAATAGGCTACCTGTCTCTACCCATTAGGTTACCTGCCTCTACCCATTAGGCTACCTGTCTCTTCCCATTAGGCTACCTGCCTCTACCCATTAGGCTACCTGCCTCTACCCATTAGGCTACCTGCCTCTACCCATTAGGCTACCTGCCTCTAACCACTAGGCTACCTGCCTCTACCCATTAGGCTACCTGCCTCTAACCACTAGGCTACCTGCCTCTACCCATTAGGCTACCTGCCTCTACCCATTAGGCTACCTGCCTCTAACCACTAGGCTACCTGCCTCTAACCACTAGGCTACCTGCCTCTAACCATTAGGCTACCTGCCTCTACCCATAAGGCTACCTGCCTCTAACCATTAGCCTACCTGCCTCTACCTATTAGGCTACCTGCCTCTACCCATTAGGTTACCTGCCCCTACCCATTAGGCTACCTGCCTCTACCCATTAGGCTACCTGTCTCTAACCATTAGGCTACCTGCCTCTACCCATAAGGCTACCTGCCTCTATCCATTAGGCTACCTGCCTCTACCCATTAGGCTACCTGCCTCTACCCATTAGGCTACCTGCCTCTAACCATTAGGCTACCTGTCTCTACCCATTAGGTTACCTGCCTCTACCCATTAGGCTACCTGTCTCTACCCATTAGGCTACCTGCCTCCAACCATTAGGCTACCTGCCTCTACCCATTAGGCTACCTGCCTCTACCCATTAGGCTACGTGCCTCTAACCACTAGGCTACCTGCCTCTAACCATTAGGCTACCTGCCTCTAACCACTAGGCTACCTGCCTCTACCCATTAGGCTACCTGCCTCTACCCATAAGGCTACCTGCCTCTAACCATTATGCTACCTGCCTCTACCCATTAGGCTACCCATTAGGCTACCTGCCTCTACCCATTAGGCTACCTGCCTCTACCCATTAGGTTACCTGCCCCTACCCATTAGGCTACCTGCCTCTACCCATTAGGCTACCTGTCTCTACCCATAAGGCTACCTGCCTCTATCCATTAGGCTACCTGCCTCTACCCATTAGGATACCTGCCTCTACCCATTAGGCTACCTGCCTCTACCCATTAGGCTACCTGCCTCTAACCAATAGGCTACCTGTCTCTACCCATTAGGTTACCTGCCTCTACCCATTAGGCTACCTGTCTCTACCCATTAGGCTACCTGCCTCTAACCACTAGGCTACCTGCCTCTAACCACTAGGCTCCCTGCCTCTAACCATTAGGCTACCTGCCTCTACCCATAAGGCTACCTGCCTCTAACCATTAGGCTACCTGCCTCTACCCATTAGGCTACCTGCCTCTACCCATTAGGTTACCTGCCCCTACCCATTAGGCTACCTGCCTCTACCCATTAGGCTACCTGCCTCTACCCAATAGGCTACCTGCCTCTACCCATTAGGCTACCTGCCTCTACCCATTAGGCTACCTGCCTCTAACCACTAGGCTACCTGCCTCTACCCATTAGGCTACCTGCCTCTAACCATTAGGCTACCTGTCTCTACCAATTAGGCTACCTGCCTCTACCCATTAGGCTACCTGCCTCTAACCACTATGCTACCTGCCTCTACCCATTAGGCTACCTGCCTCCCCATCACATAAAGGTGAATAAAAAGAGTACTTATGAAATTATATAGAAAGTGCCATTATTAGGATATACTGTATAGATACAGTTGTGGCCAAATATATTGGCACCCTTGCACTTTTGTTAAATAATTCCCTATTTCTTCTAAAATAAATTGAAATTGAAAAAAATGTTTGGTCTTCACACCTGGTTTTTGTATTTTCAATATTGTATTTTCAACATTTTATTTTGTAAACTTAAGTTTACAATTTAATTTGAAAATAAAGACACATTTTGCACACCAGTATCTCTACCTGCACATGTTCATCTGATCATTTATCACTCCAGTGTTAATCTGCTAAATTGTAATTATTCGCTCCTATGGCCTATTTATTGCCTACCTCCTCATGCTTTTTGCACACAATGTATATAGATTTTTTTTTCTACTGTGTTATTGACTTGTTTATTGTTTATTGTTTACTCCATGTGTAACTCTGTGTTGTTGTCTGTTCACACTGCTATGCTTTATCTTGGCCAGGTCGCAGTTGCAAATGAGAACTTGTTCTCAACTAGCCTACCTGGTTAAATAAAGGTGAAATAAAAAATAAAATAAATAAAATAAAAAAACATTAAGACAATTATTGGAGCTAGAACTTGGTTGCACAGCCTTTCCCAAGATAACACTGGCAAATTCTTCTTGTAGCCATGAAATGAGCTTGTTGCACATTTCTACTGGCAATTTGGCCCATTCTTCAGCAGCCTACTGCTCTAGTTCTTCAAAGCCCTCCACCAACTGCTGTTTTCAGCTCTCGCCATAGTTTATGGATGTGGTTCAGATCTGGACTCTTCCACTCCAGAACAGTCCAATGTTTCTTCTTCAACCATTCCAGTGTGCTTTTGATGTGTGCTTGGGGTTGTTGTCTTGCTGGAAGACCCACAACCTTCAACAGATACAGTTTTTGACTGTGTCTCTGGAATGGTTCAGAGATGCTGTATCTGAATCACATCCAAAACCTATGGCGAAATCTGAAAACAGCAGTTGGTGGAAGGCACCCCTCAAACATAGAACAATTAGATCAGTTTGCTGCTGAAATTTTGGCCAAATTGCCAGTAAAAAGGTGCAGCAAGATCATTGATGACAACAAGAATAATTTATTGTTACAGTATCTTGGTGATAAGTCCTTGTTCCAGGGTTATCATCACAGGGGGGTGGGGCTGTGATCTCTGCCTGGTGTAGAGAGCCTTGATCAGGGGAGAGAGTAGAGGAACAAGACCCTGAGAAACCACATGGATTAGACAGACATGGAGATTATGTTCAGATCCAGATGAGACTAGGGAGGGAGAGATGGAGCAGAAGGGAACAGAAACAATTATATAGAGAGAACATTTTGAGAAAGAGAGTGTATGAAGGGATGAAGCCTGAAAGCCAAGAAGCTAGAAGTCCAGACAGGCTGTTGACCCATGGCTGTGAAGCCACAACGCTGGCCTTTCATTGGACGTGCTTGGGTGTCCGGGGTGCTCACGGACCCATGTCACCTGTGTGTTCTCAGGTAGGTAGCCTCCTTTACACATCACGGTGACAGAAACAACTCAACACATCAGAGGCAGTAGTAGTTCACGAGGAGGTTATGACCTTTCAGGGCCAGACATTGTTCTCTCTGACTCCGTCCGTCCATCGGGGTGCGTTAGGATTATGGCGAGACTGTGGCAGAATAAACTAACTCTCAGGGCCAGACATTGTTCTCTCTGACTCCGTCCGTCCATCGGGGTGCGTTAGGATTATGGCGAGACTGTGCCAGAATAAACTAACTCTCAGGAAATGTCTCTTTCTGTCCAGTCAGTTCAGCCTTAATTTAAATAGCATTTAACATTTGATTGGATTTAATTTAGTCCTATTCTTTAACTTAGATTTTTGGTTGAGATGGAGACAATGAATCCAACATATCAATTATTAATTTGTAGACAAACTGGAATTAAAGACAGACTAAGTCTGCGGCACAAAATATACATTTAGTTTGACACACAAACACAATTCAACATCACTTTTGCAATACATGAAATAGCCTAACGTTAAAAGCTATCTTACAAACTAATGTAACAGTATTTATTCAAACTTCAAATGAGTAAAACATCCATGGCCACATTGAGGTTACTGTAACTATAATGTTTTCTAATGTAATCATAGAAAACGTCCCTGTTCAAGATAGAATGCAGAGGTCATCGCAGGACTGTGGACATCTTCACAATGCCTGTAATAATCTGAGTAGAATCTTAAACGTCATTGATCACTTGTAGTGTTGATGTAATCTCAGCTACAATCTAGGTCATTTGGTTGTGATGTCAGATGAAGCACAGTGGTTTCACATTAATCGGTTGTGTAAATGCAACATATTTGACGGCGAATTCCCATTTGAACGATGTTGAGCTTTTTTAAAAAAGGATGAAAGCGAAGTCATAGCACATTTAGATGACGACTAAAGCCAACGACCTGATACTGTTTTTGTATCGGACTTTGATTGAGCTTTTACAGCTTTCAGATGAAAGCGAAGTGATAACACGTTGGGAATCTCATTGATCAACGTCTCAACCAAATATTACCTACATTTCCACGTTGAAATGTACATATATATATATATATATACATACTATGGATGTGTTTTGGTGCGTGAGAAAATTATCTCAGTTTGATCAAGCTAAAATCAAGGAGTACTGAGGAGGGTGATTTGTGTGAATGTTTGGTAAGTGGGGGACAATAAGCGTGAGAACTGCCCCCCCACCACCTAATGCTTACAGATGGAGTGTCAACCCCTCTCTCCGACCCCCTCCAGAAACTCAGATTAAAGGTTGATGTACAGTGAGAGTTTAGCCTCTCTCCTTTAGAAACATCTAATCTCTCTTTGATGTCCTTCAGGGTTACATACAGTAAAGGTGAGCACCTCCCATGAGTCACACACACACACACACACACACACACACACACACACACACACACACACACACACACACACACACACACTCATGGACACACACACTCACACACACACACACACACACACACACACACACACACACACACACACACACACACACACACACACACACACACACACACACACACACACACACACACACACACACACACACACACACACACAAACACACACTCATGGACACACACACACACACACACACACACACACACACACACAAACACACACTCATGGACACACACACACACACACACACACACACACACACACACAAACACACACACAAACACACACTCATGGACACACACACACACACACACACACACACAACACAGACACAAAATAAGGCCCGCAGAAAGGGAAGCTGTACAATGATGTCCCATTAGTTGAAATCTCCTAAACATAACAGAGATGCTAGTCAGTGCAGTAGAGTACACCAATAAACAGGCGAGTCAACATCTCAATGTAACGTTATTGTTAGGAGGACCTCCTGGTCTTCAAATAACACTAATTTCACAGAGCTTTTTACAGTTCATTTGGCCACAGCACCTACCAGTGATCCAGGCTTGATAAATCCTCTGCTGGGCTGTCTGGTCTGGTGCGGATTTCCTTCAGGGCCTGTGTCCTGAGTGGAGAATTACATATACATTCCCCTCACAGTTCTTTTATTAGTCAGATTAATATCCCCTAGAGTCTATTGACCTACCGTTGCGTCAATCCAAGTTACATAATAATACAACAATTCCCCATAACAGGCCGTTTAAGATATCTGTTTATTTATTTATTTTTTTGCAAGGGATGCGCCTCAATCCACCACATCCTCCTATGGTGACCTTCCTCATCTGCATTGGGAGGTGGCCGAACTACAGCGGACCATATGACATATCCCCAATAACCACTGTTCTCACGAAGACGGCTGTAGCGTCCAAACGGTTTGTCCTACTAACTAATATGACCACGCTATGGGAAGATGAAAAACATGGTGGTCTCCGTTTCGCTCTACGACCCCCACAAGTGTCACGGGGCTCGTCTGAAGGTAACCCATACAAATGAATGGAAGAATGGAAGTAGTTTTGTTCCTTCCCCAAAAATGTGCCATTGTCCCAATTACATTGGAGCTCATTGTATATCTCAGGAAAACTCAGGGCCCTATAGGCAACTCTGGGCCCTACAGTAGTTTGGACAAACCTACTCATTCCAGGGTTTTTCTTTATTTTGACTATTTTCTACATTGTAAAATAATAGTGAAGACATCAAAACTATGGAATCATGTAGTAGCCAGAAAAGTGTTAAACAAATCAAAATACATTTTATATTTGAGACTCTTCAAAGTAGCGACCCCTTGCCTTTGACAGATTTGTACACTCTTGTCCTTCCACCTCCCTCCCTCCCTACTCCATTCCTCCCTCCCCTCCCCTCTCCCTCCCTCCTCACTATTCTACCCCCTCCCTCCCTGTCCTCCCCCTCCCTCCCTCTTTATTCTGTCTGTTTGTCTTTGTACATCTGGCTGTCGGAGCCACTTCCGACTCCAATTAGGATTTCCTGAGACTCATTAAAAGGGCTTATTGGCTGAGAGAAACCACTAGCCCAGACACTAGCTCCCCCCCACTATGCTACACTATACTGTCTTGGTGTGTGTGTGTTTCTGGTGGTGTGTGTATGTTATTGGTGTATGTGTGTGTGTGTGTGTGTGTGTGTGTGTGTGTGTGTGTGTGTGTGTGTGTGTGTGTGTGTGTGTGTGTGTGTGTGTGTGTGTGTGTGTGTGTCTGAGTGTTAATAGCCTCTGTATCACCTCCTCTGCAGACCTTGGGAATTAAAGTGATTGATCAGATCACTGTACTCTGACCAGAGTGAAAATAGAGAGAGCGAGAGTGTGTGTGTTTGTGTGTGAGTGTATGGTGTGTGTGTGTGTGTCTTTTATGAGAGGCTCTGTGACTCAATCATCACACTACAGTCTCACTCCACTAGAACTCCACGATGACACACAGTGACACACGGTGACACACGATGACACACGATGACACACGGTGACACACGATGACACACGATGACACACGATGACACACAATGACACACAATGACACAATGACACACGGTGACACACAATGACACATGATGACACACGGTAACACACAAAGACACTTGGTGACACACGATGACACACGGTGACACACAGTGACACACGGTAACACACAAAGACACTTGGTGACACACGATGACACACGGTGACACACGATGACACACAATGACACACGATGACACACGATGACACACGGTGACACACAATGACACACGATGACACACGGTGACACACGATGACACACGATGACACACGATGACACACAATGACACACAATGACACAATGACACACGGTGACACACAATGACACATGATGACACACGGTAACACACAAAGACACTTGGTGACACACGATGACACACGGTGACACACAAAGACACTTGGTGACACACGATGACACACGGTGACACACAATGACACACAATGACACACGATGACACACGGTGACACACGATGACACACGGTGACACACGATGACACACGATGACACACAATGACACACAATGACACAATGACACACGGTGACACACAATGACACACGATGACACACGGTAACACACAAAGACACTTGGTGACACACGATGACACACGGTGACACACAGTGACACACGGTAACACACAAAGACACTTGGTGACACACGATGACACACGGTGATACACGATGACACACAATGACACACGATGACACATGGTGACACACGATGACACACAATGACACACGGTGACACACGGTGACACACGGTAACACACAAAGACACTTGGTGACACACGATGACACACGGTGACACACAGTGACACACGGTAACACACAAAGACACTTGGTGACACACGATGACACACTGTGACACACGATGACACACAATGACACACGATGACACACAGTGACACACGATGACACACGGTGACACACGATGACACACAGTGACACACGGTAACACACAAAGACACTTGGTGACACACGATGACACACTGTGACACACGATGACACACAATGACACACGATGACACACGGTGACACACGATGACACACGATGACACACGGTGGCACACGGTGACACACGATGACACACGGTGACACACAGTGACACACGATGACACACGATGACACATAGTTTTTGTAAGTCGCTCTGGATAAGAGCGTCTGCTAAATGACTTAAATATAAATGTAAATGTAGTGACACACAGTGACACATGGTGACACATCTCCTATCTTCTCCTATTCCTGTGTTTCTCCACACTCCCTCTTGTCTTTACTTGGCTGTTTCCTTCTCAGGGCCTGTAATGGTTGAAACTGAAACAGACTCCTCAGTCATATCTAATGTCTGGTGCAATGTGTGCTTCCAGACCGTACAAGTAATGTAAGTAGTGGAAATTGAATCAAATGAAATCTCTTCTCCCTACCAGTTGGCTGTTGACTAAACTCAAGTGCTTGTTGGATTAATGAACGATAATGAGACATCCACGGAGGCAGTAGTTTGGAGCACAAAGACCCCAATGCTGAGTGTACAGGGGGTCTCTCTGGAAGGGTAGCATCCCAAATGGCACCCTATTCCCTATATAGTGCACCCCTGGTCAAAAGTAGTGCACTATGTAGGGAATAGGGTGCAATTTGGGATTCGGTAGTCCATGTATCTGGAGGAGGCTGTCTGTGTGGCAGGACCGCTCACATAGTTCATATTCAAAGGACCCGGGGCCTTGTAAAGGAAGCCATAAATAGAGGCTGACAAAGCGAGTTGCATACACAAAGACCTGGCCTTTAAATAGGCTGTGTGTATAGGGGGTGTTGGGGTGGAGGTGGAGGACTGGGGCTGTGTATAGTGAGGCAGAGCAGAGGGGTGCAGGGTGGGGTGAAAGAGTACTGGGGCTGTGTACAGAGGGGTGGAAGGGTGGAGGCCTGAGGGGGGGGAGGTGGTGCTAGGGTGGTCATGTATAGAGTCTATAGTGGGTCATTAAAACAAGGTCTCACACTGTACCTCCCCTCTCCCCCATCACTGCAAACAAACTAACCCCACAGCTCACATTCTAGAACCTTAGTCAGATTGTCTTTCAGTTCCATTTTCTGTGTTCTAACACATTCTAGAACCTTGGTCAGATTGTCTTTCAGTTCTGTTTTCTGTGTTTTAACACATTCTGTGACATTTTACTATACCCTGCATCAGGTGCAGTGTGCAAGAAAGGGACTTCTTTTTTTTCTTACATTTTTGATTGTTTGATTATTTTGAAGAATTCAGGTAATATTGTGACGAATTCAAGCTCAATTCATTTGAGTTAAATGGTATCAGTAGTGAGTTATTGAGAGATATTTCTAAGTGAATTAAACGTGAGTTAAATGCTATCAGTAGTGAGTTATTGAGAGATATTTCTAAGTGAATTAAACGTGAGTTAAATGCTATCAGTAGTGTGTCTTATTGACAAACTGTTTATAGCCACTTTCTTAACCGGATTCTCCTTCCATCGTCAGCGCCAAGCATCTACGTGCTCTACACTGTGTTATGCCTGGTTCCCATCCCATCCCACATACACACACACACACACACGCACGCACGCACCCACACACACAGTTACTTCAACCAGCTAAACCTAATTATTCCCCCTTCCCCGCCCCCTTCCCCTCTGTGCCAAGCAGTGATGTCACCCATAGACAGACAGCGGGGCAGTTGGGTTGGCACACTGCCCAGCGATGAGAAACTGGCAGGAGGAGAGGAGGAGAGGAGAGGAGGAGGAGGAGAGGAGGAGAGGAGAGGTGGAGGAGGAGATGAGGAGAGGAGAGGAGGAGGAGGAGAGGAGGAGAGGAGAGGAGGAGGAGGAGAGGAGAGGGAGAGGTGGAGGAGGAGGAGGAGGAGGGAGAGGAGAGGAGAGGAGAGGTGGAGGGAGAGAGAGGAGAGGAGAGGAGAGGAGAGGAGAGGAGAGGAGAGGAGAGGAGGTGGAGGAAGTGAGGAGGAGAGGAGAGGAGAAGGGGAGGAGAGGAGAGGAGGAGGAGGAGGGAGGAGAGGAGAGGTGGAGGATGAGAGGAGGAGAGGAGAGGTGGAGGAGGAGACGAGGAGGAGAGGAGAAGAGGGGGAGAGGAGAGGAGGAGGAGAAGGAGGAGAGGGAGGGGAGGGGAGGGGAGATTCTGATTGGCCGTTGCGTAGGGGCCAAATGGATTAGAGTTTCAGCTGAGCGCTGGAGCAGCAAAACCAAACTCCCCCTCTCTCTCCTGTCTCTCTTGTCCCAATCCAGCTCACATCCAAACCAACATCTCACTTTTTCTCCCAACTCTCCCCTCTCCAGCTCTGACAAAGCCAGCTCGGTTAATGCTGAAAGGAGAACACGCAAGGAGATGTGAGGGACTGGGCCCTGGAGGGCCCTGGGGGACCGGGACCTTCTCCTAGGGGATTAACCTCGGGCCGTTCTCCCCTCTGCTTCCACTCCCATTCACTTCCATTCAGCAGGCCTGTGTTGAGGTCCATTTATTACGACCTAAAGTGTTACGTAACAACACAGCCTTCCTTTTGCTGAGGCATCTGAGATGTTGGTTAAACAAGACACTCTCTGACTTAGTCACAGTCCGGTTTCTACCCTCGGGCCCTTGGGTTGGGATTCTCTGACTCAGTCACAGTCCGGTTTATAGCCTCGGGCCCTTGGACTGGGATTCTCTGACTCAATCACAGTCCGGTTTATAGCCTCGGGCCCTTGGGCTGGGATTCTCTGACTCAGCCACGGTCCAGTTTCTACCCTCGGGCCCTTGTACTGGGATTCTCTGACTCAGTCACAGTCCGGTTTATAGCCTCGGGCCCTTGGGTTGGGATTCTCTGACTCAGCCACGGTTCAGTTTCTACCCTCGGGCCCTTGGGTTGGGATTCTCTGACTCAGCCACGGTTCAGTTTCTATCCTCAGGCCCCTGTGATTTTCTGTGATTCTATGAGCCACAATCCAGTTTCTGTAGAGGCTGCAGGGCAATTGGGTGACAAGACAGGAAATCCTCATCAAGGATCAGATAAAGACAACCTTTCTGGCGCAGGCGTTCCGCTAGCAACCCACCTCGACAACATCCGGTGAAATTGCAGCGCGCCAAATTCAAAATACAGAAATAGTCATAATAAACATTCATAAAAATTAGAAGTGTTATACATCGGCTTAAATATTAACTTCTTGTTAATCCATCCTCTTTGTCAGATTTCAAAAAGGCTTTACGGCGAAAGCATACCATCTGAGGACAGCGCCTCGCATACAAAAGCATACAAACATTTTACAACCAAGTAAAGGAATTACAAAAGTCAGAAATAGCGATAAGATGAATCACTTACCTTTGAAGATCTTCAAATGGTTGCATGCACAAGAGTCCCAGCTACACAGTAAATGTTTGTTTTGTTCGATAAAGTCCCTCTTTATATCCCAAAAACTCAGTTTGTTGTTGTGTTTTGTCCAGTAATCCACTGACTTAAAGGCGGTCAAAACATGCAGATGAATACATCCTAATAGTACCAGTAAAGTTTGTCGAAACATGTCAAACGATGTTTATAATAATCCTCAGGATGTCAATTGTCAATTGTCTAAATAATCGATCATAGCGTATTCAATAGAAAGGAAAAACAACGAAGGGCCCACACTCGGTCACACGCGCAAACCAGCTCTGCATTCTTCCTCAGTCCACTGACAAAAAGGTCTCATTCTTCTTAATTTTTTCAGAAAACAAGCCTGAAACAATGTGGAAAGACTGTTGACATCTAGTGGAAGCCATAGGAACTGCAATCTGGGTGCTAACCAATTAGATACTCTATAGGCATTCAATTGAAAATACCCACATCAAAAAAATCCCACTTCCTAGATGGATTTTCCTCAGGTTTTTGTCTGCCATATCAGTTCTGTTAAACTCACAGATATTATTTATTTATATTTATTTAACAGTTTTAGAGTGTTGTCTATCCAAATCTACCAATTATATGCATATCCTAGCTTCTGGGCCTGAGTAACAGGCAGTTTACCTTGGCCACGCTTCTCATCCAGACGTCAAAATACTGCCCCCAAGCCATAAGAAGTTTTAAAGAGGAAGGCTATCAATGGGTCAAAGACAGTCAATGTATGAGGCCTGTGATGGATTCCCTATCACTTGTCTTAGTGATGTCGATGACAACCACAATATTCTGAATTATTTACAAAGTGAAAGTAACAGAGGAGATGACATAATGTAGATTGAGTCAATTAAAGTCTACAAAAGCACAGAATATGAGTTTATGTGGTTGTGTTCTTTGAGTGAAAACACTCCCTCCCTTTTTCTCTTCTGACACAGAGAGAGCTGGCATGCATGGCTAAGAAAGAAGAGAGGATTAAAAGGAAGAGTGGCCACTGCAGGGTCACGATGGCCAGCTGAGTTATTTGGAAAACCCCTGTGGAAATGGAAGGGGTATGAAAGCCTGTTGCTAGGCCTGTTGCTAGGCCTGTTGCTAGGCTTGTCACACACACACACACACACACACATACACACACACACACACACACACACACACACAACACACAACAACACAAACCGAACCCTATGATTGTAGGTCAAGTACACTAGAGATCTACTTTGCCATAAAGATCAGAGCTCTTGGAGGCTAATGTATCATATCTGCAAAATGAATACATGGTATTTATATGCCTAAGATGGTATTTAGGTAAGTGATATTTATATACAGTACCAGTCAAAAGTTTGGACCGACGTACTCATTCAAGGGTTTTTCTTAATTTTTTACATTGTAGAATAATAGTGAAGACATGAAAACTATGAGATAGCACATATGGAATCATGAAGTAACCAGAAAAGTCTTAAACAAATCAAAATATATAATATATTTTAGATTCTTCAAAGTAGCCACCCTTTGTCTTGATGACAGCTTTGCACACTCTTGGCATTCTCTCAACCAGCTTCATGAGGTAGTCACCTGGAATACATTTCAATTAACAGGTCTGTCTTGTTAAAAGTTAATTTGAGGAATGTATTTCCTTAATGCATTTGAGCCAATCAGTTGTGTTGTGACAAGGTAGGGGTGGTACACAGAAGATAGCCTTATTTGGTTAAAGACCAAGTCCTACTCTGGTAAGAACAGCTCAAATAAGCATGTCTAACTTTAAGGCATGAAGGTCAGTCAATGTGGAAAATTTCAACAACTTTGAAAGTTTCCTCAAGTGCAGTCGCAAAAATCATCCAGCACCATGATGAAACTGTCTCTCATGAGGACCGCCACAGGAAAGGAAGACACAGAGTTACCTCTGCTGCAGAGAATAAGTTCATTAGAGTTACCAGCCTCGGAAATTGCAGCGCAAATTCATGCTTCACAGAGTTCAAGTAGCAGACATCTCAACATCAACTGTTCAGAGGAGACTGCGTGAATCAGGCCTTCATGGTTGAATTGCTGCAAAGAAACCACTACTTAAGGACATCAATAAGAAGAAGAGACTTGCTTGGGCCAAGAAACACGAGCAAAGCACATGAGACCAGTAGAAATCTGTCCTTTGATCCTACGAGTCCAAATTTGAGACTTCTGGTTCCAACCGCTGTGTCTTTGTGAAACGCAGAGTAGGTGAACGGATGATCTATAAAAATCCATAAAATCCATAAAAATGTTCCATTCATAATTGACAAAAACATATCTGATCCGGAGGGGAGATTTATTTTGATAACTGGGTCACTATATGGTCAACCAATTACTATATTAAACATATACGCCCCTAACACAGATACTCCTGCCTTCATGTCAAAAATTATAACCCTGTTCAATGAGCATTGTGTCTCCTTTGGCGTGGTGGCCGGCGATTTTAATTGTACCCTTAACCCAACCCTAGACAAATCATCTCAAGTCCCCACCACAAATCCTAGATCTGCAAAGATGTTGAACTCTCTTACTAAAGAGATGGGACTGATAGATATCTGGAGAGAGAATAATAGCTCATCTATGGACTATACATACTACTCTAATGTCCATAACACCTACTCCCGTATAGATTACATTTTTATCCCAAAGAGTTTCATAAATTCAGCCACTTGTACAATCGGACCCATAGCACTTTCAGATCACGCCTTTGTCCACCTCCGCTTTGACCTCTGCAAAAACATCCCCAGGTCAAAGAGCTGGAAATTCAACACCTCCATGCTATCAAATGACGTGTTCCATACATTGGTAACTACATGGATAGACAACTACACACAAGACAATAAAGATTCTCCTGTTTCTCCGACAATGTGGAACGCTGCTAAAGCCACACTAAGAGGTCATCTAATTGCATATGCTTCCTCTAAGAAAAAGCAATGGAAGCACACAGGCTAGATCTTGAGAGGGAGCTGGAATGCTGTGAAAAAATACATAAACAATCCCTAGACAGCACCTCCTGGAGTCATCTTAAAGCAGCCAAAGCCAAACTGAATTTGGACTACACTCGGAGATAAAAAAAAGTTTTCTTTACTAAACAGAAATACCATGAGTATAGCAATAGGCCCAGTAGATTGCTTGCTTACCAATTAAAAAGGAGCAGTCAGAGCGTGCAATCATGGCTATCCGAACAGCAGAGGACGAGGTCACATATGACCCAAAAAGATCAATGTAACTTTTCATGATTTTAACTGCAAACTATATACCTCTGAGAGAAAACACACGGAGGCAGAACTCCACTCTTTCCTAGAGGGAATCTCGCTACCTAAACTATCAGAGACCGACCAGGAAGATCTCAACTCCCCCTCACTCCTGAGGAGATCCTGGAGGCAATTACCTCCATGCCACCTAATAAGTCCCCAGGCCCAGATGGATTCCCCAGAGAGTTCTAAAAGCTTTTGGCCCAAGCTCAGCCCTATCTTCATGCCAATGCTGGAGGATTTTTGCAAAAACGGAGTTCTCCCAGACTCAATGCACACAGCTCGCATTACAGTGTTGCTAAAAAGGACAAGGACCCCTATCCTGCTCGTCCTTCCGGCCCATAAGCTTGTTGGATTTCGACTATAAAATAATTACCAAATTGCTCGCAAAAGACTAAACACTCTTCTTCCCAAAATAATAAAAGGGACCAAACTGGATTTATTAGAGACAGATACTCTTCTGATAACATTCGATATTATTGATCAAGTAAACGCACAAAAGACCCCTGTCCTGCTGGCTTCACTGGATGCTGAGAAGGCGTTTGACAGGATGGAGTGGAGCTTTCTGTTTTCAGTCTTAGAAAAGTTCAATATGGGCCCAAATTTATTAAATGGATCAAATCACTATACTCTCATCCAAATGCCATGGTGACTACTAATGGACTGAACTCTGACAGATTCCCTCTGGAACGGGGCACAAGACAAGGGTGCTCGCTGTCCCCGCTGCTCTACTTGTTGGGGGCGGAGCCTCTGGCAGAGCTGATAAGGAGCAATCCAAGTATTATGGGTGTTTCTGCAGGCGGCCTGCAGCACAAGATTTCGCTTTACGCGGATGATGTCTTGCTCTACATATCCAACCCTGAGAAATCCCTCCCTCTCATTTTAGACACAATTGCTCAGTAAATCAAAATCAAATCAAATGTATTTGTCACATACACATGGTTAGCAGATGTTAATGCGAGTGTAGCGAAATGCTTGTGCTTCTAGTTCCGACAATGCAGTAATAACCAACAAGTAATCTAACTAACAATTCCAAAACTACTGTCTTATGCACAGTGTAAGGGGATAAGAATATGTACATAAAGATATATGCATGAGTGATGGTACAGAGCAGCATAGGCAAGATACAGTAGATGGTATCGAGTACAGTATATACATATGAGATGAGTATGTAAACAAAGTGGCATAGTTAAAGTGGCTAGTGATACATGTATTACATAAGGATGCAGTAGATGATATAGAGTACAGTATATACATATTCATATGAGATGAATAATGTAGGGTATGTAAACATTATATTAGGTAGCATTGTTTAAAGTGGCTAGTGATATATTTTACATCATTTCCCATCAATTCCCATTATTAAAGTGGCTGGAGTTGAGTCAGTGTGTTGGCAGCGGCCACTCAGTGTTAGTGGTTGCTGTTTAACAGTCTGATGGCCTTGAGATAGAAGCTGTTTTTCAGTCTCTCGGTCCCAGCTTTGATGCACCTGTACTGACCTCGCCTTCTGGATGATAGCGGGGTGAACAGGCAGTGGCTTGGGTGGTTGTTGTCCTTGATGATCTTTATGGCCTTCCTGTAACATCGGGTGGTGTAGGTGTCCTGGAGGGCAGGTAGTTTGCCCCCTTGGTGATGCGTTGTGCAGACCTCACTACCCTCTGGAGAGCCTTACGGTTGTGGGCGGAGCAGTTGCCGTACCAGGCGGTGATACAGCCCGCCAGGAGGCTCTCGATTGTGCATCTGTAGAAGTTTGTGTGAGTGCTTTTGGTGAGTTTTCAGGTTATAAGATCAATTTGAACAAATCCACTGTCTGCCCTCTCAATATTACACTCACCAGCTCTATGAAGACACTTTGTCCTTTCCAATGGAAAACACAGGGGTTTCAATACCTCGGGATCTTCATAACACCAGATCTGAATAGCCTTTTTAAGGAAAATTATCTTCCACTCCTGGATCGAATCAAGAACGATCTCCAAACCGGGATCTCCCTTCCAATTAGCTTAGTAGGAAGAATTAATGTAATCCGTATGAACGTCCTCCCTAGACTGAACTACTTATTTCAGATGCTCCCATGCTATCTCCCAGTTTCCTTCTTCAAAACAACTAACCAAAGCATCACCAAATTTATATGGGGCAATAAAAAACCTAGGATCAAGTTTTCCACTTTATCAAAACCCGAATCTAAAGGTGGCCTTGCCCTTCCCTCCCTTCAATTGTACTACTGGTCTGCCCAAATCCGCAACATGCTAACATGGATCACAAACAGACAAGAGTCAACGTGGATTCAGATAGAAGCCCAATCCTGTGGTTCATTGCCCTTAAGCTCAATTATATTCATTAATAACTTTAGTGAAGTGGGCAACATAGCCAAAACCTTTGTAATTTACAGCACCCTACTAGCGTGGAGGGACTGTAAGAAATACCTGGGCATTTCCTCCCAAATATGTTCTCACTCGCCTATAGTAGGCAACCCAGACTTGCCAAAAGCCCTGAGGGATGCCAACTTTAATCTTTGGCATACTCTAGGAATCAGGACCTTTTCAGGCCTATTTCATTAGAAAACCACTACACTGAAATCCTTTCAAGAGCTCTGCAGTGAATTCAATGTGCCAAGATCCCATTTTTTATATCTTCAAATTAGACATGTCATTTCCTCATTTACCTCCAAGAGGAGGTTTAGAACTCAGTTGAACGAAGTTGAAACCCTTCTTGTCACAGCACAATCCATTAAAGGCTAAATATCTTACATCTATAGACTCCTTTCTGAGAAAGGAAGCTCCTCCTTTACTCCTTTGAAAATAATCTGGGAAAAGGACCTTGGTCTGACTATCAGTGATGAGTTATGGGCGGAGGTTTGCGACAGGGTATACTGCTCCTCTACCAGTGTAAAAGTGAAAGAATCTAATTACAAATTTTTGTACAAATTTTATTATACTCCTTTGAGACTCCATAGAATGAAAACAGATATGTCTCCTAACTGTAAAAGATGTACCTCTGAAAGTGGAACCTATATGCATGTATTTTGGAGCTGTAGGGAGATTGCCAGATTCTGGCAATCTGTACATACTGCTGCACAGAAAATACTAGAGGTACAGTTTGATATGACCCCGTGTATCTATCTTCTTAATGCCCAGCAGGACTTTGTTCTTGATCCTGACAGAGAAAATTTGCTTATGACTATTACATACTTTGCTAAGAAATGTATTCTTCTATTGTGGGCCTCTAATACCCCCCCTACATTTAAAATGTGGATTGACCAGATTGTTGACTTTCTTCCTCTTGAAAAGCTCACTTATGACCTCCACAAGAGACAGCCCAAGTTTGATAGACTCTGGTCTCCACTATTCAACTATATTTCAAACTGGACAGAGTGAACGGGGTGACTAGGGAAATGCGCAGATACGTGTTGTGTAAGGTACTGTAAAACCTAAAAACGAATTATTGTCCCGTCGTCTCAGCGAATGCTTGAAATAGCTGATAAGAACCTTGATAGTGCTGCTGCAAGTGGTATATGGTTTTTTTGTGTGTTTCTATTTTTATTTAGTTTTTGAGTACGTGTGCGTATGTGTGTGTGTGTATGTATATGTGTGTATGTATGTATGTACGTATGTATGTATGTATGTATATATATACATGTACCAAGGAAAATATATAGATTAAGAAAAATAAATGCTTTTTATTTGACTTTATCATTCATTTTAATTGTATTTTTATTTTTTCAAATGTATTATTATTTTTTGACTTTTTCTTTTTTTAAGGCCTGTCACATCTGTGAATGTGGAATGTGTTTTGTTGGTTGATTGAAAAACAAGAAAACTTAATAAAACTTTAAATTGAAAAAAAAAAGAATTCAAGGACACTTCACCAGCTTGGCTACCACAGCATCCCCTCTGGATGTTAATTATATATCTCTGCTGGTTGTTAATTATATATCTCTGCTGGTTGTTAATTATATATCTCTGCTGGTTGTTAATTATATATCTCTGCTGGTTGTTAATTATATATCTCTGCTGGTTGTTAATTATATATCTCTGCTGGTTGTTAATTATATATCTCTGCTGGTTGTTAATTATATATCTCTGCTGGTTGTTAATTATATATCTCTGCTGGTTGTTAATTATATATCTCTGCTGGTTGTTAATTATATATCTCTGCTGGTTGTTATGTATATATCTCTGCTGGTTGTTAATTATATATCTCTGCTGGTTGTTAATTATATATCTCTGCTGGTTGTTAATTATATATCTCTGCTGGTTGTTAATTATATATCTCTGCTGGTTGTTAATTATATATCTCTGCTGGTTGTTATGTATACAGTATATCTCTGCTGGTTGTTATGTATATATCTCTGCTGGTTGTTATGTATATATCTCTGCTGGTTGTTAATTATATATCTCTGCTGGTTGTTATGTATACATCTCTGCTGGTTGTTAATTATATATCTCTGCTGGTTGTTAATTATATATCTCTGCTGGTTGTTAATTATATATCTCTGCTGGTTGTTAATTATATATCTCTGCTGGTTGTTAATTATATATCTCTGCTGGTTGTTATGTATACAGTATATCTCTGCTGGTTGTTATGTATATATCTCTGCTGGTTGTTAATTATATATCTCTGCTGGTTGTTAATTATATATCTCTGCTGGTTGTTAATTATATATCTCTGCTGGTTGTTAATTATATATCTCTGCTGGTTGTTATGTATATATCTCTGCTGGTTGTTAATTATATATCTCTGCTGGTTGTTAATTATATATCTCTGCTGGTTGTTAATTATATATCTCTGCTGGTTGTTAATTATATATCTCTGCTGGTTGTTAATTATATATCTCTGCTGGTTGTTATGTATACAGTATATCTCTGCTGGTTGTTATGTATATATCTCTGCTGGTTGTTAATTATATATCTCTGCTGGTTGTTAATTATATATCTCTGCTGGTTGTTAATTATATATCTCTGCTGGTTGTTAATTATATATCTCTGCTGGTTGTTAATTATATATCTCTGCTGGTTGTTAATTATACAGTATATCTCTGCTGGTTGTTATGTATATATCTCTGCTGGTTGTTAATTATATATCTCTGCTGGTTGTTAATTATATATCTCTGCTGGTTGTTAATTATACAGTATATCTCTGCTGGTTGTTATGTATACAGTATATCTCTGCTGGTTGTTAATTATATATCTCTGCTGGTTGTTAATTATATATCTCTGCTGGTTGTTAATTATATATCTCTGCTGGTTGTTATGTATACAGTATATCTCTGCTGGTTGTTAATTATATATCTCTGCTGGTTGTTAATTATATATCTCTGCTGGTTGTTAATTATATATCTCTGCTGGTTGTTAATTATATATCTCTGCTGGTTGTTAATTATATATCTCTGATGGTTGTTAATTATATATCTCTGCTGGTTGTTAATTATATATCTCTGCTGGTTGTTAATTATATATCTCTTCTGGTTGTTATGTATACAGTATATCTCTGCTGGTTGTTAATTATATATCTCTGCTGGTTGTTAATTATATATCTCTGCTGGTTGTTAATTATATATCTCTGCTGGTTGTTATGTATACAGTATATATCTGCTGGTTGTTATGTATACAGTATATCTCTGCTGGTTGTTATTTATACAGTATATCTCTGATTGTTGTTAATTATATATCTCTGCTGGTTGTTAATTATATATCTCTGCTGGTTGTTAATTATATATCTCTGCTGGTTGTTAATTATATATCTCTGCTGGTTGTTAATTATATATCTCTGCTGGTTGTTATGTATACAGTATATCTCTGCTGGTTGTTATTTATATATCTCTGCTGGTTGTTAATTATATATCTCTGCTGGTTGTTATGTATACAGTATATCTCTGCTGGTTGTTAGTTATATCTCTCTGCTGGTTGTTATTTATATATCTCTGCTGGTTGTTAATTATATATCTCTGCTGGTTGTTAATTATATATCTCTGCTGGTTGTTATGTATACAGTATATCTCTGCTGGTTGTTATTTATATATCTCTGCTGGTTGTTAATTATATATCTCTGCTGGTTGTTATGTATATATCTCTGCTGGTTGTTATTTATATATCTCTGCTGGTTGTTATGTATACAGTATATCTCTGCTGGTTGTTATGTATATATCTCTGCTGGTTGTTAATTATATATCTCTGCTGGTTGTTATGTATACAGTATATCTCTGCTGGTTGTTAGTTATATCTCTCTGCTGGTTGTTATTTATATATCTCTGCTGGTTGTTAATTATATATCTCTGCTGGTTGTTAATTATATATCTCTGCTGGTTGTTATGTATACAGTATATCTCTGCTGGTTGTTATTTATATATCTCTGCTGGTTGTTAATTATATATCTCTGCTGGTTGTTATGTATATATCTCTGCTGGTTGTTATTTATATATCTCTGCTGGTTGTTATGTATACAGTATATCTCTGCTGGTTGTTATGTATATATCTCTGCTGGTTGTTAATTATATATCTCTGCTGGTTGTTATGTATACATCTCTGCTGGTTGTTAATTATATATCTCTGCTGGTTGTTATGTATATATCTCTGCTGGTTGTTAATTATATATCTCTGCTGGTTGTTATGTATATATCTCTGCTGGTTGTTATTTATATATCTCTGCTGGTTGTTAATTATATATCTCTGCTGGTTGTTAATTATATATCTCTGCTGGTTGTTATGTATACAGTATATCTCTGCTGGTTGTTATTTATATATCTCTGCTGGTTGTTAATTATATATCTCTGCTGGTTGTTATGTATATATCTCTGCTGGTTGTTATTTATATATCTCTGCTGGTTGTTATGTATATATCTCTGCTGGTTGTTAATTATATATCTCTGCTGGTTGTTATGTATACATCTCTGCTGGTTGTTAATTATATATCTCTGCTGGTTGTTATGTATATATCTCTGCTGGTTGTTAATTATATATCTCTGCTGGTTGTTATGTATATATCTCTGCTGGTTGTTATTTATATATCTCTGCTGGTTGTTAATTATATATCTCTGCTGGTTGTTATGTATACAGTATATCTCTGCTGGTTGTTATGTATACAGTATATCTCTGCTGGTTGTTAATTATATATCTCTGCTGGTTGTTAATTATATATCTCTGCTGGTTGTTAATTATATATCTCTGCTGGTTGTTAATTATATATCTCTGCTGGTTGTTATGTATACAGTATATCTCTGCTGGTTGTTATGTATACAGTATATCTCTGCTGGTTGTTAATTATATATCTCTGCTGGTTGTTAATTATACATCTCTGATGGTTATTTATATATCTCTACCCTACCTCACAGTAAGGGAGTCTCCAGTCCACCATCTCTACCCTACCTCACAGTAAGGGGGTCTCCAGTCCACCATCTCTACCCTACCTCACAGTAAGGGGGTCTCCAGTCCACCATCTCTACCCTACCTCACAGTAAGGGGGTCTCCAGTCCACCATCTCTACCCTACCTCACAGTAAGGGGGTCTCCAGTCCACCATCTCTACCCTACCTCACAGTAAGGGGGTCTCCAGTCCACCATCTCTACCCTACCTCACAGTAAGGGGGTCTCCAGTCCACCATCTCTACCCTACCTCACAGTAAGGGGGTCTCCAGTCCACCATCTCTACCCTACCTCACAGTAAGGGGGTCTCCAGTCCACCATCTCTACCCTACCTCACTGTAAGGGGGTCTCCAGTCCACCATCTCTACCCTACCTCACAGTAAGGGGGTCTCCAGTCCACCATCTCTACCCTACCTCACAGTAAGGGGGTCTCCAGTCCACCATCTCTACCCTACCTCACAGTAAGGGGTCTCCAGTCCACCATCTCTACCCTACCTCACAGTAAGGGGGTCTCCAGTCCACCATCTCTACCCTACCTCACAGTAAGGGGTCTTCAGTCCACCATCTCTACCCTACCTCACTGTAAGGGGTCTCCAGTCCACCATCTCTACCCTACCTCACTGTAAGGGGGTCTCCAGTCCACCATCTCTACCCTACCTCACTGTAAGGGGGTCTCCAGTCCACCATCTCTACCCTACCTCACTGTAAGGGGGTCTCCAGTCCACCATCTCTACCCTACCTCACTGTAAGGGGGTCTCCAGTCCACCATCTCTACCCTACCTCACTGTAAGGGGGGTTCTTCCTCTACTGTGTGTGTAGTGTAGTGTATTTGTAGTGTGTTTGTAGTGTAGTGTATTTGTAGTGTGTTTGTAGTGTAGTGTATTTGTAGTGTGTTTGTAGTGTAGTGTATTTGTAGTGTGTTTGTAGTGTAGTGTATTTGTAGTGTGTTTGTAGTGTAGTGTATTTGTAGTGTGTTTGTAGTTTAGTGTGTTTGTAGTTTATTGTAGTGGAGTGTAGTTTAGTGTTTAGTGTGGTGTGGTGTAATCTAGTGTAGTGTGGTGTAATCTAGTGTAGCGTGGTGTAGTGTAGTGTAGTGTGTGTGTGTAGTGTAGCGTAGTGTAATGTGTTTGTAGTGTAGTGTAGTGTGTTGCCGTGTAGTGTAGTGTGATTTTAGTGTCGTGTAGTGTGTTTGTAGTGTAGTGTAGTGTCTTCGTAGTGTAGAGTGTTTGTGGTGAAGTATAGTTAAGTGTAGTGTGTTTGTAGTGTAGCGTAGTGTGGTGTAGTCTGTTTGCAGTGTAGTGTAGTATGTTTGTAGTGTGGTGTAGTGAAGTGTGTTTGTAGTGTAGTGTGTTTGTAGTGTAGTGTAGTGTTTTTGTTGTGTGGTGTAGTGTAGTGTAGTGTGTTTGTAGTGTAGTGTAGTGTTTTTGTTGTGTGGTGTAGTGTAGTGTAGTGTGTTTGTAGTGTAGTGTAGTGTATTTGGAGTCTACTGTAGTGTGTTTGCAATGTCATATGTTTTAGTGTAGTATAGTGTAGTGTGTTTGAGTGTGGTATAGTGTAGTGTTGTGTTTTTGTAGTGTAGTGTGTTTGTAGTGTGGTGTAGTGTAGTGTGTTTGAGTGTGGTATAGTGTAGTGTTGTGTTTTTGTAGTGTAGTGTGTTTGTAGTGTGGTGTAGTGTAGTGTGTTTGAGTGTGGTATAGTGTAGTGTTGTGTTTTTGTAGTGTGTTTATAGTGTGGTGTAGTGTGTTTGTCGTGTGGTGTAGTGTGTTGTAGTGTAGTTGTAGTGTAGTGTATTTGTAGTATAGCATATTTGTAGTGTCGTGTAGTGTAGTGTATTTGTAGTGTAGTGTATTTGTAGTGTAGTGTATTTGTAGTGTAGTGCGGTGTTGTGTGGTGTAGTGTAGTGTAGTGTGGTGTAGTGTAGTGTGGTGCGGTGTAGTGTAGTGTATTTGTTGTCTAGTGTAGTGTAGTGTAGTGTGGTGTAGTGTAGTGCAGTGTAGTGTAGTGTAGTGTATTTGTAGTGTAGTGTAGTGTAGTGTATTTGTAGTGTAGTGTAGTGTAGTGTATTTGTAGTGTAGTGTGGTGTAGTGTGGTGTGTTTGTAGTGTAGTGTGGTGTGTTTATAGTGTAGTGAAGTGTAGTGTATGTGTAGTGTAGTATAGTGTAGTGTGGTGTGTTTATAGTGTAGTGTAGTGTAGTGTAGTGTATTTGTAGTGTAGTGTGGTGTGTTTGTAGTGTAGTGTGGTGTGTTTATAGTGTAGTGTATTTGTAGTGTAGTGTAGTGTAGTGTGGTGTGTTTATAGTGTAGTGTAGTGTATTTGTAGTGTAGTGTAGTGTGTTTATAGTGCAGTGTAGTGTATGTGTAGTGTAGTGTAGTGTAGTGTGGTGTGTTTGTAGTGTAGTGTAGTATAATCTGTTAAATTTCATTGAAATATAAATCATATATTTACAAGACACAAGGAGACCGGAATAGGACAGAATTAAGGCATAGAAAACATAGTTTGGTCAAAGCAAAACAGTAACCTTTTCACTCTTCTGCTTGAGACCAAAATAAGAAACAAAGTAATAAAGTCAACAAACACACAAGTATCACCTGGCTCAGACCAGGCCGGTAAACATGTGTCTCAGTTTAGCCATCGCGTGTATGTACTAGCAGCCCCCTCGGCTCTCTGTTGTGAAAACTCAAGATGGGCTCGAAGGAAAGCAGAGACACAGAGTTAAAGGATTAAGAAGTGATAGCAAAGAGAGAGATGAGAGGGGGGGAGAGAGAGAGAGTGAGCCAGGGAGAGGGTAATAGAGAGAAAGAGAGAGAGAGAGAGAGAGAGAGAGAGAGAGAGAGAGAGAGAGAGAGAGAGATGAGAGGGGGGGGAGAGTGAGCCAGGGAGAGGGTAATAGAGAGAGAAAGAGAGAGAGAGAGAGAGAGAGAGAGAGAGAGAGAGAGAGAGAGAGAGAGAGAGAGAGAGAGAGAAAGAGAGAGAGAGAGAGAGAGAGAGAGAGAGATGAGAGGGGGGGAGAGAGTGAGCCAGGGAGAGGGTAATAGAGAGAGAAAGAGAGAGAGAGAGAGAGAGAGAGAGAGAGAGAGATCCTCTATGAGATATGAGGTGAGATTCCCAGGAGGCCCAAGTCCCATTTAAAGAGCCCCGAGGTTGAGGTTAGAGGTCAAGGGTTATCTCTGTTTAGGGTTAAAGGGTTTAACCTAAAGGGTATACTTAAATGGAAGCGAAATCTACTCAGGCTTTTAGCCAGCTTCAGTTAGCTTCACATTCCAGGTCAGGCTTCGTCCATTCTACGGTGGATATTTGATCATGCAGCTACCGCTAACTCAAGCAGGCTTGTAACTGCGTGTGCAATTTGCACAGGGCTAGTCGAACACTACAATTATTAATTGAGACAACACTGAACCATCAATCCATGGGCAAGTCAGTGCCACATTTTTATTTTTTGCGAAATCAACATGAAAGAAAAATTATCTTGCAAATTTACCCAGAATAGATTACAACCCTAATCTTGTTTACAACTGAACTGGGATCGGACAGGCTTTCTGTTTAAATTAAGACACCACGGCACTGGTGCAAGATATTAAGGCAAGAACAACTTCAATCCAGGGATGAGAAATGCATTGTTCTCCGAATTGTCCCATTATCTGTTACACCAAGAAGATTTGAACGACTGCTAGATTTTCCAGGAAACTGCGCTTTTCGTCCTCATGCTAGGTAGCAGAAGCTACAGCAGCCATTTTGGAATGGCAGTGTCAACCAATCAGCTCCTTTGTTGCTCAATGTGATACGACATTCCAAAGTGGCTGCTCGTGGCTACTGCTAGGTAGCATGAGGATGAAAACAGCAGTTGTGATGACAATTCAGAGTACACCGTGGTGTCTTGATCTAGACAGGGAGCCTGTGTGATTCCAGTGCATTTGTAAGCAACAGGATGTTCTTTGGTGTGCTGATCGATGCACAAACACATCCCCCCCACTCCTATCAATAAAATAACTGTATTAAGACAGTTTTAATACGCATTAACTTTCATTACTAAATGTGTAATGTGATAGGTATTTTAATATGTTTTTTATAACAACATTTGATTAATAAAGCATTCAGTTGTCTTCCTCAAAGGAAGGGGATGATGATGTCATCTTTGCCACAGGGAAGGAATCTGATCTCATTGGTCCTCAACTCGCGGCTCAGTCATTTCATTGGCCCTCAACTCGTGGCTCAGTCATTTCATTGGTCCTCAACATGCAGCTCAATCATTTCATTGGTCCTCAACTCGCGGCTCAGTCATTTCATTGGTCCTCAACTCGCGGCTCAGTCGTTTCATTGGTCCTCAACTCGCAGCTCAGTCATTTCATTCAGGGTAAGTGGAGTTAGCCCTGAGTCAGTCTGCCCTGGAGCAGGTTAGTTCTGAAGGATTCGTTGCCATAGAAATGTACCTGGCTAAAAGTGTACCTGGCTAAAAGTGTACCTGGCTAAAAGCAAAAAATTTGACCAGTTATATCTATTTGAACTCATAGTTTAACAAAGTTACCTTGCTAACTCCTCAAACCTGATTCGTAGTATGGAGGTGTGGGTATGGATAGAGACTGTGGGTATGGATAGAGACTGTGGGTATGGATAGAGACTGTGGGTATGGATAGGGGCTGTGGGTATGGATAGAGACTGTGGGTATGGATAGAGGCTGTGGGTATGGATAGAGGCTGTGGGTATGGATAGAGGCTGTGGATAGAGGCTGTGGGTATGGATAGAGGCTGTGGGTATGGATAGAGACTGTGGGTATGGATAGAGGCTGTGGTATGGATAGAGACTGTGGGTATGGATAGAGACTGTGGGTATGGATAGGGGCTGTGGGTATGGATAGAGACTGTGGGTATGGATAGAGGCTGTGTGTATGGATAGAGGCTGTGGGTATGGATAGAGGCTGTGGGTATGGATAGAGACTGTGGGTATGGATAGGGGCTGTGGGTATGGATAGAGACTGTGGGTATGGATAGGGGCTGTGGGTATGGATAGAGACTGTGGGTATGGATAGGGGCTGTGGGTATGGATAGAGACTGTGGGTATGGATAGAGACTGTGGGTATGGATAGAGACTGTGGGTATGGATAGGGGCTGTGGGTATGGATAGAGACTGTGGGTATGGATAGGGGCTGTGGGTATGGATAGAGACTGTGGGTATGGATAGGGGCTGTGGGTATGGATAGAGACTGTGGGTATGGATAGGGGCTGTGGGTATGGATAGAGACTGTGGGTATGGATAGAGACTGTGGGTATGGATAGAGACTGTGGGTATGGATAGGGGCTGTGGGTATGGATAGAGACTGTGGGTATGGATAGGGGCTGTGGGTATGGATAGAGACTGTGGATTTGGATAGAGACTGTGGGTATGGATAGGGACTGTGGGTATGGATAGGGGCTGTGGGTATGGATAGGGACTGTGGGTATGGATAGAGACTGTGGTATGGATAGAGGCTGTGGGTATGGATAGAGACTGTGGGTATGGATAGAGACTGTGGGTATGGATAGGGGCTGTGGGTATGGATAGGGGCTGTGGGTATGGATAGGGACTGTGGGTATGGATAGAGACTGTGGTATGGATAGAGGCTGTGGGTATGGATAGAGACTGTGGGTATGGATAGAGACTGTGGGTATGGATAGAGGCTGTGGGTATGGATAGGGGCTGTGGGTATGTATAGAGACTGGGTATGGATAGGGGCTGTGGGTATGGATAGAGACTGTGGGTATGGATAGAGGCTGTGGGTATGGATAGGGGCTGTGTGTATGGATAGGGGCTGTGGGTATGGATAGGGACTGTGGGTATGGATAGAGACTGTGGTATGGATAGGGGCTGTGGGTATGGATAGAGACTGTGGTATGGATAGAGACTGTGGGTATGGATAGAGACTGTGGGTATGGATAGGGGCTGTGGGTATGGATAGGGGCTGTGGGTATGGATAGGGACTGTGGGTATGGATAGAGACTGTGGTATGGATAGAGACTGTGGGTATGGATAGAGACTGTGGGTATGGATAGAGACTGTGGGTATGGATAGGGGCTGTGGGTATGGATAGAGACTGTGGGTATGGATAGAGACTGTGGGTATGGATAGGGACTGTGGGTATGGATAGGGGCTGTGGGTATGGATAGGGACTGTGGGTATGGATAGAGACTGTGGTATGGATAGAGGCTGTGGGTATGGATAGAGACTGTGGGTATGGATAGAGACTGTGGGTATGGATAGGGGCTGTGGGTATGGATAGGGACTGTGGGTATGGATAGGGGCTGTGGGTATGGATAGGGGCTGTGGGTATGGATAGGGACTGTGGGTATGGATAGAGACTGTGGTATGGATAGAGGCTGTGGGTATGGATAGGGACTGTGGGTATGGATAGAGACTGTGGTATGGATAGAGACTGTGGGTATGGATAGAGACTGTGGGTATGGATAGGGGCTGTGGGTATGGATAGAGACTGTGGGTATGGATAGAGACTGTGGGTATGGATAGGGACTGTGGGTATGGATAGGGGCTGTGGGTATGGATAGGGACTGTGGGTATGGATAGAGACTGTGGTATGGATAGAGGCTGTGGGTATGGATAGAGACTGTGGGTATGGATAGAGACTGTGGGTATGGATAGGGGCTGTGGGTATGGATAGGGACTGTGGGTATGGATAGGGGCTGTGGGTATGGATAGGGGCTGTGGGTATGGATAGGGACTGTGGGTATGGATAGAGACTGTGGTATGGATAGAGGCTGTGGGTATGGATAGAGACTGTGGGTATGGATAGAGACTGTGGGTATGGATAGAGGCTGTGGGTATGGATAGGGGCTGTGGGTATGTATAGAGACTGGGTATGGATAGGGGCTGTGGGTATGGATAGAGACTGTGGGTATGGATAGAGGCTGTGGGTATGGATAGGGGCTGTGTGTATGGATAGGGGCTGTGGGTATGGATAGGGGCTGTGGGTATGGATAGGTACTGTGGGTATGGATAGAGACTGTGGTATGGATAGGGGCTGTGGGTATGGATAGAGACTGTGGTATGGATAGGGACTGTGGGTATGGATAGAGACTGTGGGTATGGATAGGGGCTGTGGGTATGGATAGGGGCTGTGGGTATGGATAGGGACTGTGGGTATGGATAGAGACTGTGGTATGGATAGAGACTGTGGGTATGGATAGAGACTGTGGGTATGGATAGAGACTGTGGGTATGGATAGGGACTGTGGGTATGGATAGAGGCTGTGGGTATGGATAGGGGCTGTGGGTATGGATAGGGACTGTGGGTATGGATAGAGACTGTGGGTATGGATAGAGACTGTGGTATGGATAGAGACTGTGGGTATGGATAGGGACTGTGGGTATGGATAGGGGCTGTGGGTATGGATAGGGACTGTGGGTATGGATAGGGGCTGTGGGTACGGATAGGGGCTGTGGGTATGGATAGGGACTGTGGGTATGGATAGAGACTGTGGTATGGATAGAGGCTGTGGGTATGGATAGAGACTGTGGGTATGGATAGGGGCTGTGGGTATGGATAGGGGCTGTGGGTATGGATAGGGACTGTGGGTATGGATAGAGACTGTGGTATGGATAGAGACTGTGGGTATGGATAGAGACTGTGGGTATGGATAGAGACTGTGGGTATGGATAGGGGCTGTGGGTATGGATAGAGACTGTGGGTATGGATAGAGACTGTGGGTATGGATAGGGACTGTGGGTATGGATAGGGGCTGTGGGTATGGATAGGGACTGTGGGGGATAGAGACTGTGGTATGGATAGAGGCTGTGGGTATGGATAGAGGGCTGTGGGTATGGATAGAGACTGTGGGTATGGATAGGGGCTGTGGGTATGGATAGGGACTGTGGTATGGATAGGGGCTGTGGGTATGGATAGGGGCTGTGGGTATGGATAGGGACTGTGGGTATGGATAGAGACTGTGGTATGGATAGAGGCTGTGGGTATGGATAGGGGCTGTGGGTATGGATAGAGACTGTGGGTATGGATAGGGGCTGTGGGTATGGATAGAGACTGTGGGTATGGATAGAGGGCTGTGGGTATGGATAGGGGCTGTGGGTATGGATAGGGGCTGTGGGTATGGATAGAGACTGTGGGTATGGATAGAGACTGTGGTATGGATAGGGGCTGTGGGTATGGATAGAGACTGTGGTATGGATAGAGACTGTGGGTATGGATAGAGACTGTGGGTATGGATAGGGGCTGTGGGTATGGATAGGGGCTGTGGGTATGGATAGGGACTGTGGGTATGGATAGAGACTGTGGTATGGATAGAGACTGTGGGTATGGATAGAGACTGTGGGTATGGATAGAGACTGTGGGTATGGATAGGGACTGTGGGTATGGATAGAGGCTGTGGGTATGGATAGGGGCTGTGGGTATGGATAGGGACTGTGGGTATGGATAGAGACTGTGGGTATGGATAGAGACTGTGGTATGGATAGAGACTGTGGGTATGGATAGGGACTGTGGGTATGGATAGGGGCTGTGGGTATGGATAGGGACTGTGGGTATGGATAGGGACTGTGGGTATGGATAGGGGCTGTGGGTATGGATAGGGACTGTGGGTATGGATAGAGACTGTGGTATGGATAGAGACTGTGGGTATGGATAGAGACTGTGGGTATGGATAGAGACTGTGGGTATGGATAGAGACTGTGGGTATGGATAGGGGCTGTGGGTATGGATAGGGGCTGTGGTATGGATAGGGGCTGTGGGTATGGATAGAGACTGTGGGTATGGATAGAGACTGTGGGTATGGATAGGGACTGTGGGTATGGATAGAGCCTGTGGGTATGGATAGGGGCTGTGGGTATGGATAGAGACTGTGGGTATGGATAGGGGCTGTGGGTATGGATAGGGGCTGTGGGTATGGATAGGGGCTGTGGGTATGGATAGAGACTGTGGGTATGGATAGGGGCTGTGGGTATGGATAGGGGCTGTGGGTATGGATAGAGACTGTGGGTATGGATAGGGGCTGTGGGTATGGATAGGGACTGTGGGTATGGATAGAGGCTGTGGGTATGGATAGAGACTGTGGGTATGGATGGGGGCTGTGGGTATGGATAGGGTGGGTATGGATAGTGGGTATGGATAGGGGCTGTGGGTATGGATAGGGCTGTGGGTATGGATAGAGACTGTGGGTATGGATAGGGGCTGTGGTTATGGATAGAGACTGTGGGTATGGATAGGGGCTGTGGGTATGGATAGAGACTGTGGGTATGGATAGGGGCTGTGGTTATGGATAGGGACTGTGGGTATGGATAGGGGCTGTGGTATGGATAGGGACTGTGGGTATGGATAGGGGCTGTGGTTATGGATAGAGACTGTGGGTATGGATAGAGACTGTGGGTATGGATAGAGGCTGTGTGGTATGGATAGGGACTGTGGGTATGGATAGAGACTGTGGGTATGGATAGGGGCTGTGGGTATGGATAGAGACTGTGGGTATGGATAGGGGCTGTGGGTATGGATAGAGGCTGTGGGTATGGATAGGGGCTGTGGGTATGGATAGGGGCTGTGGGTATGGATAGGACTGTGGGTATGGATAGGGGCTGTGGGTATGGATAGGGCTGTGGGTATGGATAGGGGCTGTGGGTATGGATAGGACTGTGGGTATGGATAGGGACTGTGGGTATGGATAGGGGCTGTGGGTATGGATAGGGACTGTGGGTATGGATAGAGGGGTGTGGGTATGGATAGAGACTGTGGGTATGGATAGGGGCTGTGGGTATGGATAGAGGCTATGGGTATGGATAGGGGCTGTGGGTATGGATATGGGCTGTGGGTATGGATAGGGGCTGTGGGTATGGATAGAGACTGTGGGTATGGATAGAGACTGTGGGTATGGATAGGGGCTGTGGGTATGGATAGGGGCTGTGGGTATGGATAGAGACTGTGGGTATGGATAGGGGCTGTGGGTATGGATAGGGACTGTGGGTATGGATAGGGGCTGTGGGTATGGATAGGGGCTGTGGGTATGGATAGGGGCTGTGGGTATGGATAGAGGCTGTGGGTATGGATAGAGACTGTGGGTATGGATAGGGGCTGTAGGTATGGATAGAGACTGTGGGTATGGATAGGGGCTGTGGGTATGGATAGGGACTGTGGGTATGGATAGAGACTGTGGGTATGGATAGGGACTGTGGGTATGGATAGAGACTGTGGGTATGGATAGGGGCTGTGGTTATGGATAGAGACTGTGGGTATGGATAGGGGCTGTGGGTATGGATAGAGACTGTGGGTATGGATAGGGGCTGTGGGTATGGATAGAGGCTGTGGGTATGGATAGAGACTGTGGGTATGGATAGGGGCTGTGGGTATGGATAGAGGCTGTGGGTATGGATAGGGGCTGTGGGTATGGATAGGTGCTGTGGGTATGGATAGAGACTGTGGGTATGGATAGAGACTGTGGGTATGGATAGGGGCTGTGGGTATGGATAGGGGCTGTGGGTATGTATAGAGACTGGGTATGGATAGGGGCTGTGGGTATGGATAGGGGCTGTGGGTATGGATAGGGGCTGTGGGTATGGATAGAGGCTGTGGGTATGGATAGAGACTGTGGGTATGGATAGGGGCTGTGGGTATGGATAGAGGCTATGGGTATGGATAGGGGCTGTGGGTATGGATATGGGCTGTGGGTATGGATAGGGGCTGTGGGTATGGATAGAGACTGTGGGTATGGATAGAGACTGTGGGTATGGATAGGGGCTGTGGGTATGGATAGGGGCTGTGGGTATGGATAGAGACTGGGTATGGATAGGGGCTGTGGGTATGGATAGGGGCTGTGGGTATGGATAGGGGCTGTGGGTATGGATAGGGGCTGTGGGTATGGATAGGGGCTGTGGGTATGGATAGAGGCTGTGGGTATGGATAGAGACTGTGGGTATGGATAGGGGCTGTAGGTATGGATAGAGACTGTGGGTATGGATAGGGGCTGTGGGTATGGATAGGGACTGTGGGTATGGATAGAGACTGTGGGTATGGATAGGGACTGTGGGTATGGATAGAGACTGTGGGTATGGATAGAGACTGTGGGTATGGATAGGGACTGTGGGTATGGATAGGGGCTGTGGGTATGGATAGGGGCTGGATAGGGACTGTGGTATGGATAGGGGCTGTGGGTATGGATAGAGACTGTGGGTATGGATAGGGGCTGTGAGTATGGATAGGGGCTGTGTGTATGGATAGAGACTGTGGGTATGGATAGGGGCTGTGGGTATGGATAGAGACTGTGGGTATGGATAGGGGCTGTGGGTATGGATAGGGGCTGTGGGTATGGATAGAGACTGTGGGTATGGATAGGGGCTGTGGGTATGGATAGGGGCTGTGGGTATGGATAGAGACTGTGGGTATGGATAGGGCTGTGGGTATGGATAGAGACTGTGGGTATGGATAGGGGCTGTGTATGGATAGGGGCTGTGGGTATGGATAGAGACTGTGGGTATGGATAGGGGCTGTGGGTATGGATAGGGGCTGTGAGTATGGATAGGGCTGTGGGTATGGATAGGGGCTGTGGGTATGGATAGAGACTGTGGGTATGGATAGAGACTGTGGGTATGGATAGGGGCTGTGGGTATGGATAGGGGCTGTGGGTATGGATAGGGGCTGTGGGTATGGATAGGGGCTGTGGGTATGGATAGGGGCTGTGGGTATGGATAGGGGCTGTGGGTATGGATAGAGGCTGTGGGTATGGATAGAGACTGTGGGTATGGATAGGGGCTGTGGGTATGGATAGAGGCTGTGGGTATGGATAGGGGCTGTGGGTATGGATAGGTGACTGTGGGTATGGATAGAGACTGTGGGTATGGATAGAGACTGTGGGTATGGATAGGGGCTGTGGGTATGGATAGGGACTGTGGGTATGGATAGAGACTGTGGTATGGATAGGGGCTGTGGGTATGGATAGGGGACTGTGGGTATGGATAGAGGCTGTGGGTATGGATAGAGACTGTGGGTATGGATAGGGACTGTGGTATGGATAGGGGCTGTGGGTATGGATAGGATATGGATAGGGGCTGTGGGTATGGATAGGGACTGTGGGTATGGATAGGGGACTGTGGGTATGGATAGAGACTGTGGGTATGGATAGGGGCTGTGGGTATGGATAGGGACTGTGGGTATGGATAGAGACTGTGGGTATGGATAGAGACTGGGGTATGGATAGGGACTGTGGGTATGGATAGGGGCTGTGGGTATGGATAGGGGCTGTGGGTATGGATAGGGACTGTGGTATGGATAGAGGCTGTGGGTATGGATAGGGACTGTGGGTATGGATAGAGACTGTGGGTATGGATAGGGGCTGTGGTATGGATAGGGGCTGTGGGTATGGATAGGGACTGTGGGTATGGATAGGACTGTGGGTATGGATAGGGACTGTGGGTATGGATAGAGACTGTGGGTATGGATAGAGACTGTGGGTATGGATAGAGACTGTGGGTATGGATAGAGACTGTGGGTATGGATAGGGGCTGTGGGTATGGATAGGGGCTGTGGGTATGGATAGGGGCTGTGGGTATGGATAGGGGCTGTGGGTATGGATAGAGACTGTGGGTATGGATAGGGCCTGTGGGTATGGATAGGGGCTGTGGTTATGGATAGAGACTGTGGGTATGGATAGGGGCTGTGGGTATGGATAGAGACTGTGGGTATGGATAGGGACTGTGGGTATGGATAGGGGCTGTGGGTATGGATAGAGACTGTGGGTATGGATAGGGGCTGTGGGTATGGATATGGATGGATAGAGACTGTGGGTATGGATAGGGGCTGTGGGTATGGATAGGGACTATGACTGTGGGTATGGATAGGGGCTGTGGGTATGGATAGGGGCTGTGTGTATGGATAGAGACTGTGGGTATGGATAGGGGCTGTGGGTATGGATAGGGGCTGTGGGTATGGATAGGGGCTGTGGGTATGGATAGGGCTGTGGGTATGGATAGAGACTGTGGGTATGGATAGAGACTGTGGGTATGGATAGAGACTGTGGGTATGGATAGGGGCTGTGGGTATGGATAGGACTGGGGTATGGATAGGGACTGTGGGTATGGATAGGGACTGTGGGTATGGATAGGGGCTGTGGGTATGGATAGGGACTGTGGGTATGGATAGGGGCTGGGTATGGATAGGGACTGTGGGTATGGATAGAGACTGTGGGTATGGATAGAGGCTGTGGGTATGGATAGAGACTGTGGGTATGGATAGGACTGTGGGTATGGATAGGGGCTGTGGGTATGGATAGAGACTGTGGGTATGGATAGGGGCTGTGGGTATGGATAGGGGCTGTGGGTATGGATAGGGACTGTGGGTATGGATAGAGACTGTGGTATGGATAGGGACTGTGGGTATGGATAGAGACTGTGGGTATGGATAGAGACTGTGGGTATGGATAGAGGCTGTGGGTATGGATAGGGGCTGTGGGTATGGATAGAGACTGTGGGTATGGATGTGGGTATGGATAGAGACTGTGGGTATGGATAGAGGCTGTGGGTATGGATAGGGGCTGTGGGTATGGATAGGGGCTGTGGGTATGGATAGGGACTGTGGGTATGGATAGGGGCTGTGGGTATGGATAGAGACTGTGGGTATGGATAGGGGACTGTGGGTATGGATAGGGGACTGTGGGTATGGATAGGGACTGTGGGTATGGATAGAGACTGTGGGTATGGATAGGGGCTGTGGGTATGGATAGGGGCTGTGGGTATGGATAGGGGACTGTGGGTATGGATAGAGACTGTGGGGGATAGAGACTGTGGTATGGATAGAGACTGTGGGTATGGATAGAGACTGTGGGTATGGATAGGGGCTGTGGGTATGGATAGGGAGGTATGTGGGTATGGATAGGGGCTGTGGTATGGATAGAGGACTGTGGTATGGATAGAGGACTGTGGGTATGGATAGGATAGAGACTGTGGGTATGGATAGGGACTGTGGGTATGGATAGGGACTGTGGGTATGGATAGGGGCTGTGGGTATGGATAGGGACTGTGGGTATGGATAGGGGCTGTGGGTATGGATAGGGGCTGTGGGTATGGATAGGGACTGTGGGTATGGATAGGGGCTGTGGTATGGATAGAGACTGTGGGTATGGATAGGGGCTGTGGGTATGGATAGAGACTGTGGGTATGGATAGAGACTGTGGGTATGGATAGGGGCTGTGGGTATGGATAGGGACTGTGGGTATGGATAGGGGCTGTGGGTATGGATAGAGACTGTGGGTATGGATAGAGACTGTGGGTATGGATAGGACTGTGGGTATGGATAGAGGACTGTGGGTATGGATAGGGGCTGTGGGTATGGATAGAGACTGTGGGTATGGATAGGGGCTGTGGGTATGGATAGGGGCTGTGGGTATGGATAGGGGCTGTGGGTATGGATAGAGACTGTGGGTATGGATAGGGGCTGTGGGTATGGATAGGGGCTGTGGAGTGTGGGTATGGATAGGGGCTGTGGGTATGGATAGGGATAGCTGTGGGTATGGATAGAGACTGTGGTATGGATAGGGACTGTGGGTATGGATAGGGCTGTGGGTATGGATAGGGGCTGTGGTATGGATAGAGACTGTGGGTATGGATAGGGGCTGTGGGTATGGATAGAGACTGTGGGTATGGATAGGGGCTGTGGGTATGGATAGAGACTGTGGGTATGGATAGAGACTGTGGGTATGGATAGGGGCTGTGGTATGGATAGAGACTGTGGGTATGGATAGGGGCTGTGGGTATGGATAGAGACTGTGGGTATGGATAGAGGCTGTGGTATGGATAGGGGCTGTGGTATGGATAGGGACTGTGGGTATGGATAGGGACTGTGGGTATGGATAGGGACTGTGGGTATGGATAGAGACTGTGGGTATGGATAGGGGCTGTGGGTATGGATAGAGACTGTGGGTATGGATAGGGACTGTGGGTATGGATAGGGGCTGTGGGTATGGATAGGGGCTGTGGGTATGGATAGGGGCTGTGGGTATGGATAGGGACTGTATGGATAGTGTGGGTATGGATAGAGGCTGTGGTATGGATAGAGACTGTGGGTATGGATAGGGACTGTGGGTATGGATAGAGACTGTGGGTATGGATAGTGTGGGTATGGATAGGGGCTGTGGGTATGGATAGAGACTGTGGGTATGGATAGAGACTGTGGGTATGGATAGAGACTGTGGGTATGGATAGAGACTGTGGGTATGGATAGGGACTGTGGGTATGGATAGGGACTGTGGGTATGGATAGGGGCTGTGGGTATGGATAGGGACTGTGGGTATGGATAGGGACTGTGGGTATGGATAGGGACTGTGGGTATGGATAGGACTGTGGGTATGGATAGAGACTGTGGGTATGGATAGAGACTGTGGGTATGGATAGGGGCTGTGGGTATGGATAGAGACTGTGGGTATGGATAGGGGCTGTGGGTATGGATAGGGGCTGTGGGTATGGATAGGGGCTGTGGGTATGGATAGAGACTGTGGGTATGGATAGAGACTGTATGGATAGGGACTGTGGGTATGGATAGAGACTGTGGGTATGGATAGGGGCTGTGGGTATGGATAGAGACTGTGGGTATGGATAGGGGGCTGTGGGTATGGATGGGGCTGTGGGTATGGATAGAGGCTGTGGGTATGGATAGAGACTGTGGGTATGGATAGGGGCTGTGGGTATGGATAGGGGCTGTGGGTATGGATAGAGACTGTGGGTATGGATAGGGGCTGTGGGTATGGATAGGGACTGTGGGTATGGATAGGGCTGTGGGTATGGATAGGGACTGTGGGTATGGATAGGGGCTGTGGGTATGGATAGATGGATAGAGACTGTGGGTATGGATAGGGGCTGTGGGTATGGATAGGGACTGTGGGTATGGATAGGGGCTGTGGTATGGATAGAGACTGTGGGTATGGATAGGGACTGTGGGTATGGATAGGGGCTGTGGGTATGGATAGAGACTGTGGGTATGGATAGGGGCTGTGGTATGGATAGAGACTGTGGGTATGGATAGGGGCTGTGGGTATGGATAGGGGCTGTGGTATGGATAGGGACTGTGGGTATGGATAGAGACTGTGGGTATGGATAGAGACTGTGGGTATGGATAGGGGCTGTGGGTATGGATAGAGACTGTGGGTATGGATAGGGGCTGTGGGTATGGATAGAGACTGTGGGTATGGATAGGGGCTGTGGGTATGGATAGGGCTGTGGGTATGGATAGAGGGCTGTGGGTATGGATAGGGGCTGTGGGTATGGATAGGGGCTGTGGGTATGGATAGGGACTGTGGGTATGGATAGGGCTGTGGGTATGGATAGAGGGACTGTGGGTATGGATAGGGGCTGTGGGTATGGATAGGACTGTGGGTATGGATAGGGGCTGGGGTATGGATAGAGACTGTGGGTATGGATAGGGGCTGTGGTATGGATAGAGACTGTGGGTATGGATAGGGGCTGTGGGTATGGATAGAGACTGTGGGTATGGATAGAGACTGTGGGTATGGATAGGGGCTGTGGGTATGGATAGGGGCTGTGGGTATGGATAGGGGCTGTGGGTATGGATAGAGACTGTGGTATGGATAGGGACTGTGGATGGATAGAGACTGTGGTATGGATAGAGACTGTGGGTATGGATAGAGACTGTGGGTATGGATAGGGGCTGTGGGTATGGATAGGACTGTGGGTATGGATAGGGACTGTGGGTATGGATAGGGCTGTGGGTATGGATAGAGACTGTGGGTATGGATAGGGACTGTGGGTATGGATAGGGACTGTGGGTATGGATAGGGACTGTGGGTATGGATAGAGGCTGTGGGTATGGATAGAGACTGTGGGTATGGATAGGGGCTGTGGGTATGGATAGGGACTGTGGTATGGATAGAGACTGTGGGTATGGATAGGGGCTGTGGGTATGGATAGGGACTGTGGGTATGGATAGGACTGTGGTATGGATAGAGACTGTGGGTATGGATAGGGACTGTGGGTATGGATAGGGGCTGTGGGTATGGATAGGGGCTGTGGGTATGGATAGGGGCTGTGGGTATGGATAGAGGCTGTGGATAGGGGCTGTGGATGGATAGGACTGTGGGTATGGATAGAGGCTGTGGTATGGATAGAGACTGTGGGTATGGATAGGGACTGTGGGTATGGATAGGGGCTGTGGGTATGGATAGGATAGGACTGTGGGTATGGATAGGGGCTGTGGGTATGGATAGGATAGAGACTGTGGGTATGGATAGGGGCTGTGGGTATGGATAGAGACTGTGGGTATGGATAGGGGCTGTGGGTATGGATAGGACTGTGGGTATGGATAGGATGTGGGTATGGATAGAGACTGTGGGTATGGATAGGGGCTGTGGGTATGGATAGAGACTGTGGGTATGGATAGGGGCTGTGGGTATGGATAGGGGCTGTGGGTATGGATGGATGTGGGGTATGGATAGGACTGTGGGTATGGATAGGGGCTGTGGGTATGGATAGGGGCTGTGGGTATGGATAGAGACTGTGGGTATGGATAGGACTGTGGGTATGGATAGGGGCTGTGGTATGGATAGGGGCTGTGGGTATGGATAGGGGCTGTGGGTATGGATAGAGACTGTGGGTATGGATAGGGGCTGTGGGTATGGATAGGGGCTGTGGTATGGATAGAGACTGTGGGTATGGATAGGGGCTGTGGGTATGGATAGGGGCTGTGGGTATGGATAGGGGCTGTGGGTATGGATAGAGACTGTGGGTATGGATAGGGGCTGTGGGTATGGATAGGATAGACTGTGGGTATGGATAGGGGCTGTGGTATGGATAGGACTGTGGGTATGGATAGAGACTGTGGTATGGATAGGGCTGTGGGTATGGATAGGGGCTGTGGGTATGGATAGGGACTGTGGGTATGGATAGGGGCTGTGGGTATGGATAGAGACTGTGGTATGGATAGGGGCTGTGGGTATGGATGGATAGATAGACTGTGGGTATGGATAGGGGCTGTGGGTATGGATAGAGACTGTGGGTATGGATAGAGACTGTGGGTATGGATAGGGGGCTGTGGGTATGGATAGGGGCTGTGGGTATGGATAGAGACTGTGGGTATGGATAGGGGCTGTGGGTATGGATAGGGACTGTGGGTATGGATAGGGCTGTGGGTATGGATAGAGACTATGGACTGTGGGTATAGGGCTGTGGGTATGGATAGAGGATATGGATAGGCTGTGGGTATGGATAGGGGCTGTGGGATAGAGGCTGTGGGTATGGATAGGGACTGTGGGTATGGATAGAGACTGTGGGTATGGATAGGGGCTGTGGGTATGGATAGAGACTGTGGAGGTATGGATAGGGGCTGTGGGTATGGATAGGGCTGTGGGTATGGATAGGGGCTGTGGGTATGGATAGGGGCTGTGGTATGGATAGGGCTGTGGGTATGGATGTGGGTATGGATAGGGGCTGTGGGTATGGATAGGGGCTGTGGGTATGGATAGAGACTGTGGTATGGATAGGGGCTGTGGGTATGGATAGGACTGTGGGTATGGATAGAGACTGTGGGTATGGATAGGGGCTGTGGGTATGGATAGAGACTGTGGGTATGGATAGGGGCTGTGGGTATGGATAGGGGCTGTGGGTATGGATAGGGGCTGTGGGTATGGATAGAGACTGTGGGTATGGATAGGGGCTGTGGGTATGGATAGAGACTGTGGGTATGGATAGAGACTGTGGGTATGGATAGGGGCTGTGGGTATGGATAGAGACTGTGGGTATGGATAGGGGCTGTGGTTATGGATAGAGATACTGGCTGTGGGTATGGATAGGGGCTGTGGGTATGGATAGGGGCTGTGGGTATGGATAGGGGCTGTGGGTATGGATAGGGGCTGTGGGTATGGATAGAGACTGTGGTATGGATAGGGGCTGTGGGTATGGATAGGACTGTGGGTATGGATAGGGCTGTGGTTATGGATAGAGACTGTGGGTATGGATAGGGGCTGTGGGTATGGATAGGGGCTGTGGGTATGGATAGAGACTGTGGGTATGGATAGGACTGGCTGTGGGTATGGATAGGGACTGTGGTATGGATAGGGACTGTGGTATGGATAGAGACTGTGGGTATGGATAGGGCTGTGGGTATGGATAGGGGCTGTGGGTATGGATAGGGACTGTGGGTATGGATAGGGACTGTGGGTATGGATAGGGGTGGGTATGGATAGGGACTGTGGGTATGGATAGAGACTGGGGTATGGATAGGGGCTGTGGGTATGGATAGGGGCTGTGGGTATGGATAGGGGCTGTGGTATGGATAGGACTGTGGGTATGGATAGGACTGTGGGTATGGATAGGGACTGTGGGTATGGATAGGGGCTGTGGGTATATGGATAGGGACTGGGGTATGGATAGGGGCTGTGGGTATGGATAGGGACTGTGGGTATGGATAGGGGCTGTGGTTATGGATAGGGGGTACTGTGGGTATGGATAGGACTGTGGGTATGGATAGAGACTGTGGGTATGGATAGGGACTGTGGGTATGGATAGGGGCTGTGGGTATGGATAGAGGCTGTGGGTATGGATAGGGGCTGTGGGTATGGATAGGGACTGTGGGTATGGATAGGGGCTGTGGGTATGGATAGAGACTGTGGTATGGATAGAGACTGGGGTATGGATAGGGACTGGATGGATAGGGGCTGTGGTATGGATAGAGACTGTGGGTATGGATAGGGGCTGTGGGTATGGATAGGGGCTGTGGGTATATGGATAGGGGCTGTGGGTATGGATAGGGGCTGTGGGTATGGATAGAGGGCTGTGGGTATGGATAGAGACTGTGGGTATGGATAGGGGCTGTGGGTATGGATAGGGGCTGTGGGTATGGATAGGGACTGTGGGTATGGATAGGGGCTGTGGGTATGGATAGGGACTGGATGGATAGGGCTGTGGGTATGGATAGAGACTGTGGGTATGGATAGAGACTGTGGTATGGATATGGATAGGATAGAGCTGTGGGTATGGATAGGGGCTGTGGGTATGGATAGGGGCTGTGGGTATGGATAGAGACTGTGGGTATGGATAGGGGCTGTGTGTATGGATAGAGACTGTGGGTATGGATAGGGGCTGTGGGTATGGATAGGGGCTGTGGGTATGGATAGAGACTGTGGGTATGGATAGGGGCTGTGGGTATGGATAGACTGTGGGTATGGATAGGGGCTGTGGGTATGGATAGGGGCTGTGGTATGGATAGGGGCTGTGGGTATGGATAGGGGCTGTGGGTATGGATAGGGACTGTGGGTATGGATAGGGACTGTGGTATGGATAGGGGCTGTGGGTATGGATAGAGACTGTGGGTATGGATAGGGGCTGTGGGTATGGATAGGGGCTGTGGGTATGGATAGAGACTGTGGGTATGGATAGGGGCTGTGGTATGGATAGGGACTGTGGGGATGGGGCTGTGGTATGGATAGGGCTGTGGGTATGGATAGGGGCTGTGTGTATGGATAGAGGCTGTGGTATGGATAGGATAGGGGCTGTGGGTATGGATAGGGGCTGTGGGTATGGATAGGGGCTGTGGGTATGGATAGGGGCTGTGGGTATGGATAGGGCTGTGGGTATGGATAGGGGCTGTGGGTATGGATAGGGGCTGTGGGTATGGATAGGGGCTGTGTTAGGCTGTGGGTATGGATAGGGGCTGTGGGTATGGATAGGGGCTGTGGGTATGGATAGGGGCTGTGGGTATGGATAGGGGCTGTGGGTATGGATAGAGACTGTGGGTATGGATAGGGGCTGTGATATGGATAGGGACTGTGGGTATGGATGTGGGTATGGATAGGCTGTGGGTATGGATAGGGGCTGTGGGGATATGGATGGATAGGGGCTGTGGGTATGGATAGAGACTGTGGGTATGGATAGGCTGTGGGTATGGATAGGGACTGTGGGTATGGATAGAGACTGTGGGTATGGTATGTGATGGATAGGGGCTGTGGGTATGGATAGAGACTGTGGTATGGATAGGGGCTGTGGGTATGGATAGAGACTGTGGGTATGGATAGGGGCTGTGGGTATGGATAGGGACTGCTGTGGGTATGGATAGAGACTGTGGGTATGGATAGGGGCTGTGGGTATGGATAGGGGCTGTGGGTATGGATAGGGGCTGTGGGTATGGATAGAGGCTGTGGGTATGGATAGAGACTGTGGGTATGGATAGGGGCTGTGGGTATGGATAGAGGCTGTGGGTATGGATAGGGACTGTGGGTATGGATAGGACTGTGGGTATGGATAGGGGCTGTGGGTATGGATAGAGACTGTGGGTATGGATAGGGGCTGTGGAGTATGGATAGGGGCTGTGGGTATGGATAGGGGCTGTGGGTATGGATAGGGACTGTGGGTATGGATAGGGGCTGTGGGTATGGATAGAGGACTGTGGGTATGGATAGGGGCTGTGGGTATGGATAGGTATGGATAGGGGCTGTGGGTATGGATAGGGGCTGTGGTATGGATAGGGGCTGTGGGTATGGATAGAGACTGTGGGTATGGATAGGGGCTGTGGGTATGGATGTGGGTATGGATAGGCTGTGGGTATGGATAGGGACTGTGGGTATGGATAGGGGCTGTGGGTATGGATAGAGACTGTGGGTATGGATAGGGGCTGTGGTATGGATAGAGACTGTGGGTATGGATAGGGACTGTGGTTATGGATAGGGACTGTGGGTATGGATAGGGCTGTGGGTATGGATAGGGGCTGTGGGTATGGATAGAGACTGTGGGTATGGATAGGGGCTGTGGGTATGGATAGGACTGTGGGTATGGATAGGGGCTGTGGGTATGGATAGAGACTGTGGGTATGGATAGGGGCTATGGATAGAGGGCTGTGGGACTGTATGGATAGAGGCTGACTGTGGGTATGGATAGGGACTGTGGGTATGGATAGAGACTGTGGGTATGGATAGAGACTGTGGGTATGGATAGGGGCTGTGGGTATGGATAGGGACTGTGGGTATGGATAGGGGCTGTGGGTATGGATAGGGGCTGTGGGTATGGATAGAGACTGTGGGTATGGATAGGGACTGTGGGTATGGATAGGGGCTGTGGTATGGATAGAGACTGTGGGTATGGATAGAGACTGTGGGTATGGATAGGGGCTGTGGGTATGGATAGGGGCTGTGGTATGGATAGGGGCTGTGGGTATGGATAGGGGCTGTGGGTATGGATAGGGGCTGTATGGATAGAGACTGTGGTATGTATGGATGTGGGGCTGTGGTATGGATAGGGACTGTGGGTATGGATAGGGGCTGTGGGTATGGATAGAGGACTGTGGGTATGGATAGGGGCTGTGGGTATGGATAGGCTGTGGGTATGGATAGAGACTGTGGGTATGGATAGGTATGGATAGAGACTGTGGGTATGGATAGGGGCTGTGGGTATGGATAGGGGCTGTGGGTATGGATAGGGGCTGTGGGTATGGATAGAGACTGTGGGTATGGATAGGGGCTGTGGGTATGGATAGGGGCTGTGGGTATGGATAGGGGCTGTGGGTATGGATAGAGACTGTGGTATGGATAGGGGCTGTGGGTATGGATAGAGACTGTGGGTATGGATAGGGGCTGTGGGTATGGATAGGGACTGTGGGTATGGATAGGGGCTGTGGGTATGGATAGGGGCTGTGGGTATGGATAGGGGCTGTGGGTATGGATAGAGACTGTGGGTATGGATAGGGGCTGTGGGTATGGATAGAGGGCTGTGGGTATGGATAGGGGCTGTGGGTATGGATAGGGCTGTGGGTATGGATAGGGGCTGTGGGTATGGATAGGGGCTGTGGGTATGGATAGGGGCTGTGGGTATGGATAGGGACTGTGGGTATGGATAGGGGCTGTGGGTATGGATAGGGGCTGTGGGTATGGATAGGGACTGTGGGTATGGATAGGGGCTGTGGGTATGGATGTGGGTAGGATAGGGGCTGTGGGTATGGATAGGGGCTGTGGGTATGGATAGGGACTGTGGGTATGGATAGGGGCTGTGGGTATGGATAGAGACTGTGGGTATGGATAGGGGCTGTGGGTATGGATAGGGGCTGTGGGTATGGATGGATAGAGACTGTGGGTATGGATAGGGGCTGTGGTTATGGATAGAGACTGTGGGTATGGATAGGGGCTGTGGGTATGGATAGGGCTGTGGGTATGGATAGGGACTGTGGGTATGGATAGGGGCTGTGGGTATGGATAGGGACTGTGGGTATGGATAGGGGCTGTGGTATGGATAGGATGTGGGTATGGATAGGGACTGTGGGTATGGATAGGGGCTGTGGTATGGATAGGGTGTGGGTATGGATAGGGGCTGTGTGTATGGATAGAGACTGTGGGTATGGATAGGGGCTGTGTATGGATAGGGTGGGTATGGATGTGGGTACTGTGGGTATGGGGGCTGTGGGTATGGATAGAGACTGTGGGTATGGATAGGGGCTGTGGGTATGGATAGGGGCTGTGGGTATGGATAGAGACTGTGGGTATGGATAGGGGACTGTGGGTATGGATAGGGGCTGTGGGTATGGATAGGGGCTGTGGGTATGGATAGGGGCTGTGTGTATGGATAGAGACTGTGGGTATGGATAGGGGCTGTGGTATGGATAGAGACTGTGGGTATGGATAGGGCTGTGGGTATGGATAGGGGCTGTGGGTATGGATAGGGGCTGTGGGTATGGGGCTTATGGATAGAGACTGTGGGTATGGATAGGGGCTGTGGGTATGGATAGGGGCTGTGGGTATGGATAGGGGCTGTGGGTATGGATATGGATAGGGGCTGTGGGTATGGATAGAGACTGTGGGTATGGATAGGGGCTGTGGTTATGGATAGGGGCTGTGGGTATGGATAGGGGCTGTGGGTATGGATAGGGGCTGTGGGTATGGATAGAGACTGTGGGTATGGATAGGGGCTGTGGGTATGGATAGGGACTGTGGGTATGGATAGAGACTGTGGGTATGGATAGGGGCTGTGGGTATGGATAGAGGCTGTGGGTATGGATAGGGGCTGTGGGTATGGATAGGGCTGTGGGTATGGATAGGGGCTGTGGGTATGGATAGGACTGTGGGTATGGATAGGGGCTGTGGGTATGGATAGGGGCTGTGGGTATGGATAGGGGCTGTGGGTATGGATAGGGGCTGTGGGTATGGATAGAGACTGTGGTATAGATAGGGGCTGTGGGTATATGGATGGATAGATGGATAGGGGCTGTGGGTATGGATAGAGACTGTGGGTATGGATAGGGGCTGTGGTTATGGATAGAGGCTGTGGGTATGGATAGGGGCTGTGGGTATGGATAGGGGCTGTGGTTATGGATAGAGGCTGTGGGTATGGATAGGGACTGTGGGTATGGATAGGGGCTGTGGGTATGGATAGAGACTGTGGGTATGGATAGGGGCTGTGGTTATGGATAGAGGCTGTGGGTATGGATAGGGACTGTGGGTATGGATAGGGGCTGTGGGTATGGATAGAGACTGTGGGTATGGATAGGGGCTGTGGGTATGGATAGGGGCTGTGGGTATGTATAGAGACTGGGTATGGATAGGGGCTGTGGTTATGGATAGAGACTGTGGGTATGGATAGGGGCTGTGGGTATGGATAGAGACTGTGGGTATGGATAGGGGCTGTGGGTATGGATAGGGGCTGTGGGTATGTATAGAGACTGGTTATGGATAGGGGCTGTGGTTATGGATAGAGACTGTGGGTATGGATAGGGGCTGTGGTTATGGATAGAGACTGTGGGTATGGATAGGGGCTGTGGGTATGGATAGAGGCTGTGGGTATGGATAGGGGCTGTGGGTATGGATAGGGGCTGTGGGTATGGATAGGGGCTGTGGGTATGTATAGAGACTGGGTATGGATAGGGGCTGTGGTTATGGATAGAGACTGTGGGTATGGATAGGGGCTGTGGTTATGGATAGAGACTGTGGGTATGGATAGGGGCTGTGGTTATGGATAGAGACTGTGGGTATGGATAGGGGCTGTGGTTATGGATAGAGACTGTGGGTATGGATAGGGGCTGTGGTTATGGATAGAGACTGTGGGTATGGATAGAGACTGTGGGTATGGATAGGGGCTGTGGGTATGGATAGAGACTGTGGGTATGGATAGGGGCTGTGGGTATGGATAGGGGCTGTGAGTATGGATAGGGGCTGTGGGTATGGATAGGGGCTGTGAGTATGGATATGGATGGATAGAGACTGTGGGTATGATAGAGACTGTGGGTATGGATAGGGGCTGTGGGTATGGATAGGGGCTGTAGAGACTGTATGGATAGGGGCTGTGGGTATGGATAGGGGCTGTGGGTATGGATAGGGGCTGTGGGTATGGATAGAGACTGTGGGTATGGATAGGGGCTGTGGGTATGGATAGGGGCTGTGGGTATGGATAGAGACTGTGGGTATGGATAGGGACTGTGGGTATGGATAGGGACTGTGGGTATGGATAGGGGCTGTGGGTATGGATAGGGGCTGTGGGTATGGATAGGGGCTGTGATGGATAGGGGCTGTGGGTATGGATAGGGGCTGTGGGTATGGATAGGGGCTGTGGGTATGGATAGGGGCTGTGGGTATGGATAGGGCTGGCTGTGGGTATGGATAGGGCTGTGGGTATGGATAGGGGCTGTGGGTATGGATAGGGACTAGGATAGAGACTGTGGGTATGGATAGGGGCTGTGGGTATGGATAGAGGCTGTGGGTATGGATAGAGACGGTGGGTATGGATAGGGGCTGTGGGTATGGATAGAGGCTGTGGGTATGGATAGGGGCTGTGGGTATGGATAGAGACTGTGGGTATGGATAGAGACTGTGGGTATGGATAGAGACTGTGGGTATGGATAGGGGCTGTGGGTATGGATAGAGACTGGGTATGGATAGGGGCTGTGGGTATGGATAGGGGCTGTGGGTATGGATAGGGGCTGTGGGTATGGATAGGGGCTGTGGGTATGGATAGAGGCTGTGGGTATGGATAGAGACTGTGGGTATGGATAGGGGCTGTAGGTATGGATAGAGACTGTGGGTATGGATAGGGGCTGTGGGTATGGATAGGGACTGTGGGTATGGATAGAGACTGTGGGTATGGATAGGGACTGTGGGTATGGATAGAGACTGTGGGTATGGATAGAGACTGTGGGTATGGATAGAGACTGTGGGTATGGATAGGGACTGTGGGTATGGATAGGGGCTGTGGGTATGGATAGGGCTGTGGGTATGGATAGGGGCTGTGTGTATGGATAGAGACTGTGGGTATGGATAGGGGCTGTGAGTATGGATAGGGGCTGTGTGTATGGATAGAGACTGTGGGTATGGATAGGGGCTGTGGGTATGGATAGAGACTGTGGGTATGGATAGGGGCTGTGGGTATGGATAGGGGATGTGTGTATGGATAGATACTGTGGGTATGGATAGGGGCTGTGAGTATGGATAGGGGCTGTGTGTATGGATAGAGACTGTGGGTATGGATAGGGGCTGTGTGTATGGATAGAGACTGTGGGTATGGATAGGGGCTGTGAGTATGGATAGGGGCTGTGTGTATGGATAGAGACTGTGGGTATGGATAGGGGCTGTGGGTATGGATAGGGGCTGTGAGTATGGATAGGGGCTGTGGGTATGGATAGGGGCTGTGGGTATGGATAGGGGCTGTGGGTATGGATAGGGGCTGTGGGTATGGATAGAGACTGTGGGTATGGATAGGGGCTGTGGGTATGGATAGGGGCTGTGGGTATGGATAGGGGCTGTGGGTATGGATAGGGGCTGTGGGTATGGATAGAGACTGTGGGTATGGATAGGGGCTGTGGGTATGGATAGGGGCTGTGGGTATGGATAGGGACTGTGGGTATGGATAGGGGCTGTGGGTATGGATAGAGACTGTGGGTATGGATAGGGGCTGTGGGTATGGATAGGGGCTGTGGGTATGGATAGGGGCTGTGGGTATGGATAGGGGCTGTGGGTATGGATAGGATAGGGCTGTGGGTATGGATAGGGGCTGTGGGTATGGATAGGGGCTGTGGGGATATGGATAGGGGCTGTGGGTATGGATAGGGGCTGTGGGTATGGATAGAGACTGTGGTATGGATAGGATAGGACTGTGGGTATGGATAGGGGCTGTGGGTATGGATAGAGGCTGTGGGTATGGATAGAGACTGTGGGTATGGATAGGGGCTGTGGGTATGGATAGAGGCTGTGGGTATGGATAGGGGCTGTGGGTATGGATAGAGGCTGTGGGTATGGATAGGGGCTGTGGGTATGGATAGGGGCTGTGGGTATGGATAGAGACTGTGGGTATGGATAGAGACTGTGGGTATGGATAGGGGCTGTGGGTATGGATAGGGGCTGTGGGTATGTATAGAGACTGGGTATGGATAGGGGCTGTGGGTATGGATAGGGGCTGTGGGTATGGATAGGGGCTGTGGGTATGGATAGAGGCTGTGGGTATGGATAGAGACTGTGGGTATGGATAGGGGCTGTGGGTATGGATAGAGGCTGTGGGTATGGATAGGGGCTGTGGGTATGGATAGGGGCTGTGGGTATGGATAGAGACTGTGGGTATGGATAGAGACTGTGGGTATGGATAGGGGCTGTGGGTATGGATAGGGGCTGTGGGTATGTATAGAGACTGGGTATGGATAGGGCTGTGGGTATGGATAGGGGCTGTGGGTATGGATAGGGGCTGTGGGTATGGATAGAGGCTGTGGGTATGGATAGAGACTGTGGGTATGGATAGGGGCTGTGGGTATGGATAGAGACTGTGGGTATGGATAGGGGCTGTGGGTATGGATAGGGACTGTGGGTATGGATAGAGACTGTGGGTATGGATAGAGACTGTGGGTATGGATAGAGACTGTGGGTATGGATAGGGACTGTGGGTATGGATAGGGGCTGTGGGTATGGATAGGGGCTGTGGGTATGGATAGAGACTGTGGGTATGGATAGGGGCTGTGGGTATGGATAGGGGCTGTGGGTATGGATAGGGACTGTGGGTATGGATAGGGGCTGTGGGTATGGATAGGGGCTGTGGGTATGGATAGGGGCTGTGGTATGGATAGGTGCTGTGGGTATGGATAGGGGCTGTGAGTATGGATAGGGGCTGTGGGTATGGATAGGGGCTGTGAGTATGGATAGGGGCTGTAGGTATGGATAGAGACTGTGGGTATGGATAGGGGCTGTGAGTATGGATAGGGGCTGTGTGTATGGATAGAGACTGTGGGTATGGATAGGGGCTGTGTGTATGGATAGAGACTGTGGGTATGGATAGGGGCTGTGAGTATGGATAGGGGCTGTGTGTATGGATAGAGACTGTGGGTATGGATAGGGGCTGTGTGTATGGATAGAGACTGTGGGTATGGATAGGGGCTGTGGTATGGATAGGGGCTGTGTGTATGGATAGGACTGTGGGTATGGATAGGGGCTGTGGGTATGGATAGGGGCTGTGGGTATGGATAGGGGCTGTGGGTATGGATAGGGGCTGTGGGTATGGATAGGGGCTGTGGGTATGGATAGAGACTGTGGGTATGGATAGAGACTGTGGGTATGGATAGGGGCTGTGGGTATGGATAGGGGCTGTGGGTATGGATAGAGACTGGGTATGGATAGGGGCTGTGGGTATGGATAGGGGCTGTGGGTATGGATAGGGGCTGTGTGTATGGATAGAGACTGTGGTATGGATAGAGACTGGGTATGGATAGGGGCTGTGTGTATGGATAGGGGCTGTGGTATGGATAGAGACTGGGTATGGATAGGGGCTGTGGGTATGGATAGGGGCTGTGGGTATGGATAGGGGCTGTGTGTATGGATAGGTGCTGTGGGTATGGATAGAGACTGTGGGTATGGATAGGGGCTGTGAGTATGGATAGGGGCTGTGTGTATGGATAGAGACTGTGGGTATGGATAGGGGCTGTGAGTATGGATAGGGGCTGTGTGTATGGATAGAGACTGTGGGTATGGATAGGGGCTGTGGGTATGGATAGGGGCTGTGAGTATGGATAGGGGCTGTGGGTATGGATAGGGGCTGTGAGTATGGATAGGGGCTGTGTGTATGGATAGAGACTGTGGGTATGGATAGAGACTGTGGGTATGGATAGGGGCTGTGGGTATGGATAGGGGCTGTGGGTATGGATAGAGACTGGGTATGGATAGGGGCTGTGGGTATGGATAGGGGCTGTGGGTATGGATAGGGGCTGTGTGTATGGATAGGTGCTGTGGGTATGGATAGGGGCTGTGTGTATGGATAGAGACTGTGGGTATGGATAGGGGCTGTGAGTATGGATAGGGGCTGTGGGTATGGATAGGGGCTGTGAGTATGGATAGGGGCTGTGTGTATGGATAGAGACTGTGGGTATGGATAGGGGCTGTGTGTATGGATAGAGACTGTGGGTATGGATAGGGGCTGTGAGTATGGATAGGGGCTGTGTGTATGGATAGGGGCTGTGTGTATGGATAGAGACTGTGGGTATGGATAGGGGCTGTGGGTATGGATAGGGGCTGTGGGTATGGATAGAGGCTGTGGGTATGGATAGGGGCTGTGGGTATGGATAGGGTCTGTGGGTACGGATAGGGGCTGTGGGTATGGATAGGGGCTGTAGGTATGGATAGAGACTGTGGGTATGGATAGAGGCTGTGTGTATGGATAGGGGCTGTGGGTATGGATAGAGGCTGTGTGTATGGATAGGTGCTGTGGGTATGGATAGGGGCTGTGGGTATGGATAGAGACTGTGGGTATGGATAGGGGCTGTGGGTATGGATAGGGGCTGTGTGTATGGATAGAGACTGTGGGTATGGATAGGGGCTGTGGGTATGGATAGGGGCTGTGGGTATGGATAGGGGCTGTGAGTATGGATAGGGGCTGTGGGTATGGATAGGGGCTGTGTGTATGGATAGAGACTGTGGGTATGGATAGGGGCTGTGGGTATGGATAGGGGCTGTGGGTATGGATAGAGGCTGTGGGTATGGATAGGGGCTGTGGGTATGGATAGGGTCTGTGGGTACGGATAGGGGCTGTGGGTATGGATAGGGGCTGTAGGTATGGATAGAGACTGTGGGTATGGATAGAGGCTGTGTGTATGGATAGGGGCTGTGGGTATGGATAGAGGCTGTGGGTATGGATAGGGGCTGTGGGTATGGATAGAGCCTGTGGGTATGGATAGAGACTGTGGTATGGATAGGGACTGTGGGTATGGATAGGGGCTGTGGTATGGATAGAGGCTGTGGTATGGATAGAGACTGTGGGATACTTTCAGCAGCCAGACAGATTAATTAACCAGTAAAGAGCAAACATCAGGTATACAGGGGATAAAACCAAAAAGAGGAGACCAAATTGCATGCCTCCTGTCACACACATACACACACACACACACACACATACACTGCCCCCCAGCTCTGGGTGTGGTAGAGGAGAGGAAGTCAGCGGGGATTTGTGGTGTTGATCTCCGTCATCCTGTTGTTGATGATCCCACACCTAAATGTTGTTTCAGACACACACACACACGTATGCACACACACACACACACACACCTGCCTGTTGTCCATGGGTCCAAGTGTAACTGAACGGGTTAACGGAGGTGATTTGTTTATTGAAGGTGGTGTGACTCTATAGACGGGATCTCTACTGGTTAAGACTCTGTAGTGGTGATCTCTACTAGTTAAGACTCAGTAGAGGTGATCTTTACTGGTTAAGACTCTATAGAGGTGATCTCTACTGGTTGAGGGGAAAGAAGGGGAGGGGTGGGGGGAGGAAGAGAAGGGGTGGATCAGCCTTTACTCTACAGCACCCTGGGCTCCATATCTGATCCTGCCGCCTCCAAACATCACCAGAACCATTGTCAGCATTACATCAGCTTGTTGAGGTTCTAGTTGTGAGTCCTCCACCATGGAGGAGCTCCATTATGAGTCCAGGTCGACATCAGTCAGCTCCATTATGAGTCCAGGTCAACATCAGTCAGCTCCATTATGAGTCCAGGTCAACATCAGTCAGCTCCATTATGAGTCCAGGTCAACATCAGTCAGCTCCATTATAAGTCCAGGTCAACATCAGTCAGCTCCATTATGAGTCCAGGTCAATATCAGTCAGCTCCATTATGAGTCCAGGTCGACATCAGTCAGCTCCATTATGAGTCCAGGTCGACATCAGTAAGCTCCATTATGAGTCCAGGTCGACATCAGTCAGCTCCATTATAAGTCCAGGTCGACATCAGTAAGCTCCATTATGAGTCCAGGTCGACATCAGTAAGCTCCATTATGAGTCCAGGTCGACATCAGTAAGCTCCATTATGAGTCCAGGTCGACATCAGTAAGCTCCATTATGAGTCCAGGTCGACATCAGTCAGCTCCATTATAAGTCCAGGTCGACATCAGTAAGCTCCATTATGAGTCCAGGTCGACATCAGTAAGCTCCATTATAAGTCCAGGTCGACATCAGTAAGCTCCATTATGAGTCCAGTTCGACATCAGTAAGCTCCATTATGAGTCCAGGTTGACATCAGTCAGCTCCATTATAAGTCCAGGTCGACATCAGTAAGCTCCATTATGAGTCCAGGTCGACATCAGTAAGCTCCATTATAAGTCCAGGTCGACATCAGTAAGCTCCATTATGAGTCCAGGTCGACATCAGTAAGCTCCATTATAAGTCCAGGTCAACATCAGTCAGCTCCATTATGAGTCCAGGTCGACATCAGTCAGCTCCATTATGAGTCCAGGTCAACATTAGTCAGCTCCATTATGAGTCCAGGTCGACATCAGTAAGCTCCATTATAAGTCCAGGTCAACATCAGTCAGCTCCATTATGAGTCCAGGTCGACATCAGTCAGCTCCATTATGAGTCCAGGTCGACATCAGTCAGCTCCATTATGAGTCCAGGTCGACATCAGTCAGCTCCATTATGAGTCCAGGTCGGGATCAGTCAGCTCCATTATGAGTTCAGGTCGACATCAGTCAGCTCCAGTGACCCTGAGAGAATTCTCAAATCAAATTGTATTTGTCACATGTGCTGAATACAACCTTACCGTGAAATGCTTACTTACAAGCCCTTAACCAACAATGCAGTTCAAGAAATAGTGTTATGAAAATATTTACTAAATAAATGAAAGTAAAATATATTTGATAAAATCAAAAAGTAGCGTTATGACATAATAAATGACATAACTGGTTGAGTGTGGTCTTAGTGCCAGCATCGGTTTGTGGTGGTAAATAGACGGCTACGAATAATATAGATGAGGACTCTCTTGGTAGACAGTGTGGTCTACAGCTTATCATGAGGTATTCTATCTCAGGCGAGCAATACCTCGAGACTTCTTTAATATTAGACGTGCACCAGCAGTTACTGACAAACAGACACACACCCCTACCCTTGTCTTACCAGACGTAGCTGCTCTGTCCTGCTGATGCACTGAGAAGCCAGCCAGCTCTATATTATCCGTGTCGTCGTTCAGCCACGTCTCGGTTATAAGATATTACAGTTTTCATGTCCCGTTGGTAGGATCGTCTTAATCGTAGATCATCCCGTTTGTTTTCCAATGATTGCACGTTGGCCAATAATATGGAGGGTAGTGGTGGTTTACCTACTTGCCGGCGAATTCTTAAAAGGCACCGCGCCCTCCTCCCCCTTTTCCTCCATCTTTTCTTCACACTGACGACGGGGATTTGGGCCTTGTCTTGACAAAGCAGTATATCCTTCGCGTCGGACTCATAAAACAAAACATCTTTGTCTAGTTCGAGGCGAGTAATCGCTGTTCTGACGTCCAGAAGCTCTTTTTGGTCATAAGAGACGGTAGCATCAACATTATGTACAAAATAAGTTATAAACAATGTGAAAAAACAAACAAAATAGCACAGTTGGTTAGGAGCCCGTAAAGCAGCAGAAATCCCCTCTGGTGCCATTATACATGTTCCACATAACGCTGAGCAGCCTGTAGGCCTCTGATCTGTGTGTGTGTGTGTGTGTGTGTGTGTGTGTGTGTGTGTGTGTGTGTGTGTGTGTGTAGGAATACTTTGATGTGTGGGGGGGCACTGTGAACACTGAATGCTGTCCCCTTTGATCAGCCTCCACGTAACCTGATCTGACTGTCTGAGGTAATAGGCTACGTTGGCGTAGGATTTAAATGAATATTTACATGTAATTCACTATGTCATCAGCCAAATGCAAGGAGGCACCTCTTCATTTTCAGAACCATAATGGAACCTCTCTTCCTAAAATTATCCACCGCCATTGTTGTAACCCCTATTACTAGTCTGTTCAACCTCTCTTTCGTATCGTCTGAGATTCCTAAAGATAGGAAAGAGGCCCCGGTCACCCCCCTCTTCAAAGGGGGAGACACTCTAGACCCAAACTGTTACAGACTTATATCTATCCTTGCCTTTCTGAAGTCTTCGAAAGCCAAGTTAACAAACAGACCACCAACCATTTCTAATCCCACCGTACCTTCTTCGCTGTGCAATCTGATCTCCGAGCTGGTCACGGGTGCACCTCAGCCACGCTCAAGGTCCAAAACGATATCATTACCGCCATCGATAAAAGACAGTACTGTGCAGCCGTCTTCATCGACCTGGCCAAGGCTTTCAACTCTGTCAATCACTGTGATTCTTATCAGCAGACTCAATAGCCTTGGTTTCTCTAATGACTGCCTCACCTGGTTCACTAACTACTTCTCAGACAGAGTTCAGTGTGTCAAATTGGAGGGCATGTTGTCCGGACCTCTGGCAGTCTCTATAGGGGTGACACAGGGTTCAATTCTCGGGCCGACTCTTTTCTCTGTATATATCAATGATGTTGCTCTTGCTGCTGGTGATTCTCTGATCCACCTCTATGCAGACGACACCATTCTGTATACTTCTAGCCCCTCTTTGGATACTGTGCTATCTAACCTCCAAACGAGCTTCAACGCCATACAACACTCCTTCCGTGACCTCCAACTGCTCTGAAATGCTAGTAAAACTAAATGCATGCTTTTCAACTGTTCGCTGCCCGCACCTGTCAGCCCGACTAGCATCACTACTCTGGACGGTTCTAACTTAGAATATGTGGACATCTACAAATACCTAGGTGTCTGGCTAGACTGTAAACTCTACTTCCAGACGCACATTAAGCATCTCCAATCCAAAGTTAAATCTAGAATCGGCTTCCTATTTTGCAACAAAGCATCCTTCACTCATGCTGCCAAACATACCCTCGTAAAACTGACTATCCTACCGATCCTTGACATCGGCGATGTTGTTTACAAAATAGCCTCCAACACTCTACTCAGCAAACTGGATGCGGTCTATCACAGTGCCATCCGTTTTGTCACCAAAGCCCCATATACCACCCACCACTGCGACCTGAATGCTCTCGTTGGTTGGTCCTCGCTACATATTCATTGCCAAACCCACTGGCTCCAGGTCATCTATAAGTCTTTGCTAGGTAAAGCTCTGCTTTATCTCAGCTCACTGGTCACCATAGCAAAACACACCCGTAGCACGCGCTCCAGCAGGTACAGTGCCTTGCGAAAGTATTCGGCCCCCTTGAACTTTGCGACCTTTTGCCACATTTCAGGCTTCAAACATAAAGATATAAAACTGTATTTTTTTGTGAAGAATCAACAACAAGTGGGACAGTCATGAAGTGGAACGACATTTATTGGATATTTCAAACTTTTTTAACAAATCAAAAACTGAAAAATTGGGCGTGCAAAATTATTCAGCCCCCTTAAGTTAATACTTTGTAGCGCCACCTTTTGCTGCGATTACAGCTGTAAGTGCTCCTTGGGATGTTTAAAGCTTGGGAAATATTTTTGTATCCAAATCCGGCTTTAAACTTCTTCACAACAGTATCTCGGACCTGCCTGGTGTGTTCCTTGTTCGTCATGATGCTCTCTGCGCTTTTAACGGACCTCTGAGACTATCACAGTGCAGGTGCATTTATACGGAGACTTGATTACACACAGGTGGATTGTATTTATCATCATTAGTCATTTAGGTCAACATTGGATCATTCAGAGATCCTCACTGAACTTCTGGAGAGAGTTTGCTGCACTGAAAGTAAAGGGGCTGAATAATTTTGCACGCCCAATTTTTCAGTTTTTGATTTGTTAAAAAAGTTTGAAATATCCAATAAATGTCGTTCCACTTCATGATTGTGTCCCACTTGTTGTTGATTCTTCACAAAAAAATACAGTTTTATATATTTATGTTTGAAGCCTGAAATGTGGCAAAAGGTCGAAAAGTTCAAGGGGGCCGAATACTTTCGCAAGGCACTGTATATTTCACTGGTCATCCCCAATGCCAACACCTCATTTGGCTGCCTTTCCTTCCAGGTCTCTGCTGCCTATGACGGCAACGAATTGCAAAAATCACTGAAGTTGGAGACTTATATCTCCCTCACTAACTTCAAGCATTAGCTGTCAGAGCAGCTTACCAATCGCTGCAGCTGTACACAGCCCATCTGTAAATAGCCCATCCAACCAACTACCTACCTCATCCCCTGCTCTTTTGCACACCAGTATTTCTACTTGCACATCCTCATCTGCACATCTATCACTCCAGTGTAAATGTCTAAATTGTAATTACTTCGCCACTATGGCCATTTATTGCCTAACCTCCTTACTAGGTTGTGTGTGTGTGTGTGTATGTGTGTGTGTGTGTGTGTGTGTGTGTGTGTGTGTGTGTGTGTGTGTGTGTGTGTGTGTGTGTGTGTGTGTGTGCGTGCGTGCGTGTGAGTGTGTGTGCCCAGAGCCACCCTGCTGCTCCACCGGAAGTGATAACACAGGTAGTAATAACACAGGAAGTGATAACACAGGAAGTAACAACACAGGTAGTACTAACACAGGAAGTAAAAACACAGGAAGTAATAATACAGGAAGTGAAAACACAGGTAGTAATAACACAGGAAGTAATAACACAGGAATGGATAACACAAGAAGTAACAACACAGGTAGTACTAACACAGGAAGTAAAAACACAGGAAGTAATAATACAGGAAGTGAAAGCACAGGAAGTAATAACACAGGAAGTAATAACACAGGAAGTAATAACACAGGAAGTAATAACATTGGAAGTAATAACACAGGAAGTGATAACAGAGGTAGTAATAACACAGGAAGTATTAACACGGGGAAGTAATAATGCAGGAAATGATAACACAGGTAGTAATACCACAGGAAGTAATAACACAGGAAGTATTAACACAGGTAGTAATAACACAGGTAGTAATACCACAGGAAGTAATAACACAGGAAGTAATAACACAGGAAGTAACAACACAGGAAGTAATAACACAGGTAGTACTAACACAGGAAGTAATAACATGTAGTAATAACACAGGTAGTAATAACATGTAGTAATAACACAGGAAGTAAAAACACAGGAAGAAATAACACGGGTAGTAATAACATGTAGTAATAACACAGGAAGTAATAACACAGGAAGTAATAACACAGGAAGTAATAACACAGGAAGTATTACCACAGGAAGTAATAACACAGGAAGAAATAACACAGGTAGTAATAACATGTAGTAATAACACAGGAAGTAATAACACAGGAAGTATTAACACAGGAAGTAATAACATGTAGTAATAACACAGGAAGTAATAACACAGGAAGTAATAACATGTAGTAATAACACAGGAAGTAATAACACAGGAAGTATTAACACAGGAAGAAATAACACGGATAGTAATAACATGTAGTAATAACACAGGAAGTAATAACACAGGAAGTATTAACACAGGAAGTAATAACACAGTAGTAATAACATGTAGTAATAACACAGGAAGTAATAACACAGGAAGTAATAACACAGGAAGTAATAACACAGGAAGTATTAACACAGGAAGTAATAACACAGGAAGAAATAACACAGGTAGTAATAACATGTAGTAATAACACAGGAAGTAATAACACAGGAAGTAATAACACAGGAAGTATTAACACAGGAAGTAATAACACAGGAAGGAATAACACGGGTAGTAATAACATGTAGTAATAACACAGGAAGTAATAACACAGGAAGTAATAACATGTAGTAATAACACAGGAAGTAATAACACAGGAAGTAATAACACAGGAAGTAATAACACAGGAAGTATTAACACAGGAAGAAATAACACGGTAGTAATAACATGTAGTAATAACACAGGAAGTAATAACACAGGAAGTAATAACAAGCAACACAGTGCTCACACATAAAAACAGCAACAGTAGAGATGTGCAGGGTTGTGATTATAGCTGCCAGCCAGTAGTGACAAACCCTTTAGTACTAGTGTCTGCTCTCTGATCTTCCGACCTCCATTGTTTTATTGTGATACTATACTGTATATTCCAATATTGTTTTATACATACATCTCGCTCTCCTCTCCTCTTCCCTGCCTCTCTCCCTCTCCTCTTCTCTTCTCTCCCTCTCCTCTTCTCTCCTCTTCCCTGCCTCTCTCCCTCTCCTCTTCTCTTCCCTCCCCCTGTCTCTCTCTCCTCTTCCCTCCCTCTCTCCCTCTCTCTCCTCTTCCCTCCCCTGTCTCTCTCTCTCCTCTTCCCTCCCCCTGTCTCTCCCTCTCCTCTTCTCTTCCCTCCCCCTGTCTCTCTCTCTCCTCTTCCCTCCCTCTCTCCCTCTCCTCTTTCTCTTCCCTCCCCCTGTCTCTCTCTCTCCTCTTCCCTCCCCCTGTCTCTCTCTCTCCTCTTCCCTCCCCCTGTCTCCCTCTCTCCTCTTCCCTCCCTCTCTCCCTCTCCTCTTCTATTCTCTTCCCTCCCCCTGTCTCTCTCTCTCCACTTCCCTCCCGTCTCTCTCTCTCCTCTTCCCTCCCCCTGACTCTCTCTCTCCTCTTCCCTGCCTCTCTCCCTCTCCTCTTCTCTTCTCTCCCTCTCCTCTCCTCTCCTCTCCTCTCCTCTTCCCTGCCTCTCTCCCTCTCCTCTTCTCTTCCCTCCCCTCTCCTCTCCTCTCCTGTCCTCTCCTCTCCTCTCCTCTCCTCTCCTCTTCCCTCCCCCTGTCTCTCTCTCTCCTCTTCCCTCCCTCTCTCCCTCTCCTCTTCCCTCCCTTCTCCCCCTCTTTTCTTCCCTCGTCAACCTCTCTCCTTCCCTCTCTCCCTACTTCCTCATCCTCCCTCCTCTTTCCTTAAGAGGGTGGTCTTTTGAAAAATGTTTCTGTGACCAGCTGTTTGGCGATGTATCTTGTCATGTCTCCCTCACAACGGATTAGCAACACTCCAGGAGTGGTTACGTCATTACCAGGCATGGCTAATGATCTGCCAGCCCAGCAGCTTGGTTCGTCATGGCGTGGCACCCAGAATGCATCACACACACACACACACACACATTTCAGCATGGTTGGCGTTGCACACAGGATACATCACCCCACGGAATGCCAGGGCCCTTAATACAGGCACAATGCTTCATGGCAACTTTTCCAAGGCCCTTAAGTAGCACAGCTCGGCCCAGTACTCAATACCCACTGCCCCATACCCACTGCCCCATACCCACTGCCCCATAACCAAAGCCCCATGCCCACTGCCCCATAACCAAAGCCCCATGCCCACTGCCCCATACCCACTGCCCCATAACCAAAGCCCCATGCCCACTGCCCCATAACCAAAGCCCCATGCCCACTGCCCCATGCCCACTGCCCCATACCCACTGCCCCATACCCACTGCCCCAAACCCACTGCCCCATACCCACTGCCCCATACCCACTGCCCCAAACCCACTGCCCCAAACCCACTGCCCCATACCCACTGCCCCATACCCACTGCCCCATACCCACTGCCCCATACCCACTGCCCCAAACCCACTGCCCCATACCCACTGCCCCATACCCACTGCCCCAAACCCACTGCCCCAAACCCACTGCCCCATACCCACTGCCCCAAACCAACTGCCCCAAACCCACTGCCCCAAACCCACTGCCCCAAACCCACTGCCCCAAGCCCACTGCCCCATGCCCACTGCCCCATGCCCACTGCCCCATACCCACTGCCCCATACCCACTGCCCCAAACCCACTGCCCCAAACCCACTGCCCCATACCCACTGCCCCATACCCACTGCCCCATGCCCACTGCCCCATACCCACTGCCCCATACCCACTGCCCCATACCCACTGCCCCATACCCACTGCCCCATACCCACTGCCCCATACCCACTGCCCCAAACCCACTGCCCCATACCCACTGCGCCATACCCACTGCCCCATACCCACTGCCCCAAACCCACTGCCCCATACCCACTGCCCCATACCCACTGCCCCATGCCCGCGACCCACTGCCTGCCTGCCTGGCTGACTGCGTCAAAAACACACTGTTCCTATTGTACTTGGCTTGGTTAACCCCTCCTCTAACCAGGACTTGCAAGCAAACCAGCTTTGTACTGCAGTTTTTGTCCTCTTTCTCTCTCTCTCACCCTGATTGCTCTGACCTCTGCCTCTCTTTTTATGACTGGGGTTTTCCTCTCATCTCTCTCTCTCTCTCTCTCTCTCTCTCTCTGTGTGCCTCTTTCTCTCTCTCTCTCTCTCTCTCTCTCTCTCTCTCTGTCTCTCTCTCTCTCTCTCTCTCTCTCTGTGTGTGTCTCTTTCTCTCTCTCTCTCTCTCTCTCTCTCTCTCTGTCTCTCTCTCTCTCTCTCTCTCTGTGTGTCTCTTTCTCTCTCTCTCTCTCTCTCTCTCTCTCTCTCTCTCTCTCTCTGTCTCTCTCTCTCTCTCTCCCTCTCTCTCTCTCTCTCTCTCTCTCTGTCTCTCTCTCTCTGTCTCTCTCTCTCTGTCTCTCTCTCTCTCTCTCTCTCTCTCTCTCTCTCTCTCTCTCTCTCTCTCTCTCTGTGTGTCTCTTTCTCTCTCTCTCTCTCTCTCTCTCTCTCTCTCTCTCTCTCTCTCTCTCCCCTCTCTCTCTCTCTCTCTGTCTCTCTCTCTCTCTCTCTCTCTCTGTGTGTCTCTTTCTCTCTCTCTCTCTCTCTCTCTCTCTCTCTCTCTCTGTCTCTCTCTCTCTGTCTCTCTCTCTCTCTCTCTCTCTCTGTGTGTCTCTTTCTCTCTCTCTCTCTCTCTCTCTCTCTCTCTCTCTCTCTCTCTCTCTCTCTCTCTCTCTCTCTGTCTCTCTGTCTCTCTGTCTCTCTGTCTCTCTCTCTCTCTGTCTCTCTCTCTCTCTCTCTCTCTCTCTCTCTCTCTCTCTCTCTCTCTCTCTCTCTCTCTCTCTCTCTCTCTCTCTCTCTCTCTGTCTCTCTCTCTCTGTCTCTCTCCTCTCTCTCTCTCTCTCTCTCTCTCTGTGTGTCTCTTTCTCTCTCTCTCTGTCTCTCTCTCTCTCTCTCTCTCTCTGTCTCTCTCTCTCCTCTCTCTCTCTCTCTCTCTCTCTCTCTCTCTCTCTCTGTGTGTCTCTTTCTCTCTCTCTCTCTCTGTCTCTCTCTCTCTCTCCCTCTGTCTCTCTCTCTCTCTCTCTCTCTCTCTCTCTCTCTCTCTCTCTCTGTCTCTCTCTCTCTCTCTCTCTCTCTCTCTCTCTCTCTCTCTCTCTCTCTCTCTCTCTCTCTCTCTCTCTCTCTCTCTCTCTCTCTCTCTCTCTCTCTCTCTCTCTCTCTCTCTCTCTCTCTCTCTCTCTCTCTCTCTCTCTCTCTCTCTCTCTCTCTGTCTCTCTCTCTCCCTATCTCTCTCTGTCTCTCTCTCTCTCTCCTCTCTCTCTCTCTCTCTCTCTCTCTCTCTCTCTCTCTCTCTCTCTCTCTCTCTCTCTCTCTCTCTCTCTCTCTGTCCTCTCTCTCCTCTGTCTCTCTCTGTCTCTCTCTCTCTCCCTCTCTCTCTCTCTGTCTCTCTCTCTCTGTCTCTCTCTCTCTGTCTCTCTCTCCCTCTCTCTCTCTCTGTCTCTCTCTCTCTGTCTCTCTCTCTCTGTCTCTCTCTCTCTCTCCCTCTCTCTCTCTCTGTCTCTCTCCCTCTCTCTCTCTCTCTGTCTCTCTCTCTCTGTGTTAACATGTTAACATTAACATTGCCAAAGCAAGTGAGGTAGATAATGTACAAAAGTGAAATAAACAATAGAAATGTACAGTAAACATTACACATGCAGAAGTTTCAAAACAATAAAGACATTACAAATTTCATATTATATATATATATATATATATATATATATATATATATATATATATATATATATATATATATATTCATATATATATATATATATATATATATACAGTGTTGTAACAATGTACAAATGGTGAAGGGGAAATAAATAAACAAAAATATGGGTTGTATTTACAACGATGTTTGTTCTTCACTGGTTGCCCTTTTCTTGTGGCAACAGGTCACAAATCGTGCTGCTGTGATGTCACACTGTGGAATTTCACCCAGTAGATATGGGAGTTGATCAAAATTGGATTTGTTTTCGAATTCTTTGTGGATCTGTGTTATCTGAGGGAAAATGTCTCTCTAATATGGTCATACATTGGGCAAGAGGTTAGGAAGTGCAGCTCAGTTTCCACCTCATTTTGTGGGCAGTGTGCACATAGCCTGTCTTCACTTGAGAGCCATGTCTGCCTACGGTGGCCTTTCTCAATAGCAAGGCTATGCTCACGGAGTCTGTACATAGTCAAAGCTTTCCTTAAGTTTGGGTCAGTCACAGTGGTCAGGTATTCTGCCACTGTACTCTCTGTTTAGGGCCAAATAGCATTCTAGTTTGCTTTGTTTTTTTGTTAGTTCTTTCCAATGTGTCAAGTGGTTATCTTTTTGTTTTCTCATGATTTGGTTGGGTCTAATTGTGCTGTTGTCCTGGGGCTCTGTGGGGTGTGTTTGTGTTTGTGAACAGAGCCCCAGGACCAGCTTGCTTAGGGGACTCTTCTCCAGGTTAATCTCTCTGTAGGTGATGGCTTTGTTATGGAAGGTTTGGGAATTGCTTCCTTTTAGGTGGTTGTAGAATTTAACGGCTCTTTTCTGGATTTTGATCATTAGTGGGTATCGGCCTAATTCTGCTCTGCATGCATTATTTGGTGTTCTACGTTGTACACGGAGGATATTTTTGCAGAATTCTGCGTGCAGAGTCTCGATTTGGTGTTTGCCCCATTTTGTGAAGTCTTGGTTGGTGAGCGGACCCCAGACCTCACAACCATAAAGGGCAATGGGCTCTATGACTGATTTGAGTATTTTTAGCCAGATCCTAATTGCTATGTTGAAATTGATGTTCCTTTTGATGGCATAGAATGCCCTTCTTGCCTTGTCTCTCAGATCGTTCACAGCTTTGTGGAAGTTACCTGTGGCGCTGATGTTTAGGCCGAGGTATGTATAGTTGTTTGTGTGCTCTAGGGCAACAGTGTCTAGATGGAATTTGTATTTGTGGTCCTGGCGACTGGACCTTTTTTGGAACACCATTATTTTGGTCTTACTGAGATTTACTGTCAGGGCCCAGGTCTGACAGAATCTGTGCAGAAGATCTAGGTGCTGCTGTAGGCCCTCCTTGGTTGGGGACAGAAGCACCAGATCATCAGCAAACAGCAGACATTTGACTTCGGATTCTAGTAGGGTGAGGCCGGGTGCTGCAGACTTTTCTAGTGCCCACTCCAATTCGTTGATATATATGTTGAAGAGGGTGGGGCTTAAGCTGCATCCCTGTCTCACCCCACACACTTGTTGTTTGTGTACATGGATTTTATAATGTTGTATGTTTTACAACCACTTTTGTGGATTGGGGTGATCAGTCCTTGGTTCCAAATATTGGGGAAGATGCTAGAGCTAAGGATGATGTTAAAGAGTTTTAGTACAGTCAATTGGAATTTGTTGTCTGTATATTTGATCATTTCATTAAGGATACCATCAACACCACAGGCCTTTTTGGGTTGGAGGGTTTTTATTTTGTCCTGTAACTCATTCAAGGTAATTGGAGAATCCAGTGGGTTCTGGTAGTCTTTAATAGTTCATTCTAAGATCTGTATTTGATCATGTATATGTTTTTGCTCTTTATTCTTTGTTATAGAGCCAAAAAGATTAGAGAAGTGGTTTACCCATACATCTCCAATTTGGATAGATAATTCTTCATGTTGTTGTTTGTTTAGTGTTTTCCAATTTTCCCAGAAGTGGTTAGAGTCTATGGATTGATTTCTCTCTCTCTCTCTCTCTCTCTCTCTCTCTCTCTCTCATAAATCCACAGCAGAGTTTCACAATGTTACCAACACACCTAAAGCCAAACAGAGCATTAGATCCCAGCCCTGTAGAACTCCACAAACCTCCCTTCAGCTGAGCCAAACACAACACAACCCAAAACGTGACCCCTGGGCTACTGCTCACACCTCCTTCCTGCTTTGTCCACTAACTATAACTGCGTGTATTCCTGTTATGATCAATTAATCACTCAGAGACTACAAGCTTCAAAGTAATCACGCACACTTAGCTCACCGTTGTGTAATCTGTTATTATATCATTTTCCCTCTGCTGTTGTCGTTGTGTTTCTCTGTCACGTTCTGACCTTAGTTCTTTTATTATGTCTTTGTTTTAGTCTGGTCAGAGCGTGAGTTGGGTGGGTTGTCTATGTTCTTTTTTTTTTTTTTTCTATAATTTGGGATTTTCTGTGTTCGGCCTAGTATGGTTCTCAATCAGAGGCAGCTGTCAATCGTTTTCCCTGATTGAGACTCATACTTAGGTAGCCTGGTTGTCCCTGATTGAGACTCATACTTAGGTAGCCTGGTTTCACCTTTGAGTTGTGGGTGTTTATTTCCTGTTTAGTGTTTATTCATTCACCTTACGGGACTGTTCGTTTGTCGTTTGTTGTTTTGTTCAGTGTTCAGTTATTTTATTAAAAACATGAACACTTACCACCCTGTGGTCCTCACCTTCTTCCACCACAGACGATCGTTACACATCCCTGTCAAATGTTGATTAACGACATGTTTTATTTCCAGTGCCATGTATACATTAAGTCTCTGATCAGGCAGGACCAAACATTCTCAGAGAGGTTGAAGTCAACTCTGCGCCTTAGCTGGGCACACACACGCATATACACACACACTTATATACACACACACACACCCCTTCCCTTGGCTGTTGAGGCTCTCTAAGCTTTCCATCAGCCCTGCAACTTCAAAGCCTCTCCCAGCTGCCCATCAGGCCAAGACTAACAAGAGGGCATGAAAAGACCACGACTTGAGAACTAAATGGCACTCTATTCCCTATTTAGTGCACTACTTTTTTACACTATATAAGCAACAGGGTGCGAGTTGGGCCTCAAACAACGAAATGACCAGAACTCAAACGTCCACTTACAACTAATGCAGGCACTTGGAAGGAAGAGCCAAAAACCTAATTCAACTCTTCACATCTAAAGCCATATCCTCTGTCCCTCCTCAGTCCAGTGAACATTATGAACACTGAACACGTCTCTACAGGCTCGTGCTGTCTAAACAGAGGAGAGCAGAGATCCTAAAGACACAGGGAATCAACCACAAAGGGAGAGTTTTTACTTTTCTTGTGAAGAATCGTTTTTTTTCCATTAACTTGAGAAAGAGGACAAACGTTATGAAGCACAATTTTACTACAGTTTGTCTCTGGATCCCCGCTGTTTGGTAACAAGTTACCTCGTGAGTGATTACAACCAACCAATTGGAATATACCAAACTTTCCATAAGAATTACCCTAAAGGTGTAACCTCACTCACCGGTTTAACTACAATCTAGTCCAGTCATGTTGTTCCCCTAAAAGTCTTGTGTTCTAGGATGTCGTACAGTATGAGTCAGCTGTAAGTACGGTTTAATCAGCAGTTACATAGTTCTGTAAGGAACCCCAGTAGTGTACAGGATCAAGGCCATAGCAGGACCACCCTTATCAACCTGACCTTGGCTCTGTCAACGACATGACGCAACATTCACTTTCTCACTGACACACATAGAGAGACAGAGAGAGAGAGAGAGAGAGAGAGAGAGAGAGAGAGAGAGAGAGAGAGAGAGACAGAGACAGAGAGAGACAGAGACAGAGAGAGACAGAGACAGAGACAGAGAGAGAGAGACAGAGAGAGAGACAGAGAGAGAGAGAGAGAGAGAGAGAGAGAGAGAGAGAGAGAGAGAGAGAGACAGACAGAGAGAGAGACAGAGAGAGAGACAGAGAGAGAGAGAGAGAGAGACAGAGAGAGAGAGATAGAGAGAGAGAGCGAGAGAGAGAGAGATGAAAGTCCCTAGGATTTCTGTGATTGTTTTTTGAGAGATAACCCAGTAACAGTCAGAACTTGACACCAGCTCAGAGTGGTCATGCAGCATAGTGCCACAGAGCTGTCATAATCCTTCTGGATACAAACTGCAACAACATCCCACTCTCTGAGCAGTCTAAACCATTACTCATAGTTAGGGCCTTGAGTCTCACCTGACCATGTCACCTGACCATGTCACCTGACCATAAAAAAAACCTGCATAGGCCCAAGGCCATAACTCGTGGCTCCCGAGTGGTGCAGCGGTCTAAGGCACTACTTCGTAGTGCTAGAGGCATCACTACAGACCTTGGTTTGATTCCAGGCTGTATCACAACCGACCGTGATTGGGAGTCCCATAGGGTGGCACACAATTGGCCCAGCGTCGTCCGGGATTGACCGGGGCAGGCAGTCATTGTAAATAATTATTTGTTCTTAGCTGACTTGCCAAGCTAAATAAAGGTTGAATAAAATAAATGACTAAGTAAAATAAAAAGGAACACTCAAGGCCCAATAGGCAACTCTGGGCCCTACCGTGGATATAAGCTATATCTCAGGAATATTCCGGGCCCAATAGGTGACACAGGCTACAGTGAGCTCCAAAAGTATTGGGAGAGTGACTCGTGTTTTGTTGTTGTATCATCTCAAATTCAAAGTGCTGGAGTCCAAAGCCAACACAATAACAAAAATGTGTCACTGTCCAAATACCATTGGAGCTCATTGTATATCTCAGGAAAACTCAGGGTCCTATAGGCAACTCTGGGCCCTACAGTAGTTTTCTACATTGTAGAATAATAGTGAAGACATCACAATTATGAAATGACACATATGGAATCATGTAGTAACCAAAACAGTGTTAAACAAATCATAATATACTTGAGATTTGAGATTCTTCAAAGTAGTCACCCTTTGCCTTGATGACAGCTATGCATACTCTTGGCATTCTCTCAACCAGCTTCACGAGGAGGTCACCTGGAATGCTTTTCAATGAACAGGTGTGTCTTGTTAAAATTACATTGGTGGAACTTCTTTCCTTCTTAATACGTTTGAGCCAATCAGTTGTTTTGTGACAAGGTAGGGGTGGGATACAGAAGATATCCCTGTTTGGCAAAATACCAAGTCCATATTATGGCAAGAACAGCTCAAATAAGCAAAGAGAAACGACAGTCCGTCATTACTTTAAGACATGAAGGGCAAATTTCAATTTCAGGTGCAGTCGCAGAAACCATCAAGTGCTATGATTAAACTGGCACTCATGAGGACCGCCATAGGAAAGGAAGTCCCAGAGTTACCTCTGCTGCAGAGGATAAGTTCATTAGAGTTACCAGCCTCAGAAATTGCAGCCCAAAGAAATGCGTTCAAGTAACAGACATATCTCAACATCAACTGTTCAGAGGAGACTGTGTGAATCAGGCCTTCATGGTCGAATTGCTGCAAAGAAACCACTACTAAAGGACACCAATAATAAGAAGAGACTTGCTTGGGTCAAGAAACACAAGTAATGGACATTAGACCAGTGGAAATGTGTCCTTTGGTCTGGAGTCCAAATGGAGATTTTTGTTTCCAACTGCCGTGTCTTTGTGAGACACGGTGTGGGTGAACGGATGACCTCTGTGAGACACGGTGTGGGTGAATGGATGATCTCTGTGAGACACGGTGTGGGTGAATGGATGATCTCTGTGAGACACGGTGTGGGTGAATGGATGATCTCTGTGAGACACGGTGTGGGTGAATGGATGATCTCTGTGAGACACGGTGTGGGTGAATGGATGATCTCTGTGAGACACGGTGTGGGTGAACGGATGATCTCTGTGAGACACGGTGTGGGTGAACGGATGATCTCTGTGAGACACGGTGTGGGTGAACGGATGATCTCTGTGAGACACGGTGTGGGTGAATGGATGATCTCTGTGAGACACGGTGTGGGTGAACGGATGATCTCTGTGAGACACAGTGTGGGTGAATGGATGATCTCTGTGAGACACAGTGTGGGTGAACGGATGATCTCTGTGAGACACGGTGTGGGTGAACGGATGATCTCTGTGAGACACGGTGTGGGTGAATGGATGATCTCTGTGAGACAGGGTGTGGGTGAACGGATGATCTCTGTGAGACACGGTGTGGGTGAATGGATGATCTCTGTGAGACACGGTGTGGGTGAACGGATGATCTCTGTGAGACACGGTGTGGGTGAACGGATGATCTCTGTGAGACACGGTGTGGGTGAACGGATGATCTCTGTGAGACACGGTGTGGGTGAACGGATGATCTCTGTGAGACACGGTGTGGGTGAACGGATGATCTCTGTGAGACACGGTGTGGGTGAACGGATGATCTCTGTGAGACACGGTGTGGGTGAACGGATGATCTCTGTGAGACACGGTGTGGGTGAACGGATGATCTCTGTGAGACACGGTGTGGGTGAACGGATGATCTCTGTGAGACACGGTGTGGGTGAATGGATGATCTCTGTGAGACACGGTGTGGGTGAATGGATGATCTCTGCATGTCTATTTCACACCGTGGAATGGAGCACGGAGGAGGAGGTGTGATGATGTGGGGGAGCTTAGCTGGTGACACTGTCTGTGATTTATTTAGAATTCAAGTCACACTTAACCAGCATGGCTACCACAGCATTCTGCAGCGATACACCATCCGATCTTGTTTGAGCTTAGTGTTGCTATCATTTGTTTTTCAACAGGACAATGACCCAACACACCTCCAGGCTGTGTAAGGGCTATATGACCAGAAGGAGAGTAATGGAGTGCTGCATCAGATGACCTGGCCTCCACAATCCCCCAACATCAACCAAATTGAGATGGTTTGGGATGAGTCGGACTGCAGAGTGAAGGAAAAGCAGCCAACAAGTGCTCAGCATATGTGGGAACTCCTTCAAGACGGTTGGAAAAGCATTCCAGGTGAAGCTGGTTGAGAGAATGCCAAGAGTATGCATAGCTGTCATCAAGGCAAAGGGTGACTACTTTGAAAAATCTCAAATATATTTTGATTTGTTTAAGCTGTCATCAAGGCAAAGGGTGACTACTTTGAAAAATCTCAGATATATTTTGATTTGTTTAAGCTGTTATCAAGGCACAGTATTTCACCCTTTTTTGGTTACTACATGATTCCATGTGTGTTATTTCATCGTTTTGATATTATTCTACAATGTAGTAAATAGTACAAATAAAGAAAAGCCCTTGAATGAGCAGGTGTTCCAAAACTTTTGACCAGTGGTGTATATCTCAGGAAAAATCAGGAACTGGTCAGATCACATGGTTAGGTGAAACTCAGGGCCCTGTTCATATCACCTGGCTCTCTAGGAGCAGCAAGACTAGACTTACTCTAGGGTCAATGTTGACCTCTCCATACTGTCTCCTTCTCAGAGTAAATTGACTGTTATATGCACTGGCCTAGCTTCCCTGGCTTCCCAGCCCTGAAACACCACTCACACAGTTCATAATGTCCTGGCTTCTCTTCCAGCCCTGAAACACCACTGACACAGTTCATAATGTCCTGGCTTCTCTCCCAGCCCTGAAACACCACTGACACAGTTCATAATGTCCTGGCTTCTCTCCCAGCCCTGAAACACCACTGACACTTTTCATAATGTCCTGGCTTCTCTCCCAGCCCTGAAACACCACTGACACAGTTCATAATGTCCTGGCTTCTCTCTCAGCCCTGAAACACCACTGACACAGTTCATAATGTCCTGGCCTCTCTGGCTTCCCAGCCCTGAAACACCACTGACACAGTTCATAATGTCCTGGCTTCTCTCTCAGCCCTGAAACACCACTGACACAGTTCATAATGTCCTGGCTTCTCTTCCAGCCCTGAAACACCACTGACACAGTTCATAATGTCCTGGCTTCTCTCTCAGCCCTGAAACACCACTGACACAGTTCATAATGTCCTGGCTTCTCTCCCAGCCCTGAAACACCACTGACACAGTTCATAATGTCCTGGCTTTATTTGGGGATTTGTGTGTATTGTTTTGCAGTGTTGTCTCGCCTACTCCTGCTCCCTGGGTCAGGTGCTCTACATCACCGGTCTACTTACCACAGGCCCCGGCAACTATGATTACGCACACCTGTTCCCCATCATTATGCACACCTGGTCATCATTTTCTTTGTGATTACTCCACCTTTATTTAGCCCTCAGTTGACATCAGTCATTAGGTAGTATTGTTTTCTCTCACGTTCTGTACGCGGCTCATGTTTGGTCATCTGTATTGTATTATTATTAAACTGACCTACTTCTTGACTCCCAGCGTATTATGTTACAGACTACTACCTCAGAGAAATGGAAGCAGCAGAGGATACCACCATCTTCCAGGTCACAGAAGAGGGTCATCTACTCCACCAACACCACGACCAGCTGGCGCAACTGGGTACGGCCATGGAGGAGGTCCTCCTCGTTCTCCACCACCTCAACACCATCCGCAAGGCTCTCCATACACCTAACAGGGCCTCCTACCACGGGTCCTCACAGTGAGCCACTGCCGTACGCCCAGGTCAGCGACGTCTGACTGTCCCTTCTGGAGAATTATGAAGGCACTCCGTCGAAATGCTGTGGGTTCCTACTCCAGTGCTCCCTTTATTTCACCTATCAGACGGGAGCCCCCACCACCGAGATGTCCAAGGTTGCCACAGTCATTTCCGTGCTGACCGGGTAGGTGTTGGAGTGGGCTACAGCTGTCTGGGAGAGAGGAGGAGCTGAGTTCCTATGAGAGGTTTATGGTTCTGTTCAGGGTGGTCTTCGACCATTCTCTAGAGGGCAGAGAGGGATGTGAGTGACTTTTCCAACTCCAGCAGGGTGCCCAGACCACACTCTGAACTCTATTCCGGAGAGGACTGCAAGAAGAGGTCCAGATGGCGTTGACGTGTTGGATGACAACCTATCCTTGGACACACTCATAGTCTGATCACCTTCTTCAGGAGTTCCGGTACCCACATCGCCACTCGTCTGCCTCCTTTGGCTGTCCTGAGGCAGAGCCTGAACCCATGGAGGTGGGGGCCTTTCCATGGCAGAGCAGCGTCGCCAGAGACAGCTGGGGCTTTGTCCCTATTGCGGCCAGTAGGGGCACCATTTCAGAGGTGTCCAGTGAGTCCCAACCCGGGGTCCACTAGAGCAGAGGGGCGGCCCCGTGATCATCCGTCTCCCAGGGTAGGCGTGAGTATTACATCATCGTTTTCCACCAAACCCTTTATTGTTCCCATTTCGCTGCTGGCCCTCAGGTGTTGTCCCTACAGCTCTAGTGGACTCTGGTGCCGTTAGGAACTTCATCGACCAGGCCCTCGCCGCCTCCCTGAACATAACTTCAAAAGCACTCTCCAGGTCGCTGAAGCACTATTCCAGCAGGTCTTCTGACATTATGGCCTTACAGATAATTCTAATTCACATAGCGGGTCTAGAAAGTCTTTATGGAGAAGCTGGGGGTCACGGTCAGCCTGACATCCGGGTACCAGCCTCAGTCCAACGGGCAGGTGGAAAGGACCAACCAGGAGCTGGGGAGGTTCCTAAGGAGTCACTGTCAGGACTCTGAAGGGTCAATGAGGTAACCTATCGTCTAAAACTCTCCACCCTCTCATGTGTCCCTCAGGCCGGTGGTTCCTGGTCCCCTGGCTGATGCTGTCCCCTGTGACACCCCTCCAACTCCCCTGGACATCAAGGGTACCTCCGCCTATGCTGTTAGGTCCCTCCTGGACTCCCGACGTTGTGGGGGTTGGCTCCAGTACCTGGAGGACTGGGAGAGCTACAGTCTTGAGGAGTGCTCTAGTGTCCCGGTGGTGGGCATCCTGGACCCCAACATCATCCAGGAGGGGGAGGGGGTACTTTCACACCTGCTCCCTCCTTCTGGCACTCAATGTCACTTGTCTACTAACCACCGGCCCTGACAACTATGATTACGCATACCTGTTCCCATCATTATGCACACCTGGTCATCATTTTCTCTGTGATTACTCCCCCTTTATTTAGCCCTCAGTTTACATTAGCAGTGCTGATTTTTGTATGTTAATCTTGGTGGGTCAAAGCCCCACAGAAAAATGTTTGATGCATACTAGCAAACCCACTGCACAACAGAACACTAAACAATTAATGTATTGCACTATAATGGTGACAAATGGTCCCCACAAACTGTTAGGTTATACATAAAGGCTTTCCCTACAGCAGAGTCCCAACACCTTACCAATGCTACACCTGGCATCAGTGGTGCCTTGTCTGGCAGCGAAACAGTTAATTCAGCCTTGTTTACTCTCTTTAAAAAAAACATAGCTGATGGGTGACAAACTATTGTGGTTTCTACTGACTGAGATGTACAAACTATGGCATAAGGGGATGACAAGCAGATAAGAGGCAATCTGTAATTTCGATCAAGACATCAATGAGCGAGCTAGGACGGACATAGTCAATATAACTCTTTTTTTTCAGTAGTTTTAAAATGTACAGCGGCAGAATTCAGAACATGGACAGTTCGTACAGTATTCTCACTGTCCACCAAGTCAGAATCGTGGTATAAATAAAGGGAACGTATAAGCAGACAATGAAAACTCTTACCATATTTGATGATTACATTTCTCTAAAATAGGCTTATAGGCTACATGTGCACCACCAAGTCAGAAAAGTAGGCAAAATTAAGAGGGGAAATGGGACCAAATTATTAGGATGAGGCATACGGCCTGCTAACATCTTACTGCACAACATACACTCATTACTTTACATTTTTTATATTATTTATCTAGGCAAGTCAGTTAAGAACAAATTATTATTTACAACGACGGCCTACCCTGGCCAAACCCTAATGACGCTATGCCAATTGTGCACTGCCCTATGGGACTCCCAACCACAGCCAGTTATGATACAGCCCAGAATCAAACCAGAGTCTGTAGTGATGCCTCTAGCACTGAGACGCAGTGCCTTAGACCGCTGCGCCACTCGGGAGCCCCCAGCTACAGTATACATATCTCCCTGGCATATTACATAATTTAGGCAGCAGCATACAAGACATTTTGAGCTCACCTTGTTTTGCTGTGCTCACTTGAACAGGAAGTCATCAAACGTTGTCATCAAAGTCTGGCATTCTCTGGAGTTATGGTGCTTTCAAGACAACTGGGAACTCTAAAAAAACAAGTTTGAATCATGATATCAGTGATCTTCAAGTTGGAGATCTAGAAAGAGGCCTGAGTTCACGACTTGCAGTTCCGAGTTCGATGACTGTTCAAAACGTATTGTCTTGTACTCACTGAAATCAAATTTCCCAGTTCTGAGTTCCCAGTTGTCTTGTACTCACTGAAATCAAATTTCCCAGTTCTGAGTTCCCAGTTGTCTTGTACTCACTGAAATCAAATTTCCCAGTTCTGAGTTCCCAGTTGTTTTGAGAGTAGCAGAAGTCATACTGGATTGACAGCATGGCCAATGTTGAATACTTCTCCTTTTAAGCTTGGAAAAGAGACCCTTAAACCCAGACTTGGGACCACACACCCACTCCACTAAATAGCAGGCTAGTGATTGCTTTGCAATGCTTGCAGTTAGCCACTGATTGTTGAATTTGCGATTTACGACTTGTTGTGTAATGTTGATGTCCAATGGCCGATGAGCACTGATACTTTATAATTTCTCTTCACATGACAAGGAGTAAAAAGGATTTGCCAGTAGATTTTCATCTTGATTTATGTTGATGTCTGCTAGCTTGCTAGATAATAATTTTAAAGAATGATATAACGTGAGTTGACGTGATTGTATCTGTGGCCAATGGGATAGGCACTTCCAATGTAACTCTATACCAGCACCCAAGGGGGCTTGAATTTTAGAGCTCTACCCTTAGATTTGGCGGTGACATAATGTCCCCATTTGTCACACCGTGATCCTGTCCTTGTGCTTGTCTCCACCCCCTCCAGGTGTCGCCCATCTTCCCCATCTTCCCCTTGTATTTATACCTGTGTTTTCCACCTGTCTGTTGCCACTTCTTGTTTGTCAAGTCAACCAGAGGTTTTCTTCTAGCTCCTGTTGTTTCCCAGTTTATATATTTTTTTGCATCCCCCTGGTTTTGACCCTTGCCTGTCCTGGACTCTGAGCCTGCCTGCCTGATCATTCTGTCTGCCCTTGACCCTGAGCCTGCCTGCCTGATCATTCTGTCTGCCCTTGACCCTGAGCCTGCCTGCCTGATCATTCTGTCTGCCCTTGACCCCGAGCCTGCCTGCCTGATCATTCTGTCTGCCCTTGACCCCGAGCCTGCCTGCCTGATCATTCTGTCTGCCCTAGACCCCGAGCCTGCCTGATCATTCTGTCTGCCCTTGACCCCGAGCCTGCCTGCCTGATCATTCTGTCTGCCCTTGACCCCCAGCCTGCCTGCTGCCCTGTACTGTTTTGGACCTGGTTCTGAACTCTTGCCTGTCCCCGACCTGTCTTTTGCCTACCCCTTGGATCATAATACATTTCAGAGCTAAAACCATCTGCCTCCCGTGTCTGAATCTGGTTCTCGTCTTGTGCCATTATACTATGAGTGACAGAACACTGAGCCAATCCCGGCACAACTAGAGAACATTACCAACCCCTACGCTCGGTATTGTCCGCTGGCTGCCCCTACACCACAGAAGGCACTGAGCTGAAACACCTGTATTGTCTGCTGGCTGCCCCTACACCACAGAAGGCACTGAGCTGAAACACCTGTATTGTCTGCTGGCTGCCCCTACACCACAGAAGGCACTGAGCTAGGCTGAAACACCTGTATTGTCTGCTGGCTGCCCCTACACCACAGAAGGCACTGAGCTGAAACACCTGTATTGTCTGCTGGCTGCCCCTACACCACAGAAGGCACTGAGCTGAAACACCTGTATTGTCTGCTGGCTGCCCCTACACCACAGAAGGCACTGAGCTGAAACACCTGTATTGTCTGCTGGCTGCCCCTACACCACAGAAGGCACTGAGCTAGGCTGAAACACCTGTATTGTCTGCTGGCTGCCCCTACACCACAGAAGGCACTGAGCTAGGCTAAAACACCTGTATTGTCTGCTGGCTGCCCCTACACCACAGAAGGCACTGAGCTGAAACACCTGTATTGTCTGCTGGCTGCCCCTACACCACAGAAGGCACTGAGCTGAAACACCTGTATTGTCTGCTGGCTGCCCCTACACCACAGAAGGCACTGAGCTGGCTGAAACACCTGTATTGTCTGCTGGCTGCCCCTACACCACAGAAGGCACTGAGCTAGGCTGAAACACCTGTATTGTCTGCTGGCTGCCCCTACACCACAGAAGGCACTGAGCTAGGCTGGAACACCTGTATTGTCTGCTGGCTGCCCCTACACCACAGAAGGCACTGAGCTGAAACACCTGTATTGTCTGCTGGCTGCCCCTACACCACATAAGGCACTGAGCTGAAACACCTGTATTGTCTGCTGGCTGCCCCTACACCAAAGAAGGCACTGAGCTGAAACACCTGTATTGTCTGCTGGCTGCCCCTACACCACAGAAGGCACTGAGCTGAAACACCTGTATTGTCTGCTGGCTGCCCCTACACCACAGAAGGCACTGAGCTGAAACACCTGTATTGTCTGCTGGCTGCCCCTACACCACAGAAGGCACTGAGCTGAAACACCTGTATTGTCTGCTGGCTGCCCCTACACCACAGAAGGCACTGAGCTAGGCTGAAACACCTGTATTGTCTGCTGGCTGCCCCTACACCACAGAAGGCACTGAGCTAGGCTGAAACACCTGTATTGTCTGCTGGCTGCCCCTACACCACAGAAGGCACTGAGCTAGGCTGAAACACCTGTATTGTCTGCTGGCTGCCCCTACACCACAGAAGGCACTGAGCTGAAACACCTGTATTGTCTGCTGGCTGCCCCTACACCAAAGAAGGCACTGAGCTGAAACACCTGTATTGTCTGCTGGCTGCCCCTACACCAAAGAAGGCACTGAGCTGAAACACCTGTGTTTTGGAGCTGCCTTTCTCAAGAAAGCTTAAAAGTGACCATGTTTGTATGCAGCTTTATTAACTCAAATGTTATTTTTTGTTTGTTTTTTACATTGTTTGCTAACTGATATGTGACACGTATTAATGCAAAAATAACATGCAAAACAGGCTTCCTGACTCATATTACATTACAGTTGTTAGGTATTACTGCACTGTTGGAGCTAGAAACACAAACATATACAGGGTTGAGGTTAATTCCATTTCAATTCCAGTAAATGTAGGAAATATACTGTAATTCCAAGTAAATCGAGTACAGGCTTAACTGAATGAACAACACTGCCTGAATGAAATATGACATGTTATTAAATATTTTGGGGAATGGCCACGTCTCTGAGGGAATATCCTCTGAGGGAAGATCCTCTGAGCCAGATGGTGTGATGGCAGGTAGCCCTCTGCGGGGCTGCTGGCATCGAACCCCCCCGCTGAGGGAAAAGAGTTTCAGTGACGGGCCTTAAGGTGGTTATAGGTGGTTATAGGTGGTGGTGGTTATAGGTGGTGGTGGTGGGGTGGTGGATGGTTGTCAAACAAGCAAGACAACGAGGGGAAGTTGGCATTTAAATACTGTACATCCCAAGACACCCATTGGTTGAGAGAGGATGGTGATAATTACAAGAGTGATCCCATAGGTTAAACAGCAAGGAATGTGCATTATTGTGCCGAGGAGTACTCAACTCTGACTGGAGCGAAGTCCGGAGCCTGCTGTTTTTCTGTTCTACCTGATAAAGAATTGCACACACCTGGTGTCCCAGGTCTAAATCAGTCACTGAGGGGAACAATTATAACATGCAGTGAAACTAGCTTCCAGGTCCACAGTTGAGTTTGAGGGTTATAGGCTATAAGGAAAATGGGTGAATGACATTCCACACATGGCTAATAGGAAAGACGAGAAGAAACTAGACGCTATGCTGATGATGATACGTTTGTATTCATTCCCACTACGTCCCTGGAATAGGAAACAAAGTGAATTATGTTCTGTTTACAGGATGAAGTTAAACAAGCCTTCAGACCAGAATTCCTGAATTAACTTTCATAAACTACATTTCCAATTCCAATTTTCTTCCATGCTTTTCAATTTAGGAAAATGTGGAATTTGAATTTGGTTAGCTTTCTAATTTGACTGGAAATTGAAATAGAATTGATGTCAACCCTGCCTAAATACAACCACCACCTGCCCATTCAGCCCACAGTACACAACACGGCCCACCCGGTTCCATCCTGTAGTTCACACACACACACACACACACACACACACACACACACACACACACACACACACACACACACACACACACACACACACACACAGCATGACCCCACCCTTGTTTTCTTAGTGGAGGTAGTGGGGTGGTCCCTTATCTCTGGTATTGTGAGTTGGGCCCTTCAGACAGCAGTGGTTCTGATCAGTTTCCATGTTACTCTGTCTGCACATTGGCAGGGTGGGTGAGGTTGGCCTGTTAGAAATCACTCTGTCTGGACTGTTAAATGTTTCCTTCTCCAATGTATTTCCACTGTGGGGTGACATGTAAACAGGATACCTGGAGGGGAAGAGAGGAGGGTGGGAAAGGGAAAGACTGGCGCAGGCTGAGATAATATGAACCAAACTGTTGTAAAGCCATTGAATGAGCAACACATTACACATTATTGTATGTGTGTTTGTGTGTGGTTGTCATTGTATTAAATCATTGAGGAAACCAAAGTATACAGAAAAGCATGAGAAGAGGAGGGGAGACTAAACTAATCCAGTCGTCAACTAAAACAGCTGAGACCTCTGCCTCTTCTCCTCCAGTCTTCAACTAAAACAGCTGAGACCTCTGCCTCTTCTCCTCCAGTCGTCAACTAAAACAGCTGAGACCTCTGCCTCTTCTCCTCCAGTCGTCAACTAAAACAGCTGAGACCTCTGCCTCTTCTCCTCCAGTCGTCAACTAAAACAGCTGAGACCTCTGCCTCTTCTCCTCCAGTCGTCAACTAAAACAGCTGAGACCTCTGCCTCTTCTCCTCCAGTCGTCAACTAAAACAGCTGAGACCTCTGCCTCTTCTCCTCCAGTCGTCAACTAAAACAGCTGAGACCTCTGCCTCTTCTCCTCCAGTCGTCAACTAAAACAGCTGAGACCTCTGCCTCTTCTCCTCCAGTCGTCAACTAAAACAGCTGAGACCTCTGCCTCTTCTCCTCCAGTCGTCAACTAAAACAGCTGAGACCTCTGCCTCTTCTCCTCCAGTCGTCAACTAAAACAGCTGAGACCTCTGCCTCTTCTCCTCCAGTCGTCAACTAAAACAGCTGAGACCTCTGCCTCTTCTCCTCCAGTCGTCAACTAAAACAGCTGAGACCTCTGCCTCTTCTCCTCCAGTCGTCAACTAAAACAGCTGAGACCTCTGCCTCTTCTCCTCCAGTCGTCAACTAAAACAGCTGAGACCTCTGCCTCTTCTCCTCCAGTCTTCAACTAAAACAGCTGAGACCTCTGCCTCTTCTCCTCCAGTCGTCAACTAAAACAGCTGAGACCTCTGCCTCTTCTCCTCCAGTCATCAACTAAAACAGCTGAGACCTCTGCCTGTGTAACACAATAATAACAACACTACATTGGTCATGGACATTGCAGCTTCTATGAGAAACAGGCAGCGATGGCGTGCCATCATGCAGGGCATTGATACCAGCACGTAAGCGACATTGGTGGTAGATGAGAGGGTACAAACACGCAGAGATGCTGTGAAAAGCGACGGTACATGAAAAGCAGCTGTAAGGTCTTATTAGTGAATCTTAACATCTCAATGTGGGGCTAATCCAATACTGTGGCATGACTTACCAGTTACATAATGCATTTCAGAATGGGCACACAGGTTCTCACAAGCTCTTACAAGCACACGCGAGCGCACGCACGCACACACACACACACACACACAATACTTCATGCATGAGTTTTGGACCACCGAACACTGATCAACAGGAGGAACAGATCCATACATGGAGAGAGGGCAGGGGAGAGGGGAGGAGTGAGAGAGGGGAGAGGGGAGGAGTGAGAGAGGGGAGGGGTGAGAGGGGAGAGAGGGGAGGGGGGAGAGAGAGGAGAGAGGGGAGAGAGGGGAAAGACGGGGGAGAAAGGGGAGAGGAGAGAGGGGAAAGAGGGGGAGAAAGGGGAGAGGAGAGAGGGGAAAGAGGGGGAGAAAGGGGAGAGGAGAGAGAGGGGAGAGGGGGAGGGTGGAGAGAGAGGGGAGGAGGGGTTGGGGGAGACAGCAGAGAGGTGAGATGGGGAGAGGGGGAGGGTGGAGAGAGGGGAAAGAGGGGGAGAAAGGGAGAGGAGAGAGGGGAAAGAGGGGGAGAAAGGGGAGAGGAGAGAGAGGGGAGGAGTGAGAGGGGAGAGAGGGGAAAGAGGGGGAGAAAGGGGAGAGGAGAGAGGGGAGGAGTGAGAGGGGAGAGAGGGAAAGAGGGGGAGAAAGGGGAGGGGGAGAGAGGGGGAGGTTGGAGACAGAGGGGAGGAGGGGTTGGGGGGGGGAGACAGCAGAGAGGTGAGATGGGGAGAGGGGGAGGGTGGAGAGAGAGGGGAGGAGGGGTGGGGGAGACAGCAGAGAGGTGAGATGGGGAGAGAGGGGTGACTTGAGAGGGGAGGAGTGAGAGAACAGGGGAGGCAGAAGGGGTGACGGGAGGTGATCCCTCTCGGACTGTGGGTAGCTAGCTGCGTGAGAATGAGAAACAACAAAAGGGACTGTTTTTCTAAGCCCAAGGTTGGCCGAGGGTCAACTATGTTGTAACAGGATCAAGCCACCTGACTGACTGACATACAGAGAGAGAGGGAGGGAGGAGGGAGAGATGGAGGGTGGGAGAGAAGGGGAGTGTGGAGAGGGGGGTTGGATGAGAGCAAGAGTGTGAGAGAGGGAGGTGCACAGCGAGAGAGGGGAGGTACACAGAGAGAGAGGGAGGGAGGAGGGAGAGATGGAGGGTGGGAGAGAAGGGGAGTGTGGAGAGGGGGGGTTGGATGAGAGCAAGAGTGTGAGAGGGGGAGGTGCACAGCGAGAGAGGGGGAGGTACACAGTGAGAGAGGGACAGGTACACAGTGAGAGAGGGAAAGGTACACAGTGAGAGAGGGAAAGGTACACAGTGAGAGAGCGGGAGGGGAAGGTACACAGTGAGAGAGCGGGAGGTACACAGTGAGAGAGGGGGAGGTACACAGTGAGAGAGCGGGAGTTACACAGTGAGAGAGGGGGAGGTACACAGTGAGAGAGGGGGAGGTACACAGTGAGAGAGGGGGAGGTACACAGTGAGAGAGGGGGAGGTACACAGTGAGAGAGGGGGAGGTACACAGTGAGAGAGGGGAAGGTACACAGTGAGAGAGCGGGAGAGGAAGGTACACAGTGAGAGAGCGGGAGGTACACAGTGAGAGACGGGGAGGTACACAGTGAGAGACGGGGAGGTACATAGTGAGAGAGGGGGAGGTACACAGTGAGAGAGCGGGAGAGGGAGGTACACAGTGAGAGAGAGAGAGAGGGAGGTACACAGTGAGAAAAGGGAGGTACACAGTGAGAGAAAGGGAGGTACACAGTGAGAGAAAGGGAGGTACACAGTGAGAGAAAGGGAGGTGCACAGTGTGAGAAAGGGAAGTGCACAGTGAGGGGGAGGTGCACAGTGAGAGAAAGGGAAGTACACAGTGAGAGAAAGAGCCTGATTAAAGATGAGAAGGAGCCTCTCCATTGTGGAGGTGTCTGTGGAGATACCGGGTGACTATGAGAAGGAGCCTCTCCATTGTGGTGTCTGTGGAGATACCAGGTGACTATGAGAAGGAGCCTTTCCATTGTGGAGGTGTCTGTAGAGATACCAGGTGACTATGAGAAGGAGCCTCTCCATTGTGGAGATGTCTGTGGAGATATCAGGTGACTATGAGAAGGAGCCTCTCCATTGTGGTGTCTGTGGAGATACCAGGTGACTATGAGAAGGAGCCTCTCCATTGTGGTGTCTGTGGAGATACCAGGTGACTATGAGAAGGAGCCTCTCCATTGTGGTGTCTGTGGAGATACCAGGTGACTATGAGAAGGAGCCTCTCCATTGTGGAGATGTCTGTGGAGATACCAGGTGACTATGAGAAGGAGCCTCTCCATTGTGGAGGTGTCTGTGGAGATACCAGGTGACTATGAGAAGGAGCCTCTCCATTGTGGAGGTGTCTGTGGAGATACCAGGTGACTATGAGAAGGAGCCTCTCCATTGTGGAGGTGTCTGTGGAGATACCAGGTGACTATGAGAAGGAGCCTCTCCATTGTGGAGGTGTCTGTGGAGATACCAGGTGACTATGAGAAGGAGCCTCTCCATTGTGGAGGTGTCTGTGGAGATACCAGGTGACTATGAGAAGGAGCCTCTCCATTGTGGAGGTGTCTGTGGAGATACCAGGTGACTATGAGAAGGAGCCTCTCCATTGTGGAGGTGTCTGTGGAGATACCAGGTGACTATGAGAAGGAGCCTCTCCATTGTGGAGGTGTCTGTGGAGATACCAGGTGACTATGAGCATCATTAACTGTCTGTAGAGAGCAAACTGTCGTTTAAGAAGATTGTTCTTTTCAGTGGCTGGAATCATAAAGTTCACGGAATGGGAGTCAATTAAACTAACAGATTAACTCCTCCTAGTAACGTACTGCCACACACACACACACACACTACACTACACACACACACACACACACACACACACACACACACACTACACACACACACACACACACACACACTACACACACACACACACACACTACACACACACACACACACACACACACACACACACACACACACACACACACACACACACACACACACACTACACAGGAACCCCTCAGACAGCTTGGTCGGCCTGGGCCAGGAGTAGTCTCCTCTAATCCTCCCCCAGCCCAGACAGCCCGTCTCTGGGTTCCCTTCCCGCTCGCTGCCACCCTCAGCTGGATCTAAATGAAATCGGGCAGAGCCATGATCAGTGGACTTCTCCCTCCAAGGAGACTTCAGAGAGACTTCATACGAGGGAGATTTGACTTCAAAGCACCAAAGGAGGAGTCTCACATGCATCACTATCAAACCAATCACAGTAGGGCTACAATACCAGATGTGTTGTATTTGCCTAAGCCATTATAAAGGAGTAACAATACGAGACAAGCTGCGTTTCTATATGGACATGAACACATCGTTGGGTTGTAATATAAATATACTACTGTGTGCTGCAGGGCTCATAGCTGTAGAGGGACCTCGTGTTGAAGTTCACTGGAACAGAACGTCTGTTGGTTGGTTGGTTGTTGTAACCTAACTGGTCACCGTTAAATAAACAGCTTAGCACAAGGCAGTGGAGTGAACGTGTTGTAGGTTGTTTTGTAGGACACTCAGAGAACACTGTGCCAGGCAGTACGTTGTTGCTGGGATCTTTAGTGGGGATGTGATGCTACTCCCAGGAAACAGGGGGTGAGGCTTGGGAGAGGCTGAGGGGGGCAGTAGAGGTGCTGGGTATAGAGGGGTGAGGGGTTGGGAGAGGCTGAGGGGGGCAGTAGAGGTGCTGGGTATAGAGGGGTGAGGGGTTGGGAGAGGCTGAGGGGGGGGCAGTAGAGGTGCTGGGTATAGAGGGGTGAGGGGTTGGGAGAGGCTGAGGGGGGGGCAGTAGAGGTGCTGGGTATAGAGGGGTGAGGGGTTGGGAGAGGCTGAGGGGGGGGCAGTAGAGGTGCTGGGTATAGAGGGGTGAGGGGTTGGGAGAGGCTGGGGGGCAGTAGAGGTGCTGGGTATAGAGGGGTGAGGGGTTGGGAGAGGCTGTGGGGCAGTGGAGGGTCTGGGTAGAGAGGTGAGAAGGTTGTGAGAAGCTGAGGGGGGCAGTGGAGGGGCTGGGTAGAGGACTAGGAAGGGTTAGGAGAGCTGGTGGGGGGGTAGAGGGGTTATGGGTAGAGGACTAGGAAGGGTTAGGAGAGCTGGTGGGGTGGGTAGAGGGGTTATGGGTAGAGGACTAGGAAGGGTTAGGAGAGCTGGTGGGGGGTAGAGGGGTTATGGGTAGAGGACTAGGAAGGGTTAGGAGAGCTGGTGGGGTAGAGGGGTTATGGGAAGAGGACTAGGAAGGGTTAGAGAGCTGGTGGGGGGTAGAGGGGTTATGGGTAGAGGACTAGGAAGGGTTAGGAGAGCTGGTGGGGGTAGAGGGGTTATGGGTAGAGGACTAGGAAGGGTTAGGAGAGCTGGTGGGGGGGTAGAGGGCTTATGGGTAGAGGACTAGGAAGGGTTAGGAGAGCTGGTGGGGTGGGTAGAGGGGTTATGGGTAGAGGTCTAGGAAGGATTAGGAGAGCTGGTGGGGGGTGGGCATAGAGGGGTTATGGGTAGAGGACAAGGAAGGGTTAGGAGAGCTGGTGGGGGTGGATAGAGGGGTTATGGGTAGAGGACTAGGAAGGGTTAGGAGAGCTGGTGGGGGGATAGAGGGGTTATGGGTAGAGGACTAGGAAGGGTTAGGAGAGCTGGTGGGGTGGGTAGAGGGGTTATGGGTAGAGGACTAGGAAGGGTTAGGAGAGCTGGTGGGGGTGGTAGAGGGGTTATGGGTAGAGGACTAGGAAGGGTTAGGAGAGCTGGTGGGGGGTAGGGGTTATGGGTAGAGGGGAAGGGTTAGGAGAGCTGGTGGGGGGGTAGAGGGGTTATGGGTAGGAAGGGTTAGGAGAGCTGGTGGGGGGGTAGAGGGGTTATGGGTAGAGGACTAGGAAGGGTTAGGAGAGCTGGTGGGGGGGTAGAGGGGTTATGGGTAGAGGACTAGGAAGGGTTAGGAGAGCTGGTGGGGGGGTAGAGGGGTTATGGGTAGAGGACTAGGAAGGGTTAGGAGAGCTGGTGGGGTGGGTAGAGGGGTTATGGGTAGAGGACTAGGAAGGGTTAGGAGAGCTGGTGGGGTGGGTAGAGGGTTATGGGTAGAGGACTAGGAAGGGTTAGGAGAGCTGGTGGGGTGGGGTAGAGGGGTTATGGGTAGAGGACTAGGAAGGGTTAGGAGAGCTGGTGGGGGGGTAGAGGGGTTATGGGTAGAGGACTAGGAAGGGTTAGGAGAGCTGGTGGGGGGGTAGAGGGGTTATGGGTAGAGGACTAGGAAGGGTTAGGAGAGCTGGTGGGGTGGGTAGAGGGGTTATGGGTAGAGGACTAGGAAGGGTTAGGAGAGCTGGTGGGGGTGGGGAGGGGTTATGGGTAGAGGACTAGGAAGGGTTAGGAGAGCTGGTGGGGGGTAGAGGGGTTATGGGTAGGGACTAGGAGGACTTAGGAAGGGTTAGGAGAGCTGGAAGGATGGGGCTGGTGGGGGTGGATAGAGGGGTTATGGGTAGAGGACTAGGAAGGGTTAGGAGAGCTGGTGGGGCTGGTGGGGGGTAGAGGGGTTATGGGTAGAGGACTAGGAAGGGTTAGGAGAGCTGGTGGGGGGGGTAGAGGGGTTATGGGTAGAGGACTAGGAAGGGTTAGGAGAGCTGGGGGGTGGATGGGGTGGGGACTAGGAAGGGTTATGGGTAGAGGGGTTACTAGAGGAAAGGGTTAGGAGAGCTGGTGGGGGGGTAGAGGGTTATGGGTAGAGGACTAGGAAGGGTTAGGAGAGCTGGTGGGGGGGTAGAGGGGTTATGGGTAGAGGACTAGGAAGGGTTAGGAGAGCTGGTGGGGTGGGTAGAGGGGTTATGGGTAGAGGACTAGGAAGGGTTAGGAGAGCTGGTGGGGTGGGTGGGGGGGTAGAGGGGTTATGGGTAGAGGACTAGGAAGGGTTAGGAGAGCTGGTGGGGGGTAGAGGGGTTATGGGTAGAGGACTAGGAAGGGTTAGGAGAGCTGGTGGGGTGGGTAGAGGGGTTATGGGTAGAGGACTAGGAAGGGTTAGGAGAGCTGGTGGGGTGGGTAGAGGGTTATGGGTAGAGGACTAGGAAGGGTTAGGAGAGCTGGTGGGGGGGTAGAGGGGTTATGGGTAGAGGACTAGGAAGGGTTAGGAGAGCTGGTGGGGTGGGTAGAGGGGTTATGGGTAGAGGACTAGGAAGGGTTAGGAGAGCTGGTGGGGTGGGTAGAGGGGTTATGGGTAGAGGACTAGGAAGGGTTAGGAGCTGGTGGGGTGGGTAGAGGGGTTATGGGTAGAGGACTAGGAAGGGTTAGGAGAGCTGGTGGGGTGGGTAGAGGGGTTATGGGTAGAGGACTAGGAAGGGTTAGGAGAGCTGGTGGGGGGGTAGAGGGGTTATGGGTAGAGGACTAGGAAGGGTTAGGAGAGCTGGTGGGGTGGGTAGAGGGGTTATGGGTAGAGGACTAGGAAGGGTTAGGAGAGCTGGTGGGGGGGTAGAGGGGTTATGGGTAGAGGACTAGGAAGGGTTAGGAGAGCTGGTGGGGTGGGTAGAGGGGTTATGGGTAGAGGACTAGGAAGGGTTAGGAGAGCTGGTGGGGGGTAGAGGGGTTATGGGTAGAGGACTAGGAAGGGTTAGGAGAGCTGGTGGGGGTGGGTAGAGGGTTATGGGTAGAGGACTAGGAAGGGTTAGGAGAGCTGGTGGGGTGGGTAGAGGGGTTATGGGTAGAGGACTAGGAAGGGTTAGGAGAGCTGGTGGGGGGGTAGAGGGGTTATGGGTAGAGGACTAGGAAGGGTTAGGAGAGCTGGTGGGGTGGGTAGAGGGGTTATGGGGAAGGGTTAGGAGGACTAGGAAGGGGTTAGGGTAGAGCTGGAAGGGGGAGAGCTGGTGGGGGGTAGAGGGTTATGGGTAGAGGACTAGGAAGGGTTAGGAGAGCTGGTGGGGGGGGGGGTAGAGGGGTTATGGGTAGAGGACTAGGAAGGGTTAGGAGAGCTGGTGGGGGTTATGGGTAGAGGGGTTATGGGTAGAGGACTAGGAAGGGTTAGGAGAGCTGGTGGGGGGGTAGAGGGGTTATGGGTAGAGGACTAGGAAGGGTTAGGAGAGCTGGTGGGGGGGTAGAGGGGTTATGGGTAGAGGACTAGGAAGGGTTAGGAGAGCTGGTGGGGTGGGTAGAGGGGTTATGGGTAGAGGACTAGGAAGGGTTAGGAGAGCTGGTGGGGTGGGTAGAGGGGTTATGGGTAGAGGACTAGGAAGGGTTAGGGAGAGCTGGTGGGGGGTAGAGGGTGGGGTGGGTTATGGGTAGAGGACTAGGAAGGGTTAGGAGAGCTGGTGGGGTGGGTAGAGGGGTTATGGGTAGAGGACTAGGAAGGGTTAGGAGAGCTGGTGGGGGGTAGAGGGGTTATGGGTAGAGGACTAGGAAGGGTTAGGAGAGCTGGTGGGGTGGGTAGAGGGGTTATGGGTAGAGGACTAGGAAGGGTTAGGAGAGCTGGTGGGGGTTATGGGTAGAGGACTAGGAAGGGTTAGTTGGTGGGTAGAGGGGTTATGGGTAGAGGAAGGGGGTTAGGAGAGCTGGTGGGGGTGGGTAGAGGGGTTATGGGTAGAGGACTAGGAAGGGTTAGGAGAGCTGGTGGGGTGGGTAGAGGGGTTATGGGTAGAGGACTAGGAAGGGTTAGGAGAGCTGGTGGGGGGGTAGAGGGGTTATGGGTAGAGGACTAGGAAGGGTTAGGAGAGCTGGTGGGGGGGTAGAGGGTTATGGGTAGAGGACTAGGAAGGGTTAGGAGAGCTGGTGGGGTGGGTAGAGGGTTATGGGTAGAGGACTAGGAAGGGTTAGGAGAGCTGGTGGGGTGGGTAGAGGGTTATGGGTAGAGGACTAGGAAGGGTTAGGAGAGCTGGTGGGGTGGGTAGAGGGGTTATGGGTAGAGGACTAGGAAGGGTTAGGAGAGCTGGTGGGGTGGGTAGAGGGGTTATGGGTAGAGGACTAGGAAGGGTTAGGAGAGCTGGTGGGGTGGGTAGAGGGGTTATGGGTAGAGGACTAGGAAGGGTTAGGAGAGCTGGTGGGGGGGTAGAGGGGTTATGGGTAGAGGACTAGGAAGGGTTAGGAGAGCTGGGGGTGGGGGGGTAGAGGGTTATGGGTAGAGGACTAGGAAGGGTTAGGAGAGCTGGTGGGGGGTGGGTAGAGGGGTTATGGGTAGAGGACTAGGAAGGGTTAGGAGAGCTGGTGGGGGGGTAGAGGGGTTATGGGTAGAGGACTAGGAAGGGTTAGGAGAGCTGGTGGGGTGGGTAGAGGGGTTATGGGTAGAGGACTAGGAAGGGTTAGGAGAGCTGGTGGGGTGGGTAGAGGGGTTATGGGTAGAGGACTAGGAAGGGTTAGGAGAGCTGGTGGGGTGGGTAGAGGGGTTATGGGTAGAGGACTAGGAAGGATTAGGAGAGCTGGTGGGGGGTGGGTAGAGGGGTTATGGGTAGAGGACTAGGAAGGGTTAGGAGAGCTGGTGGGGGGGGGGGTAAAGGGGTTATGGGTAGATGTGTTAGGGAGGTGGAGGGGGAAGGTGGTATGGGCTAATTCCCAGGAGGATAAAAAGCAGGGATCTGCTGGGAGGAGAGAAAGAGAGTGTCAGAGCATGTCAGTCACCCCACCACAGCAATGGATAGCAGAGACTGAGAGCTTCTGTCACTATGATACCACCTTCTCATCACCTCTCTCCTCTTCACAGGGACAGAGGGAACGGGAGGAGGAGGAGAAGACGAGAAGAGGGGTCAGGTGAAGAATGGAGAGATATAGAGGAAAGGTCTTGAACCCTACTGACACACTGCTCTCTGCTATGATCTTCCACACGCTCTCTCTCTGTCTTTCTCTCTCTTTCTCTCTCTCTCTCTCTCTCTTTTCTATCTCCCTCCCTCTGTCTCTCTCTCTCTCCTTCTATCTCCCTCTCTCTCTCTTTCTATTTCTCTCTTTCTATCTCTCTCTCTCTCTCTTTCTAACTCTCTCTCTCTCCCTCACACACAATCTCCCTCTCTCTCTTTCTAACTCTCTCTCTCTCTCTCCCTCACACACAATCTTCCTCTCTCTCTCACTCTCCCCCTCCCTCCCTCACACACACACACAATCTCCCTCTCTCTTTCTCTCTCAAGTCAATTAAATTTATAGGGCTTTATTGGCATAGGAAACATGTGCTTACATTGCCAAAGCAAGTGAAATAAATAAACAAAAAATATTAACAGTAAACATTACACTCACAAAAGTTCCAAAATAATAAAGAAATGTGTCCATAAACAGTGTTGTAACAATGTGCAAATAGTTTCCATTTTCCAAAATGGAAAATAAATCAACATAAATATGGGTTGTAGTTACAATGGTGTTTGTTCTTCACTGGTTGCATTTTTCTTGTGGAAACAGGTCACAAATCTTGCTGCTGTGATGGAACACTGTGGTATTTCACCCAATAGATCTGGGAGTTGATCAAAACTGGATTTGTGTAACGCCCAATGCAGGAGATGAGGAGCAGGTACAGGAAGTGAACCATTTAATATAGACGGACATGCAACGGAACAGGAACAGCGTCTGGACATAAACACGACACGACAATGCTTCTACGAGGAACAACCCAGAGGAACAGGGGTAATCAACAAAGTGAGGGAGTCCAGGTGAGTCCAATGAGCGCAGCTGCGCGTAATGATGGTAACAGGTGAGTATGATGACGGGTAGCCTGGCGCCCTCAAGCGCCAGAGAGGAGGAGCAGGAGCAGGCGTGACAGATTTGTTTTCAAATTCTTTGTGGGTCTGTGTAATCTGAGGGAAATATGTATCTCTAATATGGTCATACATTTGCCAGGAGGTTAGGAAGTGAATATGTATAGATAATAAACAGTGAGTAGCAGCAGTATAAGAACAAAGGGGGGAGGGGGGGGGGTCAATGTAAATAGTATGGGTGGTCATTTGATTAATTGTTCAGCAGTCTTGGGGGTAGAAGCTGTTAAGGAGCCTTTTGGACCTAGACTTGGCGCTCCGTTACCGCTTGCTGTGCGGAAGCAGAGAGAACAGTCTATGACATAGGTAACTGGGGTCTTTGACAATTTTTGGGGTCTTCCTCTGACACCGTCTATTATATAGGTCCTGGATGGCAGGAAGCTTGGCCCCAGTGATGTACTGGGCCATACGCACTACCCTCTGTAGCGCCTTACGGTCAGATGCCGAGCAGTTGCCATACCAGGCGGTGACGCAACGAGTCAGGACGCTCTCGATGGTGCAGCTGTATAACTTTTTGAGGAACTGGGGACCCATGTCAAATATTTTCAGTCTCCTGAGGGGGAAAAGGTGTCTTCAGGACTGTCTTGGTGTGTTAAGACCATGACAGTTTGTTGTTGATGTGGACACCAAGGAACGTGAAACTCTCGACCCTCTCCACTACAGCCTCGTCAATGTGAATGGGGGTCTGTTCGGCCCTTCGTTTCCTGTAGTCCATGATCAGCTCCTTTGTCTTGCTCTCGTTGAGGGAGAGGTTGTTGTCCTGACACCACACTGACAGGTCTCTGACCTCCTCCCTATAGGCTCATCATTGTTGGTTTTGTGTTGTGTCGTCAGCAAACTTACTGATGGAATTGGAGTCTTGCTTGGCCACGCAGTTGTGGGTGAACAGGGAGTACAGGAGGGGACTAAGCACACACCCCTGACGGGCCCCCGTGTTGAGGATCAGCATGACAGATGTGTTGTTGCCTACCCTTACCACCTGGGGGTGGCCCGTCAGGAAGTCCAGGATCCAGATGCAGAGGGAGGTGTTAAATCCCAGGGTCCTTAGCTTAGTGATGGGTTTCGTGATGATGGTGTTGATGTGAGCCATGACCAGCCTTTCAAAGCACTTCATGGCTACCAACGTGAGTGTTTCAGGGCGGTTGTCATTTAGGCAGGTTACCTTTGTTTTCTTGGGCACAGGGACTATGGTGGTCTGTTTGAAACAAGTGGGTTTACAGACTCGGTCAGGAAGACGTTGAACATGTCAGTGAAGACATTTGCCAGTTGGTCAGCGCATGCTCTGAGTACACGTCCTGGTAATCCGTCTGGCCCTGCGGCCTTGTGAATGTTGACCTGTTTAAAGGTCTTGCTCACATCGGCTATGGAGAGCGTGATCACACAGTCGTCCGGAACAGCTGGTGCTCCCATGCATACTTCAGTGTTGCTTGCCTCAAAGTGAGCATGAAAGGCATTCAGCTTGTCTGGTAACCTCGTGTCACTGGGCAGCTCGCGGCTGTGTTTCCCTTTGTAGTCTGTAATAGTTTGCAAGCCCTGCCACATCAGACGAGCATCAGAGCCGGTGTAGTAGGATTCAATCTTAGTCCTGTATTGACTCTTTGCCTGTTTGATGGTTTGATTGTTAGTCTGAAGACATAGCAGGATTTCTTATAAGTACAAATAATTATATTTTAGTTTTCTCATGATTTGGTTGGGTCTAATTGTGTTGCTGTCCTGGGGCTCTGTGGGGTGTGTTAGTGTTTGTGAACAGAGCCCCAGGACCAGCTTGCTTAGGGGACTCTTCTCCAGGTTCATCTCTCTGTAGGGGATAGTTTTGTTATGGAAGGTTTGGGAATCTCTTCCTTTTAGGTGGTTGTAGAATTTAACGTCTCTTTTCAGGATATTGATAAATAGCCCTTATCGGCCAAATTCTGCACTGTGTTATTCTCTCTCTCATTCACTCTCATTTATTGACACCAGGAGTTGGTTAAAACAAACTGCCAACGGTACCAAAGGATCCGTTCTTCTGCTTTTGCTCATAAAAGCCATTTCTCATTTGACAGTTACTAGACTTGAGATGAATTTACTGCTCACTGAGTAGAATAAGGTTGAGATAGATATCCTAGATCAATGACCAGAAATGCAGTTATGTGATATTTTATTTAACCTTTATTTAACTAGGCAAGTCAGTTAAGAACAAATTCTTATTTACAATGACAGCCTACCCCGGCCAAACCCTCCCCAAACCCCGGATGACACTGGACCAATTGTGCGCTGCCCTATGGGACTATAAAGTGTTTTTCAATGAACACACTGTTTTTGCACCTACGCCCCCATATTGCTGGAGGACAATCAGGAGGTTAAATGTCTTCAAACAGAAACAGACAGCTTTAAAAAGGGCAGATTTTTCTGTCTACTTGTTTTGTTCGGGGAAACAACCCTGACCACAAAATGTGTGGCTATAAAACATGTGAATCAGTCCGCACCTGACAATCGCCTTGAATAAAGACCAGGGCCATGAATCAAACACCCAGCACCTGATATTTAAGAACTAGCAGGAGGTAGCTGGCAGGAGACCCTACATTAACTCTACCTCGGATGTTTTCTCTCTCTCTCTGGCTAACTGTTTTCCACACAGCATAATTAGTATGTACCAGATCTGGGTTCAAATATCATTCGTTTTCTTTCAAATACTTTAGCTGCCTTTGATTGAGCATGGTTGTCATAATGGAGCTAACATAAATGTCCCCAAAGTGAAAACCCTGCCCATGTATATTTATATTTGAAATAAAATGAATACTATTTGAACCCAGATATGTAGGCTACATGTCCAGCCTTGTAAAACCTCTCAGAGGTGTCAACTGAGGTGACAGGAACCCTTAGCCTAATCATTTATCTTGGCTGAATAATGTATAACTATAGTAATGTGACTGACTGAATGTCATGTATAATCGCATGGATCAGATCTGTGATGGCTGGAAGTATTCCCACAAGTTACCACAACCCTGGAAGTGACTCATAACATAAGGGAACCATCTCAGTATGCTCGTGTATCAACAACAACAGTGTGACAGTTTGTCCAGAGCATAAACAGGATACTAACTAGCTTGTTATTTACTCAGTGTATCCATCTTGTAGCTCATTATTTATTGTGTGTATCTATATGGGAATTTCCCCAGTATGCTGTTTATAAGAATGGTGACAAATAGGAATCACAGTAATAGTGTTTCCCTACACAGGCTGTTTTATTACATTGAAGTAATTCGATAGAAAAGGTTGTCAACTTTATCTCTCCATTCATTTTCTCAAACAACCTTGAGGATTGGTCCTCAGTCAGAAAAATGTCAGGATCAGCTGACAACTATAATATTTGTGTTTCTTCTGCTGACGTGTTTACTTTACAAAGTCAGTGTACTTTCAAGGTAACTTTGTGGTCCACCTACTGGCTGTTCCACCAACTGGCTGTTCCACCTACTGGCTGTTCCACCTACTGGCTGTTCCACCAACTGGCTGTTCCACCAACTGGCTGTTCCACCTACTGGCTGTTCCACCAACTGGCTGTTCCACCAACTGGCTGTTCCACCAACTGGCTGTTCCACCTACTGGCTGTTCCACCAACTGGCTGTTCCACCTACTGGCTGTTCCACCAACTGGCTGTTCCACCTACTGGCTGTTCCTCCTACTGCAAGTCAGGGACATACGGGAAAGGGGGAAGATCCCAACGTAACCCAACTATATTCTACACAGTATTGTAATCTTCTCTTCTTCTGAGGTTGATAATTTATGGTTCCCTAAAGGTGAACAAAAGTGAACAAGAGTACTGAACAAAAATATAAAAGCAACATGCAACAATTTCTAAGATTTTACTGAGTTACAGTTCATATAAAGGAAATCAGTCGATTGAAATAAATTCATTTGGCCCTAATCTATGGATTTCACATGACTGGGCAGGGGTGCAGCGATGGGTGGGCCTGGGAGGGCTTAGGCCCACCCACTTGGCAGGCCCAGCCTATCAGAAGGAGTTTTTCCCCACAAAAGTGCCTTATTACAGACAGAAATACTCCTCAGCACCGCACAGATGATCCCGCAGGTGAATAAGCCGGATGTGGAGGTCCTGGGTTGGCGTGGTTACACGTGGTCTGTGGATGTGGAGGTCCTGGGTTGGCGTGGTTACACGTGGTCTGTGGATGTGGAGGTCCTGGGTTGGCGTGGTTACACGTGGTCTGTGGATGTGGAGGTCCTGGGTTGGCGTGGTTACACGTGGTCTGTGGATGTGGAGGTCCTGGGTTGGCGTGGTTACACGTGGTCTGTGGTTGAGGAGGTCCTGGGTTGGCGTGGTTACACGTGGTCTGCAGTTGTGAGGCCAAATTCTCTAAAACAACATTGGCAAGCTTATGATAGAGACATTGACGTTAAATTATGTGGTGGACATTCCTGAAACACAACCCAACCAAGCCGCACTACTTCTTGACACAATGCCAATCCCAACCCAGAAGCCAGCCACACCAATGTGTCAGAGAGAACACCGTACACCTGGTGACCTGGGCAGTGTGCCCAGCCTGCCACAAGAGTCACTAGTGCACAATGAGACAAGGATATCCCTGCTGGCCAAACCCTCCCTAACCCACATAAATTGTGTACCACCCCATGGGTCTCCCAGTTGCAGCCACCTGCAACAGAGCCTGGACTCGAACCCAGAATCTCTGGTGGCACAGCTAGCACTGCGATGCAGTGCCTTAGACCACTGTTCCACCCAGGAGGCCTAATCAGCCTCTTGACATGCCACACCTGTCAGGTGGATGGATTATTTTAGCAAAATGCTCACTAACAGGGATGTAAACACATTTGTGCACAAAATTAGAGAGTAATAGCCTTTTTGTATGTATGGAAAATGTATGTTCTTTTTTTAATTTCAACTCATGAAACATGAGACCAACACTTTACATATTGCGTTTATATTTTTGTTCATTGTATATTCAACAGGGATACATTGTAGAATAATAGTGTAGACATCAATACTATGAAATAACACATGGAATCATGTAGTAACCTAAAAGTGTTAAACAAATCAAAATATATGTTATATTTGAGATTCTTCAAAGTAGCCACCCTTTGCCTTGATGATAGCTATGCACGCTCTTGGCATTCTCTCAACCAGCTTCATGAGGTAGTCACCTGGAATGCATTTCAATGAACAGGTGTGCCCTGTTAAAAGTTCATTTGTGGAATTTCTTTCCTCCAATAATGTTCTGTACCGATAGTTGTGTCTCTTTTTTGGGGATGTTGTTGTGCTTCTTAGTTAAACCTATTGGACCACATCTTATCTCATGGGTGACCAGAGGGATCTCAGCCAAATTGTTTTAGGGTACGGATGGTCCAGTTTCTGATACCGGCAAATACAGTACCAGTCAAAAGTTTGGATACACCAACTCACTCAAGGATTTTTCTTTATTTTCACTATTTTCAATATTGTAGAATAATAGTGAAGATATCAAAACTGTGAAATAACACATATGGAATCATGTAGTAACCAAAATATGCTTAACACTTGTTGGCTGCTTTTCCTGCACTCTGCGGTCTAACTCATCACAAACCATCTCAATTTGGTTGAGGTCGGGTGATTGTGGAGGCCAGGTCATCTGATGCAGCACTCCATCACTCTCCTTCTTGGTCAAATTGCCCTTAAACAGCCTGGAGATGTGTTGGGTCATTGTCCTGTTGAAAACAAATGATAATCCCACTAAGCGCAAACCAGATGGGATGGCGTATCACTGCAGAATGCTGTGGTAGCCATGCTGGTTAAGTGTGCCTTGAATTCTAATTAAATCACAGACAGTGTCACCAGCAAAGTACCATCACACCTCCTCCTCCATGCTTCACGGGAGGAACCACGCATGCGGCGATCATTCATTCACCTACTCTGTGTCTCACAAAGAAATGACGGTTGGAACCAAAAATCTAAAATTGGGTGCATCAGACCAAAGAACAGATTTCCACCGGTCTAATGTCCATTGCTCGTGTTTCTTGGCCCAAGCAAGTCTCTTCTTATGGTTGGTGTCCTTATAGTGGTTTCTTTGCAGCAATTTGACCATGAAGGCCTGATTCACGCAGTCTCCTCTGAACAGTTGATGTTGAGATGTGTTTGTTACTTGAACTCTGTGACTCACTTATTTGGGCTGCAATTTCTGAGGCTGGTAACTGTAAATAAGTGTAGCAGAAGTAACTCTGGGTCTTCCTTTCCTGTGGTGGTCCTCATGAGTGCCAGTTGCATCATAACACTTCATTTCTGCGACTGCACATGAAGAAACTTTCAAAGTTCTTGAAATGTTCCATATTGACTGACCTTCATGTCTTAAAGTAGTGATGGATTGTCGTTTCTCTTTGCTTATTTGAGCAGTTCTTGCCATAATATGTACTTGGTCGTTGCCAAATAAGGCTATGTTCTGTATCCCACCCTTACCTTGTCACAACACCAATGATTGCCTCAAACGCATTAAGAATGGGCTCAGTACTGTATGGCTGCGTTTACACAGGCAGCCCAATTCTGATCTTTTGCCGAATTATAGGTCAAATATCTGATCTGATTGGTCAAAACACCAATAATTGGACAAAAGATCATAATTGGGCAGTCTGTGTAAACACAGCCTATTAGGAACAACCCCGACTGAGAAAGTTTAGTGAATGGGTGATATTTCTGGCCACCCTTGTTTTGGTGAATCTGCCCAGCAGTTAACTTTGGGTTGAAAAGAAGTGGAGAGTGTGTGCGTGTGTATCCACCCTGACTGGCCCAACCAGTAATGGGGCCTGAACAAAGATAAAACCTGTGAGATAGAATCCCTGCAGCCCATTACCCATGACATCATTCCCCTTCCCTGGCCCTAGCTGCGTTAGGCGATCGTCAACCGGCACAGCAGAGCCGAGTGGAAAGAGATGGAGGGAGGGGAATGGAATGAATAAAGGGGGGACGAACACACAAGCTGGATGCGGCTGTGCTCTGAGCACACAGAGAGGACTAGAGAGGACCCGACATGGTCAATGATGTCAGCCTTGTTCCCATAGATGGGCTCTGGAAAACAAGAGCGGTGCAGAGGATCTCCTTTTCAACATCCTCAGGCAGGGCAGAACATAGAATGGGAAGTTAATGACTCTCATATAAGGTCTCAACATCCTTTAGGGTCTCTTTAGACATGTCAATCAGCTGGAGAGGCTAGGGGGGGGGGGGTAGGGAGGAGGAGAAGGGGTGAAAATGTTTGGGGTCTGTTCTGTTTGTTCCCAGACCCCAGTTTTTAATTTACATGGTAAAGAGCTGGAGAGTGAGGATACAGAAAAGGGCACAGGTTGAAGAGAGATAAATAGAAATAAAGATAGAGAGTGGAGAGAAAGGGAGGAGAGAAAGAGAGGAGAGAGCGAGAGTGAAGAGAAAGAGAGGAGAGCGAGAGTGAAGAGAAAGAGAGGAGAGCGAGTGGAGCGAAAGAGAGGAGAGTGGAGAGAAAGAGAGGAGAGAAAGAGAGGAGAGAAAGAGAGGAGAGAAAGGGAGGAGAGCGAGAGGAGAGAAAGAGAGGAGAGTGAGAGTGGAGAGAAAGGGAGGAGAGAAAGAGAGGAGAGAAAGGGAGGAGAGAGCGGAGAGAAGAGAAAGAGAGGAGAGAAAGGGAGGAGAGCGAGAGGAGAGAAAAAGAGAGAATGGAGAGAAAGAGCTTGCACACCAGAGATGACATGTTACAGGCCCCTCATGCAATTTTTTAAAAAGTATTTACAAAAGTTATAGCCTTGTTAAACTGGCTACATTTGTGAGTAACGGTGTTGGAAAAAGTACCCAATTAGTATCAAAAGTAAATGTAATTGCTAAAATATACATAAGTACCAAAAAATGTAAGTATAAATAGTTTCAAATTCCTTATAAAAATCTTTTAAAATTAAAGATAGCCAGGGGCACACTCCAACATCCATAAATAATTGACAAAGAATGTGTTTAGTGAGTCCGTCAGATCAGAGGCAATAGTGATGACCAGTGATGTTCTATTGATTAGTGTGTGAATTTGAACATTTTCTGTCCTGCTAAGCATAAAAAATACTTTTGAGTGTCAAGAAAAATGTATGGAGTAAAAAGTACAAAATTGTCTTTAGGAATGTAGTGAAGTCAAAGTAAAAGTAGTCAACATTATAAATAGTAAAGTACAGAAACCCCCCCAAAAACACTTAAGCAAAAAATACTTTAAAGCACTTCTTAAGTATGTTACACCACTGGTGAGAAACATGTATTCACATTTACATTTAGCCACAAATACAGTCAAAAGTTCAACATGACATGGTTATGCATGAATGGATATACATAGCATGGATATACACAGCTGTGTGTAATTGGATAATAATAAACATGTATGGTATAATAATAATAGGCTGTGCATGACAATCTTGCAGAGCGTTTACATCAGGGGTGTCAATCTCATTCCATGGAGGGCCTATGGTGTCTCCACGTTTTAGATTTTTTTCTTTCAATTAAGCCCAAGACAACCATGTGTGGGGAGTTCCTTACCCATTCATTAATTAAGTAAAAGGAAGGAGCGAAAACCGCACACTCGGCCTTTTGACATTTCCGTACAATAATGAAATTAATGAAATAATAATGAAAATAAAAATTTAAAAAATGAATCAAAAGGTATGTGGCGATTGCCCCCTGTTGGTCGTGGACAAAAAATAAATGCCTAAAGTCGGTGGCGCTCACCTTGCCAAAGTGTGCACTATCACTGTACATGACCTACTACTTAGTTGTACATGAACACAACAATTCTCAAAGAGGGGGTAAAGGAAAAGAATGAATATGCAGCAATCGTTCCATCATGTTGCAACGACGGTCAAACACTATGCATCCAGCCCTACCCAGACAAGTTTAAACTACTTCTAGTTAGCCAACAAACACATGCATTTGTATGTCTTTCAATCAATGTCATAACAATTCAGTCTCTCCATCTGCTAAATGCCGTAGTTTCTCTTCACAACCCTGAAATGAACGTCATCTTTCAGAACATTCTCTTCGCCTTCGATTTGCCGCAGTGCACATGCGTCACAAAAAACCTTACTGCGGTTATGTATCCATCCGCACTAAAAATGATTATTTACAAAAAGTTTGCATATACTCGTTTTTAAACGTTGGGTTTGTACTCTTTGAATAATGAATGAACATTTCATATGTCATCAAAATGTTAATAAATTACGCTCATTTTCTGTATAGTTTGTGGATTTATTATGTTCATTGGATCTATTTTCTGTCAAAAAATGTGTCCCTGGCTGAGGCTCATTCGCCATTTTGTGTCCCTTGAGTCGCTTTGTTGAAGACGAAGCAGCACTTCATGATTGCGAATTTGAAGGAATAATTATTTGAGTCCTGTAGCAGTACGTTGATTGTTAGCAGTCAGACGTATATATTACAAGGACAGTAAATCGCTTAGGAGCTAGCCAACTCTTGAAAAGAGAGTGGCTTTCTTCTTGACTAGCTAGCATTGACTCTGGTTAGCATAGCTAGGCTAACAGCTTTAGCTAGCAACAGTTCAAGAAACGTCGACCAATCGACGCCTATAATTAAACGTTTCTCTTAATTTGATATCATCAAACCACAACACTGACGACCACCGTGCAAGACTCGAAGACCGAGGAGATGGCGAGCTCCGTGGGAAACGTGGCTGACAGCACAGGTAGAACTCTCGCTAGCTAGCTAACGTTAACATGACACGAGTCTGCTAACATCTTGCAGAACCATTAAAAAAAAAACTTTATGCCGGCGTGTAAATAATCCAAATGTTGCTTCAACTTCAATTATAGCATGTCACTTAGCCAGGTGTGGCTATGTAGCGATATGTTGTGTGAATACACAACACAGATCATGTAGGTAGAACCCGCCAGACATGAAGCCCGAAGGATGTTATTGTATTAGCAAGCTTGACCATAATCTAGCAAAATGACATTTTAGTTATCTTCCCCAACGTTTGATACAATGAAATTTAGCTAGGTAACGTGGATAATTATTTGACACTGTGTTTATTGACTATTGTCTATAGACCGTTTAGTTTTCCCTTTACATTTTTAGGCATCAATCTAATTTGAGCTGGTTAGCGAACGTTAGATGTTGATGGGTTGTTTTTCCGCCAACTAGCGTACATTAGTAAACAATCACCTCACATTTCATCTAGCTATGTACGTTACTTTGGTCCATTTTCATTTAATCGGACAACATTGCGTCTTTCATAATATTTCGTGTCAGACAGTTCTAACTAGCAAATGTTGATGCTTATAACGAAGCTTATCAACATTTGCTAGTTAGAACTGTCTAGCTAACTGACGTTAGTTAAAATCCCAATTGACAATTTTTCTTCTGCTCTTGACTGTTATATAACTAACAGCGGCTAATCATTTAGCTAGTTAGCTACACTATATATACAAAAGTGTGGACACTCCTTCAAATTAAAGGATTCGACTATTTCAGCCATACCTGTTGACAAGTGTAAAATCGAGCACACAGCCATGCAATCTCCATAGACAAACACTGGCAGTAGAATGGCCTTACTGAAGAGTTCAGTGACTTTCAATATGGCACTGTCATAGGATGCCACCTTTCCAACAAGTCAGTTTCAAATTTCTGTCCAGCTAGAGCTGCCCCGGTCAACTGTAAGTGTTGTTATTGTGAAGTGGAAGTCTAGGACAAACAATGGCTCAGCCACGAAGTGGTAGGCCACACAAGCTCACAGAACGGGACCGCTGAAGCGTGTAGAGTGGAAAAATCATCTGTCCTCTGTTGCAACACTCACTACCGAGTTCCAAACTGCCTCTGGAAGCAACATCAGCACAAGAACTGTTTGCCCGGGAGCTTTATGAAATGGGTTTCCATGGCCGAGCAGCCATACACAAGCCTAAGATCACCACGTGCAATGCCAAGCATTGGCTGGAGAGGTGTAAAGCTCTCCACCATTGGACTCTGGAGCAGTGCAAACATGTTCTCTGTAGTGATGAATCGCGCTTCACCATCTGGCAATACGACAGACGAATCTAGGTTTGACGGATGCCAGGAGAACGCTACCTGCCCGAATGCATAGTGCCAGCTGTAAAGTTTGGTGGAGGAGGAATAATGGTCTGGGGCTGTTTTTCATGGTTCGGGCTACGTTCCTTAGTGAAGGGAAATCTTAACGCTACAGCATACAATGACATTCTAGACTATTTTGTACTTTGTGGCAACAGTTTGGGGAAGGCCCTTTCCTGTTTCAACATGACAATGCCCCTGTGCACAAAGCGGCAGGGTAGCCTAGTGGTTAGAGCGTTGGACTAGTAACCGGAAGGTTGCAAGTTCAAATCCCCGAGTTGGCAAGGTACAAATCTGTCGTTCTGCCCCTGAACAGGCAGTTAACCCACTGTTCCTAGGCCGTCATTGAAAATAAGAATTTGTTCTTAACTGACTTGCCTAGTTAAATAAAGGTAAAATAAAAAGCGAGGTCCACCCATAAATGGTTTTGAGATCAGTGTGGAAGAACTTGACTAACCACCACAGAGCCCTGACCTCAACCCCACTGAACACCATTGGGATGATTAGATCGCCAACTGCGAGCCCAACATCAGTGCCCGACCTCACTAATGCTCTTGTTGCTGAATGTGGCAGCAATGTTCTAACATCTAGTGGCAGAGTGGAGGCTGTGAAGTGTGGGGACCAACTCTATGTACTTTTGGTCAAAAGTACTCTATGTACTTTTGGTCATGTAGTGTATCTTTCAAAGGAAGAATGCCTGCTGCTATTTTCAAGGACGGTTGACTTCTTGGCCTATATAACAGTAGCTATCTGACCTGTAGCCCCATATTTGTCTCTAAAACATGACTAATACCCTGTGATTGACAGTCCATTGCTACACAGCGATTTTGCATTAAACTATTGATTGATCTACAACGGTGCAGTTTATTTAGCACCCAAGGGCATTTTATAAATAGTCTCATTTGATTTCTCAAGTACCTAATCTTGTTTATTATTTTGTCTCTGTCCTTGTTCTTCCATCTCTTCTAACGTGTTGTTTCCCCCCTCCTCGGGTTGTTGGGTGTTGGTGATACAGAACCGACAAAACAACGTATGCTTTCCTTCCAAGGGTTGGCCGAGCTGGCGCACAGGGAGTACCAGTCGGGTGACTTTGAGGCTGCCGAGCGCCACTGTATGCAGCTGTGGAGGCAGGAGCCCGACAACACGGGCGTGCTGCTGCTGCTCTCCTCCATCCACTTCCAGTGTCGCAGGCTCGACAGGTGAGGTGGACAGCGCGGGTTGTCAGCTCACACTGCAGTCAGTCTGGAGAGAATACTGGGCCCACAGCGCTCTGGCTGCTACAGTGCATGTTACTACTACACCTGTGGTGTTGGGGAGTAAGGAATGGCTGGCTGTGCAGCTGGTCTGTCAGTAATCTTCATGCTTCTCTAAAATGACTCTTACAGAGTTTGGTGGCTGTTTTCTCTTCTCACAGGTGATCCAGCTGTCGGCTTGGATTTCGCTGTTTTTCTCTGCTGTTTTGGCTTGTTGCTCTTACTATGTACTATAAGCACACGGAAGTGATTTGAATGAAACATAAGTTTTACCCCCCCCCCCACACACACAATCATTTAGTCATCCCACTATCTCACAACACACCAGCTAGCGTGTTACTAAATGAGATCTCCCATTGACCAAAGTACCAGTACTGGACCACACACCACCACATCTCTCCAGTACTGCCTACCAGCCTGGACCACACACCACCACATCTCTCCAGTACTGCCTACCAGCCTGGACCACACACCACCACATCTCTCCAGTACTGCCTACCAGCCTGGACCACACACCACCACATCTCTCCAGTACTGCCTACCAGCCTGGACCACACACCACCACATCTCTCCAGTACTGCCTACCAGCTTCGTGACCAACCCCTCCGTCCTTCCAGATCTGCCCACTTCAGCACCTTGGCCATCAAGCAGAATCCTATGCTGGCTGAGGCCTACTCCAACCTGGGCAACGTTTACAAGGAGCGCGGCCAGTTGCAGGAGGCTATAGAGCACTACCGCCACGCCCTGCGGCTGAAACCAGACTTCATCGACGGGTACATCAACCTGGCAGCAGCCCTGGTGGCAGCGGGGGACATGGAGGGAGCCGTCCAGGCCTACGTCTCAGCCCTACAGTACAACCCTGTGAGTAGACCTTGGACCCAGCACAAAACCCAATGTTTTGGTGTTCTGCCAGACCTTGACTCTGAACATGTCTTGCACCTGCAAGCTGCCCCAATCTGACATCAAATGTTATTGGTCACATACACGTATTTAGCAGATGTCAATGCGGGTGTAGATCTGAAATGACATGTGTTAGTCAGTCTGGTAGTGCGTTTTCTAATCTGTTTCCTGTCCCTCAGGATCTGTACTGTGTCCGCAGCGACCTGGGGAACTTGCTGAAAGCGCTGGGGCGTTTGGAAGAGGCTAAGGTATGTTCCAGGGGCTTGACACCGGCACAGCTTTTTGCTTATCTATCTTTTATTTTAAAATTTACTTTGTACTTTGATTTCTTTGTAGATATTTTGTTTGTCAGTTCTATCCCCCCCCCCCACTCATTCACTTGAGTGTGATTTTTCTGTCCCTGATGCCAATCTCAGGCCCCACCCTCCCCCCAACTACGCCTTGGGCAGGCCATATCGCCCTGGGCCTTGGCAGGCCCCACCCCAGTACACCCTGGCTCTGGGCAGATTCCCAATTCCTCTTATGAGGCCTTTTTTTCAGGGGGGGGTGATTCTCTAGACCCCCAACCCATTAAACCCTTTTTTTCTCTCCCTGTAAGTGACTTTTCAGACTGCTTTATACTTTGTTCCTGTTGAGCTCCACTTCCAACACCCCCACACAACTCCCCTACTTCCTCTCACAATGCTCTGACCTCTCAACCTCAGGTCATTTCCCCTCCCCTCACAGGAAGAAAGGCTGGGCTTTTCAAATGGCTAGCAATAATGAGGGTTCTGATATGGATTTTCTTTTTCTCTTCCCATTTAAAAACTCCTGAAATGATAAAAAACGAAGGTGGTTTTGGAGGGATAATGCTGGCTCGGTCTTGGAAGGATAAATGAACTGATGAAGATAGTTCATCTCTGCAATGCAACAGATAAGATGGCCTCTAACCAAACCACATTACTCCAGTTATTTAACAACCAATTGACAGCTCTGTCAGTCAGTCCAGTTTTCCCACTACTCCGTACCCATGCAGATTTGCTAGTCTTGCCCTTTGACCCTGTCATTCCATCTTTATTTACCTCCTCTAAGCCATGCATACGTTGGCTATTTTTTTTAGTGATATCTCTATTCATCTCCCCGATACGATATCTATACCTTCCCTGGGTTGGGTGAAAGCTGGAGCTGTGGAGTTGACATCTTGCTAGGTGACCTGGTGCCAGGCTATCTTATTTGGTGCCAGAAGGGGGAGGAGCTCCAGGGAGCTGCCAGGCCAGCCATCCCTGCGCTGTTGCTCCTCCCCCCCGCGCGCTCGCTAGGTCCGGTGGAGTGTGGCGCTAAGAGCTGCCTTCCTGACACCCCAGCTACACCCCAATCAGAGGCTCCACCCCCCTACTGGTTATCTTATCTGACTGCCCCTGCTGTAAGAGTGGGTTAATAGAATAGTCAGGACTGTACCACGTTTTCATACCCTATCTCTCACATACACCCCTCCTTACAAGAGCCCGTAGTACAGTCTGATGCTGCGTCAGGCAGACAGCTCACAATCTGCACTCCGCCGCCCGCGTTCAGTTGGCTGGGTTAGAAAGAAACCCTCTTTATTTCAGAGCTACCTATGGAGGCTTCTAGATGTCCAAACATTACACAGCCAAGGCTTTTCTTCTCACTCCCCATTGGCCAGGATTCAAGCACAACAGGACAAAGAAAAGACCAAGCATAATAAAAAAAAAAATATCCTTTTTGAAGAGGTTGAAGGAGAGCGTATGCTATGACATATTATTCCCAAAGAAATGTCATCAGTTCATTTGATGAAGATCAAGCTAGTTATCCTTTCTCCTAGCTTGGCCAAACTATTAATATTAGTGGTTGATAACACATTTTATCGAAGCCTTTCTTCCCTCGTGCCAACCCCCACACCCCCCGAAACATCACTTTTTTCCCTTGGAAAATAAACATGAATGTTAACAGAGCAGGTTGTCTTATTTTTGTGCTGTTTATTTCTTGGGATGTTTTATTTAATTTTCATATGAGAGGAAGAAAAAAAATGTATTGTTTGCCAACTCTTACTAACGCTCTTGTTTTATTTTGTCTCTTGGGTTTTTTTCCACAACTGATGATGTTATTTAGAAGGTTGTTTCAGGTGGGTGATGACATTACTCCTGCTACCGTACCCTAGGTGCCCTGGCTGAAACACGGATCACTAGGGCAGCATCAGTCCTCAACCACCAGCTGCTGAGGCTGCCGCCCTCCCCTCTGACAAAGTCCAAACAATGTGGTAACGGGTTTGTAAACTGCCAGCAAAAGAAAACCCCACGAACTACTACGTCATGCCTCTGTCTTGTGGCTTCCTCTGAAGAGCAGAGAAACAAAACAAGAAAAGAACAGTAAAACAAACAAAAACAAAAAGAGAAGTACAGTAAGCATTCCTTTAAATACCTTAAATTACCATGACAACAACGGCCAAAACCTATATCGATAAATTCCAAAAATATACCAAACATGGAAGCAATTAGAGGGAAAATATGAATTTAAAGAAAAAGAACCATCTAACTCTGACTTGTTGGTTGCGTTTTTTTTCCTGTTGATTTGATTTCCTTCTTGGTTTTGGAGCTGCAGCGTTCTGCCGATGGTGCAGACTGCGCTGTGAGTGTGCAGTAACGCAGGGGCTGCGCAGCGAACAAACCTTCCAAGGGCAAAAAGGCCTCAGGCTCAAGCGACGCTTCCCCCCCCCCCGGCCTGCTGGGTACAGACCCTCCCCCTGACGCCCTCTGTCAGCCTGGCACCCAGCGTACCCCCAAACTCCAACAGGACACAATTTGTCTCTCTAAAACAACTCCTCTATTTCCTCATTGCCCTGCAGAGCAGTCCCTGGGCTCTGGTGGTAGATCAGCTCTCCTGTCCTCTTAGGGTGTCAGACACTTGGCCGTCTTGATGCCCCTACATTTCAAACTCCCCTTCTCTGTATTCCCCCTCTATCTAATCAGCCGCTTGGCTGCGGTCTCAATGACCTCTAACCCCAACCCTCTCCCCTGCTGCACGTTGGTTCTGAAAGGCATTGTGGGTACAGAGTGTGACAGTCTGGGTAAGCAGGGCGTCTCCCGGGACTCTGGGTCTGCAGCCGGTCCGCAAGGCGGCCGGGGTCAGCGAGCGCAGCTGCGGCGAACAACGACCTTGTGTTGCTAAGCAGCAGCAGGGTCGGTGGCGTGCGGGGTGACTTTGGTTGTAGTCAGACACACACCTAGGACACGCCCGGCCCACGTAGATTTTTGTGCGCACGCATTACAGGGACCTCCACCTGCACGCAGCACCCGCCATTCAAGGTTGTGAGAGATACAGCTATCAAATAGACTGCAACTAACCAAGTTACTGGTTGTTTTAGACATTTGAATATCATTTAGGTATTTTCCTTCACTCATATCAGCAGCTTAAGGGCTGTACATTTTCATAACAAAACAGAAGAAAAGTCTAGTAGTGTCTAGTCGTTTCGGTTCCTCGTGTTGTGAAAGAGGCCGTGATGATAACTGCAGAATGTCGGTCTGCGTGTGGGTGCTGGTTGGATCTGCGCAGCGTAGGAATAAGCAAGGCAGCTTAGCGCCGCAGATTTCAGCGCAGGCGAGCCCATGCTGCGCACTCACTTTTTGCTTTAGTTGAGAACGGTCACTAATTCTGTTTCTTCTACCCTTTTTTATTTGATTTTTTTTTCCATTTTTATTTGATTTTTACAACCTCTACCACTACTCTTCCTCTCCCTCCCCCTACCACTACTCTTCCTCTCCCTCCCCCTACCACTACTCTTCCTCTCCCTCCTACCACTACTCTTCCTCTCCCTCCTCCTACCACTACTCTTCCTCTCCCTCCTCCTACCACTACTCTTCCTCTCCCTCCCCCTACCACTACTCTTCCTCTCCCTCCTCCTACCACTACTCTTCCTCTCCCTCCTCCTACCACTACTCTTCCTCTCCTCTGGTTTTGATTGTTAACCCATTAAAGGCGTGTTACCTGAAGGCTATTGAGACTCAGCCCAACTTTGCGGTGGCGTGGAGCAACCTGGGCTGTGTGTTCAACGCCCAGGGAGAGATATGGTTGGCCATACACCACTTTGAGAAGGTGAGACTTTACTACACAGCCGATGATGTAAGAACAAAGGACAGACCAGGATAGTCGAGTGTCACTGACTAATGATACATGTCTGGGCTGAAACATTTGATAATTCACACACAATACTATTAATGTCTGAGAACATTTTAAGTAGAGTACTGTGGAATATTCTGTCCCTGTTCACTGGTCTAAAGGGGATTGTTTTAGGTGAACAAAAGCGAGCGCAATGGTGGATATAGTCAATCAGAAAATCTATTTTGTTTAATTCAAGTTGCAACAGGAGCAGAGAGAATGTTTTAGCTTGGCCTTCGCAGAGAAGGTCCTCATCGTAATTCTACAGCACCAGAAAGCCAAGACCTTGTCGGCTGCTATCCACAGAATCAGTGTTCCACAGAATACAACAACAATCAGTCTCCTTGAAACTGCAGTCTAGCGTCAGTCCCTTTTCAACAGATATGAGTAACATCCAGCATTACAACTTGTGACCAACCTGTGTCACAAATAGAACACTTAAAACCGTGTGGATAACATGGGAAAACGTATATAAATATGCTAAGCATTGTGTTAATTACTCTAAATGGTGTGGATAACATGGGAAAACGTATATAAATATGCTAAGCATTGTGTTAATTACTCTAAATGGTGCGGATAACATGGGAAAACGTATATAAATATGCCAAGCATTGTGTTAATTACTCTAAATGGTGTGGATAACATGGGAAAACGTATATAAATATGCTAAGCATTGTGTTAATTACTCTAAATGGTGCGGATAACATGGGAAAACGTATATAAATATGCCAAGCATTGTGTTAATTACTCTAAATGGTGTGGATAACATGGGAAAACGTATATAAATATGCCAAGCATTGTGTTAATTACTCTAAATGGTGTGGATAACATGGGAAAACGTATATAAATATGCCAAGCATTGTGTTAATTACTCTAAATGGTGTGGATAACATGGGAAAACGTATATAAATATGCTAAGCATTGTGTTAATTACTCTAAATGGTGTGGATAACATGGGAAAACGTATATAAATATGCTAAGCATTGTGTTAATTACTCTAAATGGTGTGGATAACATGGGAAAACGTATATAAATATGCCAAGCATTGTGTTAATTACTCTAAATGGTGTGGATAACATGGGAAAACGTATATAAATATGCTAAGCATTGTGTTAATTACTCTAAATGGTGTGGATAACATGGGAAAACGTATATAAATATGCCAAGCATTGTGTTAATTACTCTAAATGGTGTGGATAACATGGGAAAACGTATATAAATATGCCAAGCATTGTGTTAATTACTCTAAATGGTGTGGATAACATGGGAAAACGTATATAAATATGCCAAGCATTGTGTTAATTACTCTAAATTGAAAAGGAACTTTATTAATCTGAAGTATTTCCACAATACAACTGGTGTTGGGAGGACATGTTTAACACCCTTCTAATACAGTATGTCCTGTCTGTTTTGATGTATTTATGGGTGTTTGTCAGGCTGTGACTCTGGATCCCAACTTCCTGGATGCCTACATCAACTTGGGCAACGTTCTGAAAGAGGCTCGCATCTTTGACAGGTCAGAGACTTTTCCCGTGGCATAACCTGTTAGACCTGAAGACACTCCCTCGTTCAGTCCTAATTATCCTCAATTCACCTAGTGAGTCTTAGGCTAATAATAGGGAATGTGTTCAAAATGACACCCTATTCCCTGTGTAGTGCACTACTTTTGACCAGGTCCGTAGGGCTCCAGTCAGAATTGTGTACTGTATAGGGAATAGGGTGCCATTTTGGGACGCAGACCTAGGTATGACACTCTGACACCTTGTAATTACATTTTGAAGAAAGTCAAACACACACAGAACCATATGCATGGTGGTAGTAGCTCTTGTGCTGGTAGGCAGATTTAGTAGTAGTGGTAGGTAGTAGCTGTAGATTTGGTGGTAGGTAGTAGCTGTAGATTTGGTGGTAGGTAGTAGCTGTAGATTTGGTGGTAGGTAGTAGCTGTAGATTTGGTGGTAGGTAGTAGCTGTAGATTTGGTGGTAGGTAGGAGCTGTAGATTTGGTGGTAGGTAGGAGCTGTAGATTTGGTGGTAGGTAGGAGCTGTAGATTTGGTGGTAGGTAGGAGCTGTAGATTTGGTGGTAGGTAGATTTAGTAGTAGGGGTAGGTAGATTTAGTAGTAGGGGTAGGTAGTAGCTGTAGATTTGGTGGTAGGTAGTAGCTGTAGATTTGGTGGTAGGTAGTAGCTGTAGATTTGGTGGTAGGTAGGAGCTGTAGATTTGGTGGTAGGTAGGAGCTGTAGATTTGGTGGTAGGCAGATTTAGTAGTAGGTAGTAGCTGTAGATTTGGTGGTAGGTAGTAGCTGTAGATTTGGTGGTAGGTAGGAGCTGTAGATTTGGTGGTAGGTAGTAGCTGTAGATTTGGTGGTAGGTAGTAGCTGTAGATTTGGTGGTAGGTAGTAGCTGTAGATTTGGTGGTAGGTAGGAGCTGTAGATTTGGTGGTAGGTAGGAGCTGTAGATTTGGTGGTAGGCAGATTTAGTAGTAGATTTGGTGGTGGTAGGTAATAGCAGCAGCGCGCACACCCAATGTTTCTGCCGCAAGTAGAGCTTTTGTCGAGCCTTTGTTCTGGTTTGTAAGGGTAGTATAGTATCTTGTGGGTAAGTATGTTTTATATTGTATAAATTGTACAAAATCTGACTTTCTGTAGTATTTAACCTTTTATTTAAAGCTGGAATATATCACTTTTTTGGGCGACCCAACCATATTCACGTAGAAATGTGAGTTATAGATCTGTCTTTCTCATTGAAAGCAAATCCAAGATGTAGAACTGTTCTATGTGCCCTATTTCTATTCTTCTCGTACTTTCGGTTTTGTCCACTAGCTGAAAATGCAATATTTTTGGTTATGGAAAATAAAATCCAAATAACTTCACTGATCTTCATTGTAAAGGGTTTAAACACTGTTTCCCATGCTGTTTCCCATGCTGTTTCCCATGCATGAACATGCACCTGTACAGACGGTAGGGAATTAAGGTCACAATTATGAAAACTTAGGACACTAAAAGAGGCCTTTCTACTGACTCTGAAAACACCAAAAGAAAGATGTTCAGGGTCCCTGCTCATCTGCATGAACATGCCTTAGGCATGCTGCAAGGAGGCATGAGGACTGCAGATGTGGCCAGGGAAATAAATGGCAATGTCCGTACTGTGAGACTCCTAAGACAGCGCTACAGGGAGACAGGACGGACAGCTGATCCTCGCAGTGGCAGACCACGTGTAACAACACCTGCACAGGATCGGTACATCCGAACATCACACCTGCGGGACAGGTACAGGATGACAACAACAACTGCCCAAATTACACCAGGAACGCACAATCTCTCCATCAGTGCTCAGACTGCCCGTAATAGGCTGAGAGAGGCTGGACTGAGGGCTTGTAGGCCTGTTGTAAGGCAGGTCCGCACCAGACATCACGGGCAACAACGTCGCATATGGGCACAGTCCCACCATCGCTGGACCAGACAGGACTGACAAAAAGTGCTCTTCACTAAACACTAGCTGTTGGAACATTGCTGCGGGGACTTGCTTCCATTCAGTCTCGAGCATTAGTGAGGTCGGGCACTGATTTTGGCCGATTAGGCGTAACTCTTAGCCCAATTCATTTCCAATTCATCTCAAAGGTGTACGATGGGGTTGAGGTCAGGGCTTGTTGATGGAAGTTGGGCATCAAGTGTCTTAATGATGCAGAATAAAAATCTCCGGTAACCTGAAAAGCAGCCTCTGGAAGGAAAAGGGACAGCGTTTGACCATGTATTTCAAAACTGGTGAACAATGAGTCGACACCTCCACCACGCTCTAGTTAGCACACCAGTTGTCGAAGTGGCAAAAGCCCCCCCCCCCCCCCCCTCTATTTCTCCCACTGTCCTGTCGACACGGTGAATGGAGAATCCGTTGAGTGTAGGGCTGACCCCATTTAGTCGATGGGTCGATTTGTGTGGTTGACAGGCTGTATAAATCACATGGGCTAGCATGGCCTGTCTGCAAGGAACTTGGAACGTTGTATCGACTATTAACTTGGGTCCGGCCTGAAGTTCACGAGAGCAAACTTGCTAATTGTATAAAATATTCTCATCTCTGTTTCCCAGTGAGCTCCGGACAGACATGTCTGGAACTACCTACCACTATCTGTGCAAGGGATAAAAAGAAAACCGGTAGGCCTGTTTTACGACGTTTCTATAGGATCAGAGCATTACTACTTTCTTTTGTGTGACAGCCCAAATCGAGTTGAATAGCATCTTGCCCAAGAGTCATGTTTCAGAAAAGCAGAGGCCATTTCAGCTTTGGGAGTCCCGTTGTTAGCAAATCTGTGATCAGAGGTTATCTTTCTATCAAGTACAATGGAGAGAAGAGATGGCAAGTTCTCCCTTCACCTTAATCTCTCCATGACCCCCCCTTACCTCTAATGTTGGTGTTTCCTCTTGGGTAGCCTGAATTTGGTCGGAATAACATGAAGAGTCCAGGGCAGATAAGTTGAAGCCGGAATACAGTAACTGCCGATCTGATGTTCAAAAGTTGTCCGTTTGTAAGAATGATAGCGAATACATTTAGAGAAAATAAAGTGCCAAATAATCTCAAAGTTGGCCAAACGGAGGCCATCCAGTACAGCGCCATCTTCACAAAGACTAATGTTACTACAGCTCAGTAGCACTAGTGCCTCTCTGCTCTCTGCTCTGCAGAGCGGTGGTGGGCAGCATCTGAGTGTTCAGCCTTTAGTAGTATTTGCCTTAATTGTTACCAGTAGTTTACCCACCCTTCTCTCTTCTTCCAACCATTCAGAGCGGTGGCTGGCTACCTGCGGGCCCTCAGCCTGAGCCCCAACCACGCAGTCGTCCACGGCAACCTGGCATGCGTCTACTACGAGCAGGGTCTTATCGATCTGGCCATCGACACATACCGCCGCGCCATCGAGCTGCAGCCCCACTTCCCCGACGCCTACTGTAACCTGGCCAACGCCCTCAAGGAGAAGGGCAATGTAAGGAAGAACACGGTGTGTGTGTGTCCACGCAGTGAGCGACTGCTCCGTTATTCTGCATCCCTACTCCCAGTGTGAGAGGCACGGCTGTCCCAGCAGGCCGCAGCAGTTCACTGTGCCCTGTGCATGCCATGTCCTCCTTGACCCAGTTTAGGAGATGACGGGGGTCAGAGATCAGACTGGGGTGTGTTAGATGGATATGCATGACACACTGGTCTTTGTGATTGTTGCGGTTATCCCTTTCACCACTACTCTACACAAAGATTGTTTTGGGATGCTTAGATGTCTTCTGTTCAGCTGCAAATAGATGAAGATTGATATGGGTTCCAGCTGTCCGTTAGCCGTCGCTGTTCTGCCTCTGTTCTGCCTCTCTGTTGGCCCCCTCTGGGCCTTGGTGTCTGTCTGTTGGGGTTTCCTTTTCTGTTGGCCCTCTCGGGGCCTTGGTGTCTGTCTGAAAATGTGAGTGTTTGTGTGTGGGGTGAATGTGAGTGTTTGTGTGTGGGGTGTCTGTGAATGTGTCTGGCTGTGTGTGTCTCTGGTTTAACCATGTGTGGTTTGAACCCTGCCTCTCCCAGGTGTCCGAAGCTGAGGAGTGTTACAACACGGCCCTGCGTCTGTGTCCCACCCACGCAGACTCTCTCAACAACCTGGCCAACATCAAGAGGGAGCAGGGCAACATCGAGGACGCCGTCCAGCTCTACAGGAAAGCCCTGGAGGTGAGAGAGTTAACTATATGGCAGAATGCTCATAGAAAGCATTGACGGTAGCATTGAAAAGTATTTTACCTGATAGGTTAAAGGAAGACTGTTTATAAGCCCTTGGGTTTTTTTTCTTTTCGCAATCTTAATCACGTCAGCTCAGTGTCCTCTTTTTAGGGAAGTGTCATTTCATGAATCTGGTGGTGACTGAACCTTTTCAGGGGGGGGGTGTTATTTCCAGAGTTTACCACAGGCCCACTCTAAACTGGCTAGTGTCCTATTGTAGTATGTATTTTAACCTATAGGTGTCTTACTCTGCCCAGAGTGGGTGAAAACGTGCTTTGGCGATCATTTCGCCTCCTTGTGTTATAACATACATTATACCAAGACAAATATGATTTATTCATGTTCTGAATTGTTCAGTGGTGGTCTTTCTCTAACATACCATTAACATGATATGCAAAGTGTTGGATTTCATAACATAATACATCCGGTAATATGAACGTAACGCGCCAATGTAAACTCAGATTTTTTTATATAAATATGAACTTTATCAAACAAAACATACATGAAGTCCTCTGATGAAGATCATCAAAGGTTAGGGATTCATTTTATCTCTCTGCTTTTTGTGACTCCTCTTTGGCTGGAAAAAATGGCTGTGTTTTTCTGTGGCTTGGTGGTGACCAAACATAATCGTTTGTGGTGCTTTCGCTGTAAATCCTTTTTGAAATCAGACACTGGCTGGATTAACGAGAATTTTATCTTTAAAATAGTGTAAAATACTTGTATGCTTGAGGAATTTTAATTATGAGATTTTTGCTGTTTTTAATTTGGCGCTTTCACTGGCTGTTGCCCTAGACAGGTTAAGGCTACCTATCTGACGCGATGCAACTTTCCACACTTGTATTTTATTACTACTTTTTTTTCTGGCCTGATTTAGTCGTCCTGATTCTGGACATCCTACAAGGGTTAACACTGATTCTGGCCATCCTACATGTTGTCAACACTGATTCTGGCCATCCTACAAGGGTCAACACTGATTCTGGCCATCCTACATGTTGTCAACACTGATTCTGGCCATCCTACAAGGGTCAACACTGATACTGATTCTGGCCATCCTACATGTTGTCAACACTGATTCTGGCCATCCTACACGTTGTCAACACTGATTCTGGCCATCCTACACGTTGTCAACACTGATTCTGGTCATCCTACACGTTGTCAACACTGATTCTGGCCATCCTACACGTTGTCAACACTGATTCTGGCCATCCTACACGTTGTCAACACTGATTCTGGCCATCCTACACGTTGTCAACACTGATTCTGGCCATCCTACACGTTGTCAACACTGATTCTGGCCATCCTACACGTTGTCAACACTCCAATAACTTTTGAATGGATCATGGTAGAGACCTGATGTTTGGAACAAGGGTTTTAATATGTTAATACCTTAGATAATCCTCTAGTGGTCAAATTATGCACTTTTTGATTTTTGATTGGACACCCTATAACCTGTGTGTGTGGTTGTTGGCTGCGGCCCACTCTAACCTGGCCAGTGTTCTGTTGTAATATGTATTTTAAGGTGTGGTTGTTGTCTTCAGGTGTTTCCAGAGTTTGCTGCGGCCCATTCTAACCTGGCCAGCGTTCTGCAGCAGCAGGGGAAACTCCAGGAGGCCCTCATGCACTACAAGGAGGCCATCAGGTCCGTAGACAGACGCCTCCCTCCGTCTCGCCCTCTCATCTCAATCAGTTGTGGTTTGACAATCGACAGAGGCAACTTATAGGGATGCTGTTTCAAGGTTCTGAATGGAGTTGATTGGCGTCCTACTGAATTGTTTGTGTGTCTGTAGAATCAGCCCTACGTTTGCTGATGCCTACTCCAACATGGGCAACACTCTGAAGGAGATGCAGGATATCCAGGGAGCTCTACAGTGTTACACCAGAGCCATCCAGATCAACCCTGCCTTCGCTGACGCTCACTCTAACCTGGCCTCCATACACAAGGTGACTCATCTGCCATCTCTGTTCTCAACCCCAATTCTAAATCAACTCTTATCAGACCTACAAAAGGCAGTGAAGTCGACTTCACTGATATTCCGCAGAACAAAATTGGGTCTGTAATTCGTTTTTTAATGAATGGAAATATTAAAATTCATTTTATTTATAAAGGAAGTTGTGTTATGATTCAGTTATTGTCCCCTCCCCCCTCAGGACTCTGGAAACATCCCAGAAGCCATTGCTTCATACCGTACAGCCCTGAAACTGAAGCCTGACTTCCCTGATGCCTACTGCAACCTAGCACACTGCTTGCAGGTACACACACACACACACTAGTCTCCTATGTCAAGTTACTGCAGATACGCTTGAGGCCAAATCCGCATCTATCGTCAAAGTTAAACCAAGTAAGGCTCAAGTTACTGCTCTTTGATTTACATTTCCCAGATGTTCCACTTCAGACTGCCTCACAAAACTTCTCACGCCAACACACACCTCACCACTTAGACAGCAGTCCTCTCCTCTCCCCAGATTGTGTGTGACTGGACAGACTATGACGATCGTATGAAGAAGCTGGTGAGCATCGTGGCTGACCAGTTGGATAAGAACCGTCTGCCCTCGGTGCACCCCCACCACAGCATGCTGTACCCCCTCTCTCACGGCTTCCGCAAGGCCATCGCTGAGAGGCACGGCAACCTCTGTCTGGACAAGGTACAGGCCCTCATCAAAGCAAGTGCAGCATTGACCTTCTATTCAGGTGAAAGTTGGGCTGGGATGCTTGCATGGTGAAGGGTAAACGGTAAGGTGGGATGGTTTGGAAGTTACCTGCCTGGCGCAATTTAAGGAAACTTAAGCCCTTAAGTCTTTTATTTAGTTGAAAATATACATTAAAAGCAGCCATAGATGGCAGAAGGTGGTTGGGTTGCTTGCAGGGGGAAGAGCTTGGTCCAGTCATAGATTGGTTAGGGTTGGATGTTAAGGTCAGGTTCAGGCTAGTTGTAACTGTGTAATGGACGAGGGATCTGGTTTCAATCTGCCTTGTCTAGTTGGACCACGTGAAAGGAGCTAGGGTTTATGGTCATTGTCTGACAGGCTATGATGTTCCAGTGTCCATACTAGCAATCATTCTATGTATTATGCTAGAATAGAGCCTTGGACTAGGTTTCAAATGGCACCCTTTTCATTACGTAGAGCAGTATTTTTGGTTAAGTAGTTCACTATATAGGGAATAGAAAGCCGTTTGGGATGTATCCTGGTTAGTCTAACGTCCCCCGTCCCTCCACAGATCAATGCGCTCCACAAGCCGGCCTTTGAGTACCCCAAGGACCTGAAGGCCAGCGCGGGTCGTCTGAGGGTGGGATATGTCAGCTCTGACTTCGGGAACCACCCCACCTCCCACCTCATGCAGTCCATCCCCGGCATGCACAACTCTGAGAAGTTTGAGGTGAGGGTTTCTAACTGTTGTGTGACATATTACCACTAGACTGGCAACAACCAATGATTTCAAATTAACTGATGTTTGTTTACTTAGATTCGATTGTCATTTAAAACAATGTTTTTTTTTATGTAATAGTGACCAAACATTACTTGAAATTTGTTGGTCATAACATGGTTATAACATGTTTGGCGGGGGTTCTAACGGTTGGTCATAACATGGTTATAACATGTTTGGCCGGGGTTCTAACGGTTGGTCGTAACATGTTTGGCCGGGGTTCTAACGGTTGGTCGTAACATGTTTGGCCGGGGTTCTAACGGTTGGTCGTAACATGTTTGGCCGGGGTTCTAACGGTTGGTCGTAACATGTTTGGCCGGGGTTCTAACGGTTGGTCGTAACATGTTTGGCCGGGGTTCTAACGCTTGGTCGTAACATGTTTGGCCGGGGTTCTAACGGTTGGTCGTAACATGTTTGGCCGGGGTTCTAACGGTTGGTCGTAACATGTTTGGCCGGGGTTCTAACGGTTGGTCGTAACATGTTTGGCCGGGGTTCTAACGGTTGGTCGTAACATGTTTGGCCGGGGTTCTAACGGTTGGTCGTAACATGGTTATAACATTCTCTCCCCAGGTGTTCTGCTATGCCCTGAGCCCAGATGACAACACCAACTTTAGGGTTAAAGTGGTGGCCGAGGCCCATCACTTCACTGACCTGTCACAGGTGAGTAAACTCAGATTGAGAACTGAAGTACTTCAGAAGTAGCTTCCTTTTCTCTGTCCACTCGGCCACATCCAACACTTCAGAGTAAAGATTTAAATCCTCTCCCTTCCCTCTCCTCCTGTCTCTCCCTCCATCTCCACTGCTCCTGTCTCTCTCCCTTCCCTCTCCTCCTGTCTCTCCCTCCATCTCCACTGCTCCTGTCTCTCTCCCTTCCCTCTCCTCATGTCTCTCCCTCCATCTCCACTCCTCCTGTCTGTCTTTCCCTTCCCTCTCCTCCTGTCTCTCCCTCCATCTCCACTGCTCCTGTCTCTCTCCCTTCCCTCTCCTCATGTCTCTCCCTCCATCTCCACTCCTCCTGTCTGTCTTTCCCTTCCCTCTCCTCATGTCTCTCCCTCCATCTCCACTCCTCCTGTCTCTCTCCCTCCATCTCATGTCTGTCTCTCCCTTCCCTCCATCTCCACTCCTGCTGTCTGTCTCTCCCTCCCTCCTCCTGTCTGTCTTTCCCTTCCCTCTCCTCATGTCTCTCCCTCCATCTCCACTCCTCCTGTCTCTCTCCCTCCATCTCATGTCTGTCTCTCCCTTCCCTCCATCTCCACTCCTCCTGTCTGTCTCTCCCTCCATCTCCACTCCTCCTGTCTGTCCCCTCCTGTCTCTCCCCTCCTGTCTCTCTCCTGTCTCTCCCCTCCATCTCCTCCTGTCTCTCCCCTCCCTCTCCTCCTGTCTGTCTCTCCCTCCATCTCCACTCCTCCTGTCTGTCAGCTCCCGTGTAACGGTAAGGCAGCAGACAGGATCCACCAGGATGGACTCCACATCCTGGTCAATATGAACGGCTATACCAAAGGAGCCCGCAACGAGCTGTTTGCCCTGCGTCCCGCTCCCATCCAGGTGAGATAATCAGGCGTTATTTAGCCGTGTTCATTTCTATACTCAACAACAATAGAAACGCATCATGTGAAGTGTTTGTGCCATGTTTCATGAGCTGTATTTCATTGTTTTAAGGTCATACCAACGATCCTTTTGCTATTTGATCTAGAATTTTAATACTCGAAGTATAAAACAAATTGTAATCGGCCTTACTGCTATTTGACCATGCAAACGCATTGAATAACAGAATGAATTGTATGCTGTAGTGTTAAGATTCCCTTCAATGTAACTAAGGGGCCTAGTGCAAACCATGAAAAACAGCCCCAGACCATTATTCCAACTTTAGTTGGAGCAGGTAGCGAACTCTTGGCATCCGCCAACCCCGGGTTGGTCCGTCAGACTGCCAGATGGTGAAGTGTGATTCATCACTCCACAGACAGCGTTTACGCTGCTCCTGAGTCCAATTGCCGCGAGCTTTACATCACTCCAGCCGACGCTTGGCATTGCGCATGGTGATCTTATTCCATGGAAACCAATTTCATGAAGCTCTCAATGAACAGTTCCTGTGCTGACGTTGCTTCCAGAGGCTGTTTGGAACTTGGTAGTGAGTGTTGCAACAGAGGACAGTTTGGAACTTGGTAGTGAGTGTTGCAACCGAGGACAGTTTGGAACTTGGTAGTGAGTGTTGCAACAGAGGACAGTTTGGAACTTGGTAGTGAGTGTTGCAACAGAGGACAGTTTGGAACTCGGTAGTGAGTGTTACAACAGAGGACAGTTTGGAACTTGGTAGTGGGTGTTACAACAGAGGACAGTTTGGAACTTGGTAGTGAGTGTTGCAACAGAGGACAGGTTGGAACTTGGTAGTGAGTGTTGCAACCGAGGACAGTTTGGAACTTGGTAGTGAGTGTTGCAACCGAGGACAGTTTGGAACTTGGTAGTGAGTGTTACAACAGAGGACAGTTTGGAACTTGGTAGTGAGTGTTACAACAGAGGACAGTTTGGAACTTGGTAGTGAGTGTTGCAACAGAGGACAGTTTGGAACTTGGTAGTGAGTGTTACAACAGAGGACAGTTTGGAACTTGGTAGTGAGTGTTGCAACAGAGGACAGGTTGGAACTTGGTAGTGAGTGTTGCAACCGAGGACAGTTTGGAACTTGGTAGTGAGTGTTGCAACCGAGGACAGTTTGGAACTTGGTAGTGAGTGTTGCAACAGAGGACAGTTTGGAACTTGGTAGTGAGTGTTGCAACAGAGGACAGTTTGGAACTTGGTAGTGGGTGTTACAACAGAGGACAGTTTGGAACTTGGTAGTGAGTGTTACAACAGAGGACAGGTTGGAACTTGGTAGTGAGTGTTGCAACAGAGGACAGTTTGGAACTCGGTAGTGAGTGTTGCAACAGAGGACAGTTTGGAACTCGGTAGTGAGTGTTGCAACAGAGGACAGTTTGGAACTTGGTAGTGGGTGTTGCAACAGAGGACAGTTTGGAACTCGGTAGTGAGTGTTGCAACAGAGGACAGTTTGGAACTTGGTAGTGGGTGTTACAACAGAGGACAGGTTGGAACTTGGTAGTGAGTGTTACAACAGAGGACAGTTTGGAACTCGGTAGTGAGTGTTGCAACAGAGGACAGTTTGGAACTTGGTAGTGGGTGTTACAACAGAGGACAGTTTGGAACTTGGTAGTGAGTGTTGCAACAGAGGACAGTTTGGAACTTGGTAGTGAGTGTTGCAACCGAGGACAGGCAATATTTACGGGCTTCAGCACTCGGCGTCCTCGTTCTGTGAGCTTGTGTGGCCTACCACTTCACTGTTGAGCCGTAGTTGCACCTAGACTTTTCCACTTCACAATAACAGCACTTACAGTTGACCTGGGCAGCTCTAGCAGGGCAGAAATATGACTGACTTGTTGGAAAGGTGGCATCCTATGACTGTGCCATGTTGAAAGTCACTGAGTTCTTAAGGCCATTCTACTGCCAATGTTTCTCTATGGAGATTGCATGGCTGTGTGCTTGATTTAAAAAAAATATATATATATAAAACACACACATACAGTTGAAGTCGGAAGTTTACATATATTTAAGCTCAGTTTTACAATTCCTGACATTTAATCCTAGTAAAAATTCCCTGTCTTAGGTCAGTTAGGATCACCACTTTATTTTAGGAATGTGAAATGTCAGAATAATAGTCGAGAGAATTATTTATTTCAGATTTTATTTCATCACATTCCCAGTGGGTCAGAAGTTTCAATTTGTATTTGGTAGCATTGCCTTTAAATTGTTTAACTTGGGTCAAATGTTTCGGGTAGCCTTCCACAAGCTTCCCACAATAAGTTGGGTGAATGTTGTCCCATTCCTCCTGACAGAGCTGGTGTAACTGAGTCAGGTTTGTAGGCCCCCTTGCTCGCACACGCCTTTTCAGTTCTGCCCATACATTTCCTATAAGATTGAGGTCAGGGCTTTGTTGTCCTGCCACAAATGTGGAAGTATGCTTGGGGTCATTGTCCATTTGGAAGAGTCATTTGCGACCAAGCTTTAACTTCCTGACTGATGTCTTGAGATGTTGCTTCAATATATCCACATAATTTTTCTCCTCATGGTGCCATCTATTTTGTGAAGTGCACCAAAGCACCCCCACAACATGATGCTGCCACCCGAGTACTTTACGGTTGGGATGGTGCTCCTCGGCTTACAAGCCTCCCCCTTTGTCCTCCAAACATAACGATGGTCATTATGGTCAAACAGTTCTATTTTTGTTTCATCAGACCAGAGGACATTTCTCCAAAAAGTACGATCTTTGCTCGAATGTGCAGTTGCAAACCGTAGTCTGGCTTTTTTATGTAGGTTTTGGAGCAGTGGCTTCTTCCTTGCTGAGCGGCCATGTCGATATAGGACTCGTTTTACTGTGGATATAGATACTTTTGTACCTGTTTCCTCCAGCATCTTCACAAGGTCCTCTGCTGTTGTTCTGGGATTGATTTGCGCTTTTTGCACCAAAGTACGTTAATCTCTAGGAGACAGAACGTGTCTCCTTCCTGAGCGGTATGATGGCTACGTGGTCCCATGGTATTTATACTTGCGTACTATTGTACAGATGAACGTGGTACCGTCAGGCGTTTGGAAATTGGTCTTGGCTGATTTTCTTTTGATTTTCCCGTGATGTCAAGCAAAGAGGCACTGAGTGTGAATGTAGGCCTTGAAGTACATCCACAGGTACACCTTCAATTGACTCAGGCTAATTGACATCATTTATCAGAAGCTTCTAAAGCCATGACATTTTTCTGGAATTTTCCATGCTGTTTAAAGGCACAGTCAACTTAGTGTATGTAAACTTCTGACCCACTGGAATTGTGAAATAATCTGTCTCTAAACAATTGTTGGAAAAATTAGGTGTCATGCACAAAGTAGATGTCCTTAGCGACTTGCCAAAACTATAGTTTGTTAACAAGAAATTTGTGGAGTGGTTGAAAAGCGAGTTTTAATGCCTCCAACCTAAGTGTATGTAAACTTATGACTTCAACTGTATTTATACACCTGCCATCAATAGGTGTGGCTGAAATAGCCGAATCCACTCATTTTTAAGGGGTGTCCGTATTTTTGAGTTGCACCCCCTTTTTCAGAACCTTTAATTCGTCATGGCATGAACTCTACAAGATGTCAAATAAATTCCACAGGGGTTCTGGACCAATGTTTCCCCACAGTTGTCACATTGGCTAGAAGTACTTGGGGCGATAGCACATGCTTGACGCACACAAGAAACTGAGTGTGGGAAAACCCAGCAGCGTTGCAGTTCTTGACATTCTCAAACCGGTGCGCCTGCCATACCCTGTTCAAAGGCACGTTAATCTTCTGTCTTTCCCATTCACCCTCTGAATGGCACACACATATAATCCATGTCTCGAGGCTTTAAAATCATTCTGTAACCTGTCTCCTCCCCTTCCTCTACACTGAAGTGTATTGAACAGGTGACATAATTAAGGGATCGTAGCGTTCACCTGGTCAGTCTGTCATGGAAAGAGCAGCTGTTCCTAATGTTTTGTACACTATGCTTTAACTGAAACAAAAGAGGCCTAGAAGAAAGGCTAATATTTTAACACAATCTTTTTTGCAAAGTAATTCAAGAAGATCTAACTGCATATTTCCATGAAACTGATTGAGATTAAATGATTGGCAGGCATTCCGTTTGGACATTTCATCGTTAACACATGAACAATTATCATTTACGATTGACAGTGATGGCCTACTTGGAAAGGAGTTAAGCCGTACTTGGTGTTTTGATGGTATTAAAAAGGCCACCTTTACTTGAGACAACATATTTGGGGGTAGGCCTGTTCTACAATGATATTCAGTAGGCTACATCTGCCATTAAACTTTGAATTATTTTTTTATTTAAGTGCGCTCCCTCATCAAAAAAAGTCACTACACGACAGCTGGGATATAATGTCCAAATAAAGTTGACTGTGCCAACTGTTCTCTCCTTCTCAGTGTATGTGGCTGGGCTACCCGGGGACCAGCGGAGCTCCCTTCATGGACTACATTGTGTCAGACAAGGAGACGTCCCCCTTCGAGGTGGCAGAGCAGTACTCTGAGAAGCTAGCCTACATGCCACACACCTTCTTCATCGGAGACCACGCTAACATGTTCCCCCACCTCAAGGTGAGATTCCTGTTTATCAAGTAAAGTTTGTTGAGTGTCTTGATTTTAATGTTATTATGTTGCTAATGTGCAGTGATGGGTCAAATTTGCAAGCCCTCACATAATATATAGGGAATTGTTGATTTTGCCAAACAAATTGCAATCAGGGAATCCTGGAGGGACTGTTTTGTCCTGTTGCAATCAGGGAATCCTGGAGGGACTGTTTTGTCCTGTTGCAATCAGGGAATCCTGGAGGGACTGTTTTGTCCTGTTGCCATGTTTCCTGTGAATGAATGAATTTTATTTTCGTGTCAAATCGCCAGTTAACAACACATCCCTTATGGGTTTAGTTGTCGCACAAACATTACAATAATTCACTATGATAATTACAATTCTTCTTGTGTTCTATGCATTGCGCATCGCATAGAGTGGAGGGGGGGGTCTATGCATAGTAAATTACTTCCCTAGAGCAATAAAATAATATGCATATATACAAAGTTTTTTTTTTGTCTGTATGTTTTTCTGAGTCAAAGGTCAAGTTTCAGCATCAAGGATATCACTGCAGTGAATTTAAATCTAAAGGTGTAGTAATTGGTCGAGAGCAAGCGGCCTGGCTCAATACTAGGCCCTTTATTGTACACTATTTACGTTTAATAATGTTGGTTTGTGCCTTTTTATTAATACATGGGACTGTGCGGGTGAGTTATTTATTCCCCTTCAGTGCAGCAGATCATTTAAAACCTCTTAGATGTAAGGTCCCCTGTTTTGGGAACCAAAGTGCTCCTGTTACCGGTTCCGACCGTCAATGTTGCTTAAATCGACCTGTGGATCAGAATGGCCTGCGTTGAACGATAGCCCTGTTTCCCACGGACAGTTTATTTGTTTTATTTTTTATTTTTTAAATGAGCCTGTGATGTAGGATGTGAAATCTGAAACCACTTGAAGCTGGGATGTCCCTCCTACCATTTCATTCGCTCTTCCGACTGTCCATTACCTCAACCCTACATCGCAGCCACTGACAAAGCACATTCCTGCAATCGTTACATCGTAGCGCATTCATGTAAAATAATGAATAAAACAAAACACTTTCTGTTTATCATAGACGGACAAGATGAGTATGAGATTAATGGCGAGTTCAGGAAGCAAAGCTAGAGCCCTGCGGCGGTCACAGCGATGGGGCAGACGTTTTGATCAAGAGAGACCTTTGTGCATATTTTCTATTCTCTCTAACACTAAACAATCAAATATGTACTTTACAGTTATAAGGAAGGCAAAATTGTATAATTAGTTGTTTTTATAATGCTTTATTTAGAAAGCATATGTCATTTCAAACCTTATTCATACATTATTGTTGACTAGGAAATGCATCATAAAATGTTTCATATTTGTAACTGTGTGCTTGTCTTCAAGTGAATACTCCTCAGCAATTTATAATTATTTTTATCAGAAAGTATGCAGCATTAATTGTTATTGTTTATGGCCTTATGATAATTAATTACTCTGGGGCCTAACCTAACTAAGAACAGGTACATATTTTACAATCAGGAGAAATGTCTGTTTTCATTCGATGGAGTCTCACTGGACTGTTATAAAATGTGGCAAGTTGGCATCACTCAGGGCTTTTGGCAAGTCTGGGTTGCATGCTATTGGCGAATGAGAGCATATCTGAGGAAATGGCAAAAAGTATTTCCTACAGACCTTCCATGCTTGTCGGGTGCTGTAAATCTCTAAGGTTTTGGCTATGTTGCCCACTTCACTAAAGTTATTAATGAATATAATTGAGCTTAGGTGCAATGAACCACAGGATTGGGCCTCTATCTGAATCCACATTGAGTCCTGTCTGTTTGTGATCCATGTTAGCATGTTGCGGATTTGTGCAGACCAGTAGTACAGTTTGAAGGCAGGGCAAGACCACCCTTAGATTCAGGTTTTCGATAGTGATGCTCTTGAGCCTAGGTTTTTATTGCCCCATATACGTTTAATGCTTTGGTTGGTTGTTTTGAAAAAGGAAACTGGGAGATAGTATGGGCGCATCTGAAATAAATAGTTCAATCTAGGGAGGATGTTCATATGATAACATTGATTCTTCCGACTAAGCTAATTGGGAAAGAGATCCAGGTTCAGAGATCTTTCTTGATTCCATCAGGAGTGTTTCTTGAAAAGGCAATTCAGATCTGGTGTTACAAAGATCCCAAGGCATTGAAACCCCGGTCTCCAATTGGAACGGACAGTGTCTCCATAGAGCTGGTGAGGGTAAGATTGAGAGGGGAAACAATGGATTTGTTCAAATGCATCTTATATCCTGTAAACTTGCCGTACTATGCATTTGTCTAAAATGGGAGGGATTTCTCAGGGTTGGGTATGTAGAGCAAGACATCATCCGCATAGAGCGAAATCTTGTGCTGAAGGCTGCCTGCAGAAACACCCATAATACTTGGATTGCGCCTTATCAACTCTGCCCCCAACAAATAGAGCAGGGGTGACAGTGAGCATCCTTGCCTTGTGCCACGTCCCAAAGTGAATCTATCAGAATTCAGACCGTTAGTAGTCACCATGGCATTTGGATGAGAATATAAGGACTTAATCCATTTAATAAAGTTTGGGCGTATATTGTACTTTTCTAAGACTGGGAACAGTTCCACTCCGTCCTGTCAAACACCTTCTCAACATCCAGTGATGACAGCAGGACAGTGGTCTTCTGTGCGTTTTACTTGATCTATAATCTAAAAAAAGATGGTGAATGAAGAGTCTCTAATAAATATAGTTTGATCCGCTTTTTTTTCTTTGGGAGGAAGTGTTTTCGTCTTTTGCCGAGCAATTTGGTAGTTATTTTATAGTCAGAATGGGCCGGAAGGACGTGCAGGATAGAGGGTCCTTGTCTTTTATAGCAACGCCGTAATGAGGGCTGTGAACATAGTCTGGGAGAGCTCCCATTTTTAACAACACTGATACTAGTCTGGGAGAGCTCCCATTTTTAACAACACTGATACTAGTCTGGGAGAGCTCCCATTTTTAACAACACTGATACTAGTCTGGGAGAGCTCCCATTTTTAACAACACTGATACTAGTCTGGGAGAGCTCCCATTTTTAACAACACTGATACTAGTCTGGGAGAGCTCCCATTTTTAACAACACTGATACTAGTCTGGGAGAGCTCCCATTTTTAACAACACTGTAATGCGGGCTGTGTTTTTGCAACAAAAAAATCATCCTGCATGAAAATAGGGCTAAGCTGGGGCCAAAAAGCTTTGTAGAACTCTCTGGGGAAATCCATCTGGGCCTGGGGACTTGTTAGGTGGCATGGAGATGATTGCTTTGAGGATCTCAGCAGTGAAAGGGGAGTTGAGCTCTTGGTGAGTCTCTGATTTGTTTTGGTTGCGAGTATCCCTCTAGGAAGGAATGGAATTCTGCATCTGTATGTGTTCTCTCAGAAGTATATAATTTGCAGTACAAATCATGGAAAGTTAAATGTATTTTATTTGGATCGTATGTGAACTCGTCATCTGCTGTTCATATGGCGATGATTGTACGCTCCGCTCCGACTGCTCTTTTTAAATTGGCAAGCAGTCTGCTAGGCCTATTGCTATACTCATGGTTTGTCTGTTTTAGTACATCTCCTGAGTATAGTCCAAGTTTAGTTTAGCTTTGGCTACTTTAAGTTGACTCCAGGAGGTGCTTCCTGGGGATTATTTATGTACTTTTTCGCTGTGTTCCAACTCCCTGAAGATCTAATCTGTGTGCTTCCATTGCCTTGTTCTTAGAGGAAGCATATGCAATTAGATGACCTCTTAAGTGTGGCTTTGGCAGCGTCTCACATTGGCCGGAGAAATGGGAGAGACTTTGTTGTTTGTAGTTGTCTATCCATGTAGTAACCGATGTATGGAATGCTTCGTTTGATAACATGGAGCTGTTGAATTTCCAGCTCTTTGACCTCCGGATGTTTTTGGAGGTCGAGGCGGACAAAGACATGATCTGAAAGTGCTGTGTGTCCGATTTTGTAGAAGTGGCAGACTTTATGGAAAACTTTGGGATAAACATGTAATCTATACGAGAGTAGGTGTTATGGACATTGAAGTCGTATGTATAGTCCATGGATTAGCTATTAGTCTCTCTCCATATATCTATCATACCCATCTCTTTAAGAGTTCCACAGTATTGAGCTCAGGGCGAGGATCTCCTTCCAGAGAGACATCAGGGATTGTCAGGGATTTACTCTGTTTCACAGAAACATGGCCCTCTCGGGATATACTGTCCCAGTCCATATAGCCATCTGTGTTCTCAGTACATCGCGCAGACAGGAATAAAGAACTCTCCGGGAAGAAGAAAGCTGGTGGTGTATGTTTCATGATTAACTACTCATGGTGTGATTGTGATAACGTACAGAAACTCAAGTCCTTTTGTTAACCCGACCGAAAATACCTCACAATCAAATGCCGACTGTATTTCCTCCCAAGGGAAATTTCTTGTATCATCCCCCTAAAGCCGATACCACGACGGCCCCTAAGGAATCACACTAGACTTTATGCAAACTGGAAACCACATATCCTGAGGCTGCATTTATTGTAGCTGACGATTTTAACAAAGCAAATTTGAGGAAACCGCTTCTGAAATTCTACCAACATGTTAGTACTGTAGTACGGCAAATCTGATCACAACTCTGTTTTGCTCCACTCTTCCTATAGGCAGAAACTCAAACAGGAAGTACTAAGGTCTATTCAACGCTGGCCTGACCAATCCATGCTCTAAGATGATTTTGCACATGCGGACTGATGTGATCCGGGTAGCCTCTGAGAATAACATTGACGAATGCACAGATACAGTGTCTGGGTTCATCAGGAAGTGTATAGGAGATGTTGTACCCGCTGTGACTATTAAAACCTACTCAAACCAGAAACCGTGGATAGATGGCAGCATTTGTGCAAAACTGAAAGTGCGAACCTCTGCATTTAACCATGGCAAGGTGGTTCCCAGACTGGGAATATGGCTGAATACAACCTGTAGTTATTCCCTCCATATCAAATATCAAATCAAACAGGCAAAACATCAGTACAGAGACCGTGGAGTCCGACACGAGACGTATGTGGGCAGGGTCTACAGACAATCACGGACTACAAAGGGAAAACCAGCCACGTTGCGGACACCGACGTCTTGCTTCCAGACAAACTAAACACCTTCACCTGCTTTGGGGATAACACAGTGCCACCGACCCGGCCCGCTACCAAGGACTGTGGGCTCTCCTTCTCCGTGGCCAACGTGAGTAAGACATTTTAACGTGTTAACCCTCAAGGCTGCTGGCCCAGACGGCATCCCTAGCCGCGTCCTCAGAATATGCGTATACCAGCTGGTTTGAGTGTTTAGGGATTTAATCAATCTCGCCCTATCCCACTCTGCTGTCCCAACTTGCTTCAAAATGTCCACCATTGTTCCTGTACCCAAGAAAGCAAAGGTAACTGAACTAAATGACTATCGCCCCGTAGCACTCACTTCTGTCATCATGAAGTGCTTTGAGAGGTTAGTTAAGGATCATATCACCTTTCCCCTATCTGACATCCTAGACCCACTTCAATTTGCTTAGCACCACAATAGATCCACAGACGATGCAATTGCCAGCACACTGCCCTATCCCACCTGGACAAGAATGCTATGTAAGAATGCTGTTTATTGACTATAGCTCAGCATTCGGCACCATAGTACCCTCCAAGCTCATCATTAAGCTTGGGGCCCTGGGTCTGAACCCCACCCTGGACTTCCTGATGGGCTGCCCCCAGGTGGTGAAGGTAGGAAACAACATCTTCATTGATCTTCAACACAGGGGCCCACAAGGGTGTGCGCTCAGCCCCCTCCTGGACATCCATGACTGCGTGACCACGCACGCCTCCAACTCAATTATGCAGTTTGCAGACGACACAACAGTAGTAAGCCTAATTACCAACAATGACGAGACAGTCTACCGGGAGGAGACGAGGGCCCGGGCAGAGTAGTGCCAGGAAAATAACCTCACACTCAACGTCAACAAAACAAAGGAGATGATTGTGGACTTCAGGAAACAGCAGAGGGAGCACGCCCCTATCCACATTAATGGGGCCGCAGTGGAGCGGGTGAAAAGCTTCAAGTTCCTCGCTGACGATCTGAATGCTCAGGAGGCTGAAGAGATTTGGCTTGTCACCTAAAACCCTCAAACATTTATAGATGCACAATTGAGAGCATCCTGTCGGGCTGTATCACTGACTGGTATGGCAACTGTACCGCCCCCAAAAATGCAAGTTCCCGCCCTCCTGGACACCTACAGCACCCGATGCCATAGAAAGGCCTTAAAGATCATCGAGGACATCAACCACCTGAGCCACAGCCTGTTCACCCCACTATCATCCAGAAGGCATGGTCTGTACAGGTGCATCAAAGCTGGGATCGTGAGACAGAAGCTGTTTTTCACTCTCAAGGCAATCGGACTGTTAAACAGCCATCACTAGCCAGCTTCTACCTGGTTTTTGCAACCCTGCACATTTGAGGCTGCTGCCCCATATACATGGAATCACTGGTCGCTTAAAAAATATACTGTATTCTATTTTAGTCAATGCCACTCCGACATTGCTCAATCTAATATTTATACATTTCTTAATTCCATTGTACTTTTAGATTTGAGTGAATTTTTGTAGATACTACTGCACTGTTGGAGCTTGGAACACAAGCATTTCACTACACCTGCAATGACATCTGCTAAATATGTGACCAATAAAATGAGATTTTACTACTAAATGTTTGACATCAGATATCTTCTGGCTTTCAGCCAGACGTCTAGTGAGCTCTGGATGGGTTATCTGTACAGCTGCCATTTTCCCTCCCCTTGTGCTTCAAGTGTTTTCTTCTCCCCTCTGCTTCAGGTGAACATGCTGCTCTTCCTTCTGAAAAAAGCATGCATCACAAATTTGTTCATTTGCACAATTTCTCTCATTCACTTAAGCGTGTAAATGTCCACACTCACTGACAATGGCATTCGGTAGCTACTAGCTATGCTTGTGTAACTTTGAACTGGATTTGCCTGTGCAAAAAGTTTGTTTTCCTTCAGCTAACAAAGGCTATGTGACTTCGCTATTAGTTTGTGCTAATTTTGTTAGCATTCCGGTGATGGAGGCCCAATGGGCTTTTCTTGCGTTGTCAATGCTCTCGTGTGCTATGGCGGTAATTATTATTCCCAGGGCACCCTTGAAAATGAGACCCTGGTCTCAATGGGTTTCCCCTTCTTATGGAAAGCTCACATAAAGCTTACATAAAAATAAACTGTCATCTGAAAGGAAAAGGGTGTGCTTTAATGAATGAAAAATAATGCTTTTAGGTCTTCAACACTGACTTCACATGCAGTTCACCTCCAGTATTCTTTTTATTTTCTTCAACAGAAAAAGGCGGTGATTGACTTCAAGTCTAACGGCCACATCTTTGACAACCGCATCGTTCTGAATGGTATCGACCTCAAGGCCTTCCTGGACAGCCTGCCTGACGTTAAGGTGGTCAAGGTGAGACGGTGACATAGTGAATAGCCCTAACCCTTCCTGAACAAGCCTCTGACGTCAAGGTGACATAGTGAATAGCCCTAACCCTTCCTGAACAAGCCTCTGACGTCAAGGTGACATAGTGAATAGCCCTAACCCTTCCTGAACAAGCCTCTGACGTCAAGGTGACATAGTGAATAGCCCTAACCCTTCCTGAACAAGCCTCTGACGTCAAGGTGACATAGTGAATAGCCCTAACCCTTCCTGAACAAGCCTCTGACGTCAAGGTGACATAGTGAATAGCCCTAACCCTTCCTGAACAAGCCTCTGACGTCAAGGTGACATAGTGAATAGCCCTAACCCTTCCTGAACAAGCCTCTGACGTCAAGGTGACATAGTGAATAGCCCTAACCCTTCCTGAACAAGCCTCTGACGTCAAGGTGAGACTGTGACATGGGGAATGTTCTGTGAACATATTTCCATTGGGCTATGAACTATTGGAAAGGTAGTTCGTAGTCCAATGTCATTCAGAGTCATTGTCTGTTCCTTGTTGTGTCCTTTAAATTTGAACAGTGAAGACCTGCCCTTATCCTCCAGAAAGTATGATGCAAATGCTTTGTAGATCACAGACTCCTTCCTTCCTGTCCAGATGAAGTGTTCCATTGAGGAGAGTGGCGCAGCAGAAACCAACGGGGCTCTGTCCATGCCAGTCATCCCTATGAACACAGCAGCTGAGGCCATCATCAACATGATCAACCAGGGACAGATACAGGTCACCATCAACGGATTCACCGTCAGCAATGGACTGGCCACCACACAGGTACTGGAGGGAGGGGGGACTGGCCACCACACAGGTACTGGAGGGAGACACACACACACACACACACACACAGGAAATGGATAAGAATACCAGGCTGTTATTTTGCTGGTTGTAGTGAAGCAGTGAGTTACCTGTGTGGTTGACCTTTGATCCCAGCCATGTGACATGACGAGGGTCTGTAGTGTTACATCTCATGTATACTGTGTATTTTCAGATACTTCCAGGGGAGGAGGTTGTAGTATCAGGGTCTGTAGTGTTACATCTCATGTATACTGTGTATTAGCAGATACTTCCAGGGGAGGAGGTTGTAGTATCAGGGTCTGTATCCCTCCAGGTATGGCACAAAGACTGGCTAGTACTGGATAAAGACATTGGGTCACTTGCATGTCTACTTTTGGGTCTTTTGGGGATTTGACCCCGAGGAAAGCGGTTCCAGTACTGTAGTGAACAGGGGTCAGAACAGGGGTGTAATGTTAACACGGTCACTATGCACTGGCCTCTCCTCTGCCCCCGTCTATCTCTCTGCTCATAATAAATCTCTCCATCATAACCTCTTCCATCTCAGCTCAACAACAAGGCGGCTACAGGAGAGGAGGTACCTCGTACCATCGTGGTGACAACCCGCTCCCAGTACGGCCTGCCTGAAGACTCCATCGTCTACTGCAACTTCAACCAGCTCTACAAGATCGACCCTCCCACCCTGCAGATGTGGGCCAATGTAAGCATCATGCTAGGAACCCCTTTCTCCATGATCCTGTTGTCTGAGATGTTTGTCTCTTCAGGAATACCCCGTTTCCTGACTCAGGGTGTCTGAAATGGCACCCTGGTTCCTAAGTGACAGGGGCACTAGCTTTGACCAGGCCCTATGCCCTGGTCAACAGTAGTGTACTATATAGGGGCTCTGGTCAACAGTAGTGTACTATACAGGGGCTCTGGTCAACAGTAGTGTACTATACAGGGGCTCTGGTCAACAGTAGTGTGCTATATAGGGGCCCTGGTCAACAATAGTGTACTATATAGGGGCTCTGGTCAACAGTAGTGTACTATATAGGGGCCCTGGTCAACAATAGTGTACTATATAGGGGCTCTGGTCAACAGCAGTGTGCTATATAGGGGCTCTGGTCAACAGTAGTGTACTATATAGGGGCTCTGGTCAACAGTAGTGTGCTATATAGGGGCTCTGGTCAACAGCAGTGTGCTATATAGGGGCTCTGGTCAACAGTAGTGTACTATATAGGGGCCCTGGTCAACAATAGTGTACTATATAGGGGCTCTGGTCAACAGGAGTGTACTATATAGGGGCTCTGGTCAACAGTAGTGTACTATATAGGGGCCCTGGTCAACAATAGTGTACTATACAGGGGCTCTGGTCAACAGCAGTGTACTATATAGGGGCTCTGGTCAACAGTAGTGTACTATATAGGGGCCCTGGTCAACAATAGTGTACTATATAGGGGCTCTGGTCAACAGCAGTGTGCTATATAGGGGCTCTGGTCAACAGTAGTGTGCTATATAGGGGCTCTGGTCAACAGCAGTGTGCTATATAGGGGCTCTGGTCAACAGCAGTGTACTATATAGGGGCTCTGGTCAACAGTAGTGTACTATATAGGGGCCCTGGTCAACAGTAGTGTACTATATAGGGGCCCTGGTCAACAGTAGTGTACTATATAGGGGCCCTGGTCAACAGTAGTGTACTATATAGGGGCCCTGGTCAACAGTAGTGCACTATATAGGGGCCCTGGTCAACAGTAGTGCACTATATAGGGGCCCTGGTCAACAGTAGTGCACTATATAGGGGCCCTGGTCAACAGTAGTGTACTATATAGGGGCCCTGGTCAACAGTAGTGCCATTTAAATTCCGTTTCAAACACACAGCACCTCTTACTGACCTCGTCTCCGGTCTCTCCTGTAGATCCTGAAGCGTGTTCCCAACAGTATTCTGTGGTTGCTGCGTTTCCCTGCGGTGGGCGAGCCCAACATCCAGCAGTACGCCCAGAACTTCGGCCTGCCCGGCTCCCGCATCATCTTCTCTCCCGTGGCGCCCAAGGAGGAGCACGTGAGACGGGGCCAGCTGGCCGACGTGTGTCTGGACACGCCCCTCTGTAACGGACACACCACCGGCATGGACGTCCTCTGGGCCGGGACACCCATGGTTACCATGCCAGGTGAGACGGCGTATGATCGCAGAGACGTTTCCTCCTGAAGTGTTCACGACTCTCCATAAATTAGAACGTGTTGACTTCGGTTAGAAGCGGTTTCTATGTCCCAGTCATTTCCAGTTGTAATGCATGAAGGGAACTACGGAGAAAGGAGAGATAATTGGGATGCACGGTTCCGTGTGTTGTAATAGCAGTGGTGTGTGTGTGAACGACAGGTCTGTGTTTTAAAGGTGACGTGTGTTGTAATAGCAGTGGTGTGTGTGTGTGTGTGTGTGAACGACAGGTCGGTGGTTTAAATGTGCCGTGTGCCCGTACAGGTGAGACCCTGGCGTCGCGCGTGGCAGCCTCTCAGCTACAGTGTCTGGGCTGTCCCGAGCTCATCGCCCACACCAGACAGGAATATGAGGACGTGGCTGTCAAACTGGGCTGTGACATGGAATAGTAAGAGTCTCTGACCAACACACACACTCCAGTTAGCTCTATCTAAATCACCCCCTCTTCTCACACTCCATCTGTCTCTCCATCTCTTCTGTGGTTGAGCATCTCTCCCTCTTCTCACCATTGCTGTAACTGACCCGGTTCTCACCATTGCTGTAACTGACCCGGTTCTCACCATTGCTGTTCTCACCATTGCTGTAACTGACCCGTTTCTCACCATTGCTGTAACTGACCCGGTTCTCACCATTGCTGTAACTGACCCGGTTCTCTCCATTACTGTAACTGACCCGGTTCTCACCATTGCTGTAACTGACCCGGTTCTCACCATTGCTGTAACTGACCCGGTTCTCACCATTGCTGTAACTGACCCGGTTCTCTCCATTGCTGTAACTGACCCGGTTCTCACCATTGCTGTAACTGACCCGGTTCTCACCATTGCTGTAACTGACCCGGTTCTCACCATTGCTGTAACTGACCCGGTTCTCACCATTGCTGTAACTGACCCGGTTCTCACCATTGCTGTAACTGACCCGGTTCTCCCCCCCAGTCTGAAGATGATCCGGTCCCGCGTGTGGAAGCAGCGTATCTGCAGCCCTCTGTTCAACACCAAGCAGTACACGATGGATCTGGAGAAGCTCTACCTGCAGATGTGGGAGCGTCACGCCAGCGGCGGCAAGCCAGACCACCTGGTCAAACTGCAGCCCGTCGAGAGCAGCGAGAGCGCCTGAAGTCCCGGACCCTGGGTACGTCCCAAATGGCACCCTATTCGGTACACTGCTTATGACCAGGACCTAAAGAGGATGTGGACAAAGGTAGTGCACTACAAAAAAGGAACAGGGTGCTATATGGGATGCAGCCCCTGACCAGATGTCCCATCGATCGATGCACGCCGCCCCCCACCCTGACCTCTAACCTCACCACCTGACCCTGTCCAACTCCAGCCCCTCTAGAGCAGTGGAAGAGTCTGGGCTGGAACTCTGACCCCCACTCGGCCTTCACTCTACCCCTCCTGCCCAAAGCTTTGCTCCTATCTGCTCTTCTTTAGCCCCTTTCAACTCTGCTTCCCCTCCCCTGTGACTTGGACTCTTCTCTGTTGTAGAGCCTGCAGGTGTGTCCACCGTGTCGTCACCTCATCCCACCTCATCCCTCCTCCACTCTAGTCATATCCCATCCATGTCTGTTTCCCTGAGCCAGACTGAGCCTGAAGCACTTTGCTCTTCACCTGAGACTCTTCCCCAAACCACATCTTCCATACAGGGTACGAGAGGACGAGGAGGAGGAACACTCCCCCTCTCCATCCAGCGCCTGGAAGAGGCTCCCGTGGCCTTTTCTCTTCTTCTCTCTGTGTGTATATGGGACTTGTTACACAAGTCTGCAGCAATGTTTTTCCATGTCAATATAATAATTGAATCTGGGGTAAGAGAGTATAAAGGGACCAAGTCTGGTCGAAAAACGCTGAATCCGCTTCAACATGTTTCAACATTTTGTTTTTAGTCTTGTGGCTGCTCTTGGTTTTTCTCCTCTTAGGCTATTGGTTATTCAGGATGAGAGTAGATGTCGGTGTTTAGTATCACATTTCAGAGAGAAAGATCATAACCACTCCCTTCCACTACCAAATGCCAACTTTAAGGATTTTGTCATGTTTCGATGTAAGAAAACTAAAAAAATACTCTCAATTGCTTTGTCCTCTTGTTGGATGTCACTCTATGCTGGTGAAGACCAAACCGTATGGATAAACTGGACAGACGGGAGGTTCTTGTCAGTACGACCCATTTGAAAGGCCCTGCATTTCTTTCACCCGTAGTTATGCCCACCTCTCCCTACATAATGATTGATTTTATCACTCGAACCAGGAATGGCTTAAGTAAGTATTTTCTAAGCAGTTTTAGTTTTGTACTCGTCTTTCTGTGAACTGTTTTATTGAAGCTTTGTCTGGTATGCTGCAAGGCTCGGACTCCATTTCTGTTGAAATAAAGACATATGGTAAACCTCTTGGAATGTGTGATAGTTTTTCTGCTTTAATCAGGGTAGTGTATGGGCACGTTCCCCCAATACTGCTTCCACCTTACAGATGTTTTTCTCAATTTGGTATAAAAACATTTTTTTAAACCATGTAGATTTTCAAAATGTGTAAATGTTCAGAACGGTGTACACAAGACAAGAACTGGCTGTAAATAGATGTTCTGAACGGTGTACACACAACTGTTGCTGTAAATAGATGTTCTGAACGGTGTACACAGAACTGCGGCTGTAAATAGATTTTATAAATGTAATAACTTGTTAGCCATAAGTAGTAGTTCTATAATAAATACAAAATAGAAAGTTCAACAAACTGCAAAATTAATAAAACATTCTGTCATTTTCTGTGCAATAACTTGTATCATGATGAACAAAATCCAGTTATCAAAAGCCATGACATAATTTTCTGGAATTTTCCAAGCTGTTTAAAGATAGTCACCTTAGGGCATGTGAATTTCTGACCCACTGGAATAGTGATACAGTGAATTATAAATTAAAACAAATCTGTCTGTAAACAATTGTTAGAAACATTTCTTGTGTCATGCACAAAGTAGATGTCCTAACTGACTTGCCAAAAACTATAGTTTGTTAACAAGACAGTTGTGGAGTGGTTGAAAATGAGTTTTAATGACTCCAACCTTAGTGTATGTAATCTTCCGACTTCAACTGTATGTGCAGCATTTGCATAAATACACTGGGTATATTTGCATATACATATTTATTTGATATTTTAGTTTTTTAAGTAGTCCACTAAATAAGGGTTCGTCTTTGAGTCAATTGTTTGCCACATTTTTGGCATCGATATGATTTTTTCCCCCTGTGGGACTCATATTTTTAGAGAAGAATTGGACAGAAGTATGAGAATAAAATGTTTCTTTACTGTGAATTTGCAGGTGAGCTATATTTTTTTGTGGCCATCCTGCCCCCAGCACAGCTTTCTTTCATTGTCCATTTCCTCTTTGATTTGAGTATCTTAGACCCTGACATCTGTCATCCTCCACTCTCCACTTCATCACTTACCCTGTTTTCACTCTGAGCTGCAGAACAGTCTGGATTTACTGCAGAGGGGTTGAGTCACTGGTTGGTTCGGATATTCTGTAATCCTCTCCATCAGAGTCTGTTTTCTTCAGTTATGTTGGTGGGTTAGAGAGTCCCTCTCTCCGTCCTCCACGGTTTGGTGAAGATGAGGGCTGAGGTGGGTTCTCCTGATCAGTCATTTTCCACACATGCAGGAGAGAATTTGAACTCTATGATATTAGCCTCCCCCAGTCCTTGAAGCTGCTCTTCCTCCTGACTGGTCCTGAGTTCCTCTTCCCCCTGTTCATTTTAATGTGTGTGAGCTCTGGGTCCTCCTGCCTCAAACTGGGGCTCTGCTCCTCAGTGCTGCTGCTCAGGAGGAACCTCTTCAGATATGGGGAGAGTGAGCTTTTGGGGATCTGATAAAGTCAATGATAATTCAATAAATATTTGGTTTAAAACTAAATCCCAAAGTGTTCTTCTCTAGGTCCTGTCTAAAACATGCAATTACAAAATTTGAAAAAGCTAACTAGTTTATTGGTTTTAGTACAAAGAGAATACTTTGGGTTTTAGTACAAAGATAATACCTTGGGATTTAGTACAAAGATAATACCTTGGGATTTAGTACAAAGAGAATACTTTGGGATTTAGTACACAGAGAATACTTTGGGATTTAGTACACAGAATACTTTGGGATTTTAGTACACAGAGAATACTTTGGGATTTAGTACACAGAGAATACTTTTGGATTTAGTACAAAGAGAATACTTTGGGATTTAGTACAAAGAGAATACTTTGGGTTTTAGTACAAAGAGAATACTTTGGGATTTAGTACAAAGAGAATACTGCTATGGGATTCAACATTACAATTGCAGCGTTGCCTTTCTACTTGTATATTTACAATCGTGTACTTTTGGCTTCTATCTTGCCAAGATGCCACATGAATGATTTATGTTAATACAATTGCATGTCGTCAATTCAAACCTGTTCTGTGTAACTTTATCTACGTCATTACCACTAGTTTTCCGCTCGGCCTATGAGAACTTCCGGTGCACCGTTTTGAATCTTCGTTTGGTGTCTTTCGGTTGCTATCCGAGACTTGGGCCCAAAGCAAATGTATTGACCATCATCTTCAAAGGTAACGTTATGTCCCGATTCGCGAACATCTGATATTGAATAAACAAATAATAATGCATATTGAGTTAAACTTGAGAAACGGTAACGTTTAGCATTTATTTACAGTCGTGGTTATAAGGGTTTTAGTGGCAGGCATTAGCTAGCGCCCAATCAGGTATCATTGGGTCGTTCATATCCCCTCATTGAAGTTTACATTTAAAATGGTTTGGTAAGAGTTAGTCTAACGTTGCAATACCTCAAATCACGTCTATGGAAGCCTGGATCTCGACGATACTAGGTAAGAGTAATGGGTAGGGTTTAGGTTAGTTGGGGTTTAGGTTAGTTGGAGTTAGGCTTTAGGTTAGGGACGTCCCAAGGATATATCGGATAGCGCACACGATTAGCTCGCTAGGCTACTACTTACACCCCGTGCATAATCAAATACCTAGCTAAAATACATTTGCCTGCTACAAGAATGTGTCTTGCTACTAGCTATTGTTAGCTAATCAAGATACTGCATCATCAAAATGTGTCTTGTTTGTTTTCATTGCCCAAAGAGGGCTGGCCAGGGCATTGCTAACAATCCGTGGGTTCGCAGCCCGGACATGTTTTTACCGTGTTGTCTCCAGATAATAGTTATATTGTCCCCCTTACAGACAGAGAGAGAGAGACCATGGATGATGATAATCACAGATTATTTCAAAGAGTTGCAGAGAAACTGGGCTGGTCAGAGAAGGGAGGATTGGAAACAGCAGAACAACGGGTATGTTGTGGTTTTACTAAGGCACATGAATTACAACCTCCAGTGATTATCTTAATCAATTGCACACGATTTCCTATGACCAGGTCAAAAATAGTGCACTATATATGGAATACAGTGAATAGTGCACTATATAGGGAATAGGGTGAATAGTGCACTATTTGTTTTGACCAGAGTCCTATTGTCCCCGGTCGAAAGTAGTGCACTATATGGAATAGGGTGCTATTTCAAACACATCCTGTGTCTTCTCTGCAGCTGATTAAGAGCGTCGGTAAGACTCGGCGTCTGGCCACAGACTGTCATGGCTCCAGGGGTGCTCAAAACCTTCCTCCTCCAGTCCAGATACATCTGCTCGACACTGAGGAAGAGGATGACAGAGGCCCAGGGAAAGAGAACCAGGTCTCCAAGGGCAACGGTTACAGGACCAAGGTGTTCATGGAGTCCAGTGACGATGATTTTGACCAGTGTAAGTGAGAGTCGGTGGGTTGGGTTACTAGACTATTAGGATATAAAGGGCTGTTTCCAAGAGGGCTGTTAAACATGTTCTCTGCTTCTGTGCTGAAGGGTGTCACCTTGTTGCGAGTTATATTAAACCTGGATTGGTTTTTGCTTGACTTTACCTACGACTGCTGTCTTTTTGTTCACCTGGAAGATTCCTTTACACCTGGTCCAGAGCTGTATGAGCATTGGCCAACTCCTGATTATGGTTGTCATGGTGACAACCATGTATGCCTATGGCAGCTATCCATTGAAATAATGTAGTTGAATGAATGAATCTCCATGTTCTTCTTGTCTGTAGTTCTTGTGGAGCAGGCTACACCCAAAACTGCTTCTCGGAAACATTGCAGTTCTGCTAAGAAAGTCAGGTAAAGTAGTGATTTGTCCAGCTAAGGTTGGCACAATTACCGTATTATTATATAACTGACGGTTATGTATGAAGACCGTCATGAAAATAAAATACCCGTAAAAAAACAAAAAAGATGGGACAGCATTAGTGCCCTGTTGAGTCCGTTTCAAACACGGTGGATAAATGAAGATCATTCACTTTACCATAAAAAAAAGTTGGTCAGTTCTGGTGTGCTTAATGGGGTGATTCTCCAATAGACACCAATACAATAGCAGCTGACTGTAACGTAACCAGAAAAAATGAGGGAGTGGGGTGTCTTGTTTCCTGTTTGGTATTGTGTTGCAGTAATTTCCATGGAAATGTAGAATGTTCATTCAAGTGATGTGGCTCATGCAACGGAATATATTTTTTAAAATGTCAGTTGAGTTCAATCAACAAATCGCAGCACATTTTACTTCCTGCTTTGTTCATCTGGGTACACTCACAATGGCCGCCAGTCCACCCATTATGCCATAATTGACCTGAATGGGGACACCCGTTCTATTCATTCTATCTCTATGGCAGCACATACAGAGGAGAATAGAATATTACAATTGTTGTTTATTTGATTAATTTCTTTGCATTTATTAGTGACAGCTCTCACGTGGCTGGCCAATTACTGTCATTCAAAATTCCATAACTGTCACAGTCCTACTTCCAGCCTTAAAAGCCTTGTCGTCTTATGGCTCTATTCAATCAATGTCCGATTGTGCCGACATATTTTACCGTGAATGCGGTCTCCGCTAACCTGGTAACATTGCCTTTAAATTTCAATCGCGCTGTAACACTGAACTTCCACGATACGGATTGAATAGTGCCCTTAATCCCCTTTTCTCTATCTAGTCATTCAATTGGACTAAATGTGTTATTGTTTCTTCTCTGATTCTCTCCCCTCTAGTGAACCAGTCCTTGTATTAAGCTCAGACAGTGATGACTACTTTGAAAACTGTAAGTATCATACTGGTGCCTTGACATAAGTATTGGGGAAGTCATGTTTTGATCATTGTCATCATATTCTGAAACCCAATGAGGCTTCAGAATTCTTCATTGAAACAATGTTGTATGTAAATGGGTCTTCGCCATGTCTAATTTGATGCATGTCATTTCTAAGTCAAAGAACAGAAGTCTTTCTGACTGTCCAGGGCCCGGTTTCCTAAATGCATTTAAGTTCGAAGGTTGTTAGAACCTTCGTAGGAGCATCGTTAAATCTCACAGCTGTTTCCCAAAACAGTCCTTACTAAAATTGTACTTGAAAACACTTGCAGTGGGGAGAAGAAGTATTTGATACACTGCCGATTTAGCAGGTTTTCCTACTTACAAAGCATGTAGAGGTCTGTAATTTTTTATCATAGGTACATTTCAACTGTGAGAGACGGAATCTAAAACCAAAATCCAGAAAATCACATTGTATGATTTTTAAGTTTGCATTTTATTGCATGACAAACAGTCGTATGAATCTGTTTGGGCACCCCAATAGAAAAATCACATCAATATTTAGTAGAGCCTCCTTTTGCTAAAATAACAGCTAGATGCTTCCCATAGCCTCTAATAAGTGTCTGGATGAAGGTATTTTGGACCATTCCTCCGTAGAAAACATCTCCAGTTCAGTTAGGTTTGATGGTTGCCGAGCATGGACAGCCCGCTTCAAATCATCCCACAGATTCTCAATGATATTCAGGTCTGGGGACTGGGATGGCCATTCCAGAACATTGTACTTGTTCCTCTGCATAAATGCCCGGGTAGATTTTGAGCAGTGTTTTGGGTCGTTGTCTTGTTGAAATATCCAGCCCCGGCGTAACTTCAACTTTGTGATTGATTCTTCAACATTATTCCCAAGAATCTGCTGATATTGAGTGGAATCCATGCGAACCTCAACTTGAACAAGATTCCCAGTACCGGCACTGGCCACACAGCCACACAGCATGATTTACATTTACATTTAAGTCATTTAGCAGACGCTCTTATCCAGAGCGACTTACAAATTGGTGCATTCACCTTATGACCTCCAGTGGAACAGTAGTGCATCTAAATCTTTTCAGGGGGAGGGGGGGTGAGAGGGATTACTTTATCCTATCCTAGGTATGGAACCCCCACCATATTTTACTGTGGGTGGCAAGTGTTTTTCTTGGAACGCTGTGTTCTTTTGCCGCCATGCATAACGTCCCTTATTATGACCAAATAACTCAATCTTTGGTTCATCATTCCACAGCACCTTATTCCAAAATTAAGCTGGCTTGTCCAAATGTGCATTTGCATACCTCAAGCGACTGTTTGTGGTGTGTGTGCAGAAAAGGCTTCTTCCCATACAGCTTCTCCTTGTGTAAAGTGCGCTGAATTGTTGAACGATGCACAGTGACACCATCTGCAGCAAGATGTTGTAGGTCTTTGGAGGTGGTCTGAGGGCTGTTTTTGACCGTTCTCACCATCCTTCGCCTTTGCCTCTCCGATATTTTACTTGGCCTGCCACTTCTGGCCTAAACAAGAACTGTGCCTGTGGTCTTCCATTTCCTCACTATGTTCCTCACGATGGACACTGACAGCTTAAATCTCTGCGATAGCTTTTTGTAGCCTTCCTCTAAACCATAATGTTGAACAATCTTTGTTTTCAGGTCATTTGAGAGTTGTTTTCAGGCCCCCATGTTGCCACTCTTCAGAGGAGAGTCAAAGAGAACAACAACTTGCAATTGGCCTTAAATACCTTTTCTCATGATTGGTCACGGAAATGTCCTGTATTACCAAATCATGAGCGCAAACCACACACAAGTCAGAGTTATCATAAAGGCCATCTTTAATTATATGAGCTTCACCATAGCCCTGTGACTCTCAGATCAATTCAGTGTCATAAATGAATTCTCTGAGAGTGCTTACATAATGGCAACTGAGATCCTTTATAGCAGACACACATAGCCAGACAGCATTGGCTATAAATTATTGTTCAGTTTGGTCTCCTAAACTAAGTTCCTATCTCGTTCTTAGTACCACTTAGAACCAAAAACATTACCTCATCCAATGGCATATATCAAATACACCCCCTCCTGGACAAGATCACAGAGAGACGTGACTTGTACACAGACATTGTGGAGCCAACCTAACTGGTTCCCCATTAATCACACCATTCCTTCACATGGTTTAGGAATAGTTAGACACATTCACAGATAAGACTAACCCGACCTCTCCCCTCTCTGGGCCCAAGTAACTTATCCCACTTAAGCTTATGAATATAAATAAAATATCTTATTTATAAATGTTACCTAAAGATTCTGCCACGACAGATTGGATGCACCCGATTGGATGCACTTGTCTATGAAGTTCAAGGCTTAATGAGCTCACCAAACCAATTGTGTGTTCCAATGAATCAGTGCTAAGTAGTTACAGGTATTCAAATCATCAGAATGACAAGGGTGCCCACATTTTTGCATATTTTTCACATCTGATTTAATTTCCTACAACTTAATATTGCTACACTAAAAATCTTTGTCTGGACAATACCCCAGTACTCAGCTCTTATAAGAAAATGAATGGCATGCCACTGTGATCATTTTTTGTGACGACAGTAAATTATTATGCAGCCTCAAGAGGGGTGCCCAAAAGTTTTCATACGACTAAGTATTTGATACATCAGAAAAGCAGAACTTAATATTTGGTACAGAAACCTTTGTTTGCAATTACAGAGATCATACATTTCCTGTAGTTCTTGACCAGGTTTGCACACACTGCAGCAGGGATTTTGGCCCACTCCTCCATACAGACCTTCTCCAGATCCTTCAGGTTTCGGGGCTGTCGCTGGGCAATACGGACTTTCAGCTCCCTCCAAAGATTATAGATTATAGGCCTATATATTATAAATAGCCTACCTACATTATAGACTATAGGCCTATATATTATAAATAGCCTACCTACAGTATAGACCTATATATTATAGTCTACCTACAGTATAGGCCTATATATTATAAATAGCCTACCTACAGTATAGGCCTATATATTATAAATAGCCTACCTCCATTATAAATAGCCTAACTACAGTATAGACTATAGGTCTATATTATAAATAGCCTACATACAGTAGTCCTTGCACATATCAGTATGGACACATTCTCCAACAACGTACTTGGTGAATGTTCTCTCTGCGTGGGGTTTTGGGAAACGCATTTTACGTCTTGGGCCGTTGTAGGAAAGATGCATCGTTAAAACACTCGTAAGTTCCATCACTATTGGGGAAACCGGGCCCAGGTCCCTTCCACATCTCCAAACTCGTGTCATTGTCCCCACGAAGAAATCGGGGAGGGGACTGTAGATCGATCTCCACCCGCCTTTTCATACATTCGTACGTTAGTCACATGATTTTGACTCATCTCTGGTGAATGATGAGGTAATTAACGGAAATGTGTTAGTCACAGCAGAGAGGAGAAGGCCAAGCGAGCGGTATAACTGGCGCTGATGCATTATGGGGGATGACATGTTTATTGTTCCCTTGTCTCGTCTGGTGCCCCTGAAGTCCTGAGCCGTGTGAAAACTCCCAAGCCGAAGCCTAAGGAAGCCGAGCGTGGCAGTGGAGACCGGTACAGTGGAGACCGGTACAGTGGAGACCGGTACAGTGGAGACAGGTACAGTGGAGACAGGTACAGTGGAGACAGGTACAGTGGAGACAGGTACAGTGGAGACAGGTACAGTGGAGACAGGTACAGTGGAGACAGGTACAGTGGAGACCGGTACAGTGGAGACCGGTACAGTGGAGACCGGTACAGTGGAGACAGGTACAGTGGAGACAGGTACAGTGGAGACAGGTACAGTGGAGACCGGTACAGTGGAGACCGGTACAGTGGAGACCGGTACAGTGGAGACCGGTACAGTGGAGACAGGTACAGTGGAGACAGGTACAGTGGAGACAGGTACAGTGGAGACAGGTACAGTGGAGACCGGTACAGTGGTCCCAACCTCTTACTGTGAATATGGTCCCTATCCTGTGTTAAATACTCAGGTTTATCTCCTGTTTTTTCCTCAGCCTCAGAAACTTCATTGTCGACAGCTTTTCCTCCGATGATGACTTTGTCGTTGAGAGGAAGAAAAAACCTACCTCTAAAGGTAACATCGACTGCTTCCCTAGTGGCAATCTATTCCCTATGTAGTGCACTACTTTTGACCAGGGCGAATAGGGCTCTATTCAAAAGTGGAGGACTATTTAGGGTATCGGTTGCCTTTTGACACCCTGTCGTTGACTGTCCTCATACTTGCTTGTAATAATCTGAAATCTGTTTCTAATAAGTTATTTCTGCTTGATTTCAGTTCAGCACTGTGATTACTTCTATTTGCATAGCCAGACTTGAAGTAATACCCAGGACGCCTTGGTTAATATGATATATTGTCATGGCTAGGGGGAGTTGTTCGGCCTACAGCGTTACATGGAGACTCATCCTGTCTTCTACAGGTGCCTTTAAGACCCCTAAGCCGTCATCCTTCCAGACCCCGGTCAGAAGACCCTTGTCCCAGTGTAACACTCCAGTTTTCCTCAGCGACAGTGAAGAAGATGATGGTATTGTGATGAAGAGCACGTGGAGGACATGCCACCCTGTGCACCAGCCGCCGCCACAGACGCACAAAGTCAACGTCCTACAAAGTAACCAGAAGGGCAACATCTTCTTTCCCTCTCCCTGCCCTCCTCCTCTGCCTTCCCTCTCTCCCTCCCCTCCTCCTCTGCCTTCCCTCTCTCCCTCCCCTCCTCCTCTGCCTTCCCTCTCTCCCTCCCCTCCTCCTCTGCCTACCCTCTCTCCCTCCCCTCCTCCTCTCCGCTCCTCCTTCACCCCCTCCCTGACCCCCCTTCCACAGCGGACCCACTCAGCCCCGTCGAAGGTGGAGGACTCAGCCAGCTCAGAGGAAGAGTTCCTCAGCTTACTGGACAGAATTAAGAAGAACCACAAGACCAGCAACACCCCAACACCTAAACCCAACACGGGTAACACCCCAACTCCCAACACAGGTAACACCCCAACTCCCAACACGGGTAACACCCCAACTCCCAACACGGGTAACACCCCAACTCCCAACACGGGTAACACCCCAACTCCCAACACGGGTAACGCCCCAACTCCCAACACGGGTAACGCCCCAACTCCCAACACGGGTAACGCCCCAACTCCCAACACGGGTAACGCCCCAACTCCCAACGCGGGTAACGCCCCAACTCCCAACGCGGGTAACGCCCCAACTCCCAACGCGGGTAACGCCCCAACTCCCAACGCGGGTAACGCCCCAACTCCCAACGCGGGTAACGCCCCAACTCCCAACGCGGGTAACGCCCCAACTCCCAACGCGGGTAACGCCCCAACTCCCAACGCGGGTAACGCCCCAACTCCCAACGCGGGTAACGCCCCAACTCCCAACGCGGGTAACGCCCCAACTCCCAACGCGGGTAACGCCCCAACTCCCAACGCGGGTAACGCCCCAACTCCCAACGCGGGTAACGCCCCCCCAACTCCCCCAACTCCCAACGCGGGTAACGCCCCAACTCCCAACGCGGGTAACGCCCCAACTCCCAACGCGGGTAACGCCCCAACTCCGAGCGCGGGTAAGGAACCAACTCCCAGCGCGGGTAAGGCCCCAACTCCCAAACACAATACGGGTAAGGCCCCAACACCCAAACACAATACGGGTAAGGCCCCAACACCCAACCACAATACGGGTAAGGCCCCAACACCCAACCACAATACGGGTAAGGCCCCAACACCCAAACACAATACGGGTAAGACCCAAACACAGGTCACAGTAATAAAATCATATGCTTGTCACATGCGCTGAATGCAACCTTACAGTGAAATGCTTACTTACAAACCCTTAACCAACAATGCAGTTAGTAAAATGTTTTAAAGTATTTACAAAAATAAGCTGAAGTAAAAAATGTATTAAATAAGAACAATTCAGAATAATTAAGGAGCTACAATAAAATAAGTAGTGATGCTATATACAGGGTGTTACGGTACAGAGTCAGTGTGGAGGCTATATACAGGGTGTTACGGTACAGAGTCAATGTGGAGGCTATATACAGGGTGTTACGGTACAGAGTCAATGTGGAGGCTATATACAGGGTGTTACGGTACAGAGTCAGTGTGGAGGCTATATACAGGGTGTTACGGTACAGAGTCAATGTGGAGGCTATATACAGGGTGTTACGGTACAGAGTCAATGTGGAGGCTATATACAGGGTGTTACGGTACAGAGTCAATGTGGAGGCTATATACAGGGTGTTACGGTACAGAGTCAATGTGGAGGCTATATACAGGGTGTTAAGGTACAGAGTCAACGTGGAGGCTATATACAGGGGGTACCGGTACAGAGTCAATGTGGAGGCTATATACAGGGGGTACCGGTACAGAGACAATGTGGAGGCTATATACAGGGTGTTACGGTACAGAGTCAACGTGGAGGCTATATACAGGGGGTACCGGTACAGAGTCAATGTGGAGGCTATATACAGGGGGTACCGGTACAGAGTCAATGTGGAGGCTATATACAGGGTGTTACGGTACAGAGTCAATGTGGAGGCTATATACAGGGTGTTACGGTACAGAGTCAACGTGGAGGCTATATACAGGGGGTACCGGTACAGAGTCAATGTGGAGGCTATATACAGGGTGTTACGGTACAGAGTCAACGTGGAGGCTATATACAGGGGGTACCGGTACAGAGTCAATGTGGAGGCTATATACAGGGTGTTACGGTACAGAGTCAACGTGGAGGCTATATGCAGGGTGTTACGGTACAGAGTCAATGTGGAGGCTATATACAGGGTGTTACGGTACAGAGTCAATGTGGAGGCTATATACAGGGTGTTACGGTACAGAGTCAATGTGGAGGCTATATACAGGGTGGTACGGTACAGAGTCATTGTGGAGGCTATATACAGGGAGTACTGGTACAGAGTCAATGTGGAGGCTATATACAGGGGGTACCGGTACAGAGTCTATGTGGACCTAGACTTGACACTCCGGTACCGCTTGCCGTGCGATCGCAGAGAGAGAACAGTCTATGACTAAGGTGGATGGAGTCTTCGGCAATTTTTGGGGGGGCCTTCCTCTGACACCGTCTGGTATAGAGGTCCTGGATGGCAGGAAGCTTGGTCCCAGTGATGTACTGGGCCGTACGCACTACCCTCTGTAGTGCCTTGCGGTCGGAGGTCGAGCAGTTGCCATAATGAGTGTAATACAGGGGGCTCTTTCTGTAAAATGGGGAGGCACATACCTAAGAAGGTGTTAGATCAGAGAGGGTAACGTAACAGAGTAAATCTGCACGCTGGTATACTGCTCCCAACATGTTTCAATATAACTCGTATATTTCTGTTCAGACCGTGTCCACCAACAAGGCTTCTGCCAGCTGTGGTCTTTAATTGGTACATTTCCTTTTTCGTTTCTATATCGTGTCATCTCATTTGCTGCTTCCTGGTGTGTGTCAATCCAGGGCCCAATCAGAAGCCCCCCCTGTCAGCTCCACGGCAAAAAGCCTCGAAAGAGGTGTGCCCTCGGCCATTGGTGAGAACGCCCTTGGATCTGAAGACCCCGGTGCGGCTGCTCGTCTCTAAACCCGCTGTGTCCCAGCCGGAATCCAGACTCAAGACCAGCGGCCTTTCTTCCTCCAGGTAATACTGACCAGGGCCTGGTAGTGTAGCTCAATACTCTACTGACCAGGGCCTAGGGCAGGGTGTAGCTCAATACTCTACTGACCAGGGCCTAGGGCAGGGTGTACTGACCAGGGCAGGGTGTAGCTCAATACTCTACTGACCAGGGCAGGGTGTAGCTCAATACTCTACTGACCAGGGCAGGGTGTAGCTCAATACTCTACTGACCAGGGCAGGGTGTAGCTCAATACTCTACTGACCAGGGCAGGGTGTAGCTCAATACTCTACTGACCAGGGCAGGGTGTAGCTCAATACTCTACTGACCAGGGCAGGGTGTAGCTCAATACTCTACTGACCAGGGCAGGGTGTAGCTCAATACTCTACTGACCAGGGCAGGGTGTAGCTCAATACTCTACTGACCAGGGCAGGGTGTAGCTCAATACTCTACTGACCAGGGCCTAGGGCAGGGTGTAGCTCAATATTGTCTCCTCTCCTTCACCTGTTCTACACTGATCTAAATACATAGGTTCAGTGAAGTGTTTGTGTGGTTAAATCTGTCTTCTCTCCTCAGTGTGTTGGACTCCAGGCTGTGTTACTCTCCTCAGTATGACTCCTGGGTGTTTCTCTCCTCAGTGTATCAGCAGGGTGTATGACTCCTGGGTGTTTCTCTCCTCAGTGTATCAGCAGGGTGTATGACTCCTGGGTGTTTCTCTCCTCAGTGTATCAGCAGGGTGTATGACTCCTGGGTGTTTCTCTCCTCAGTGTATCAGCAGGGTGTATGACTCCTTGTTGTTTCTCTCCTCAGTGTATCAGCAGGGTGTATGACTCCTTGTTGTTTCTCTCCTCAGTGTATCAGCAGGGTGTATGACTCCTTGTTGTTTCTCTCCTCAGTGTATCAGCAGGGTGTATGACTCCTTGTTGTTTCTCTCCTCAGTGTATCAGCAGGGTGTATGACTCCTGGGTGTTTCTCTCCTCAGTGTATCAGCAGGGTGTATGACTCCTGGGTGTTTCTCTCCTCGGTGTATGACTCCTGGGTGTTTCTCTCCTCAGTGTATCAGCAGGGTGTATGACTCCTGGGTGTTTCCTCCAGTCTCTGTCTGGACCAGGCTCCAGCTACAGCCGCAACTTCAAACAGACCAAGGAGGAGCTCACCAGCAAACTGTATCGCCTGTACAACACCAGCGTGTTCGACAGCAAGGTAAACACACACTTGAACTATACATAGTGTTAGGTTCTTAATAACAGGGTCAAAACTGACGGACAACTATGAAATGCTCAAACCAAGTTTATTCATCCAGTGGGTCAGACAGGTGAACAGACAAAGACATGTTCCCACCAGCACCAGTATAGATACTCTGATTTAGGTCAACTCCTCCTTCCCTCTAAACATCACATCTTTATTGCTAGGCAGGAAGTTAAGTGATGTGGGCAGTAAACTGTTCCTTCTGCCTTAATGTGACCTGACCTCTCATTCCTCACTAATCCACAGCTCTCCACCCGTTCGATTGCCTTTCCCTTTACTCAGTAACATTCCCAGCTTCATCGTCTCCACCATATACATTCTTCCTACCATTAAGTTCTGGTGTAACGACCAGACAGTGGCCCTTCTCCTTTCCAAAGGAGCCCTGATGTCTAACAATAACATGCTCTGACAGAATGTAAACGTTCTACATTCCCCTCTCTCCCTCAGTGACATGTAAACGTTCTACATTCCCCTCTCTCCCTCAGTGACATGTAAACGTTCTACATTCCCCTCTCTCCCTCAGTGACATGTAAACGTTCTACATTCCCCTCTCTCCCTCAGTGACATGTAAACGTTCTACATTCCCCTCTCTCCCTCAGTGACGTGCAGAATGTAAACGTTCTACATTCCCCTCTCTCCCTCAGTGACGTGCAGAATGTAAACGTTCTACATTCCCCTCTCTCCCTCAGTGACGTGCAGAATGTAAACGTTCTACATTCCCCTCTCTCCCTCAGTGACGTGCAGAATGTAAACGTTCTACATTCCCCTCTCTCCCTCAGTGACGTGCAGAATGTAAACGTTCTACATTCCCCTCTCTCCCTCAGTGACGTGTAAACGTTCTACATTCCCCTCTCTCCCTCAGTGACATGTAAACGTTCTACATTCCCCTCTCTCCCTCAGTGACATGTAAACGTTCTACATTCCCCTCTCTCCCTCAGTGACATGTAGAATGTAAACGTTCTACATTCCCCTCTCTCCCTCAGTGACGTGCAGAATGTAAACGTTCTACATTCCCCTCTCTCCCTCAGTGACGTGTAAACGTTCTACATTCCCCTCTCTCCCTCAGTGACGTGTAAACGTTCTACATTCCCCTCTCTCCCTCAGTGACATGTAGAATGTAAACGTTCTACATTCCCCTCTCTCCCTCAGTGACGTGCAGAATGTAGACGTTCTACATTCCCCTCTCTCCCTCAGTGACATGTAAACGTTCTACATTCCCCTCTCCCTCAGTGACGTGCAGAATGTAAACGTTCTACATTCCCCTCTCTCCCTCAGTGACGTGTAGAATGTAGACGTTCTACATTCCCCTCTCTCCCTCAGTGACATGTAGACGTTCTACATTCCCCTCTCTCCCTCAGTGACATGTAGACGTTCTACATTCCCCTCTCTCCCTCAGTGATGTGCAGAATGTAAACGTTCTACATTCCCCTCTCTCCCTCAGTGACATGTAAACGTTCTACATTCCCCTCTCTCCCTCAGTGACGTGCAGAATGTAAACGTTCTACATTCCCCTCTCTCCCTCAGTGACGTGCAGAATGTAAACGTTCTACGTTCCCCTCTCTCCCTCAGTGACGTGCAGAATGTAAACGTTCTACGTTCCCCTCTCTCCCTCAGTGACGTGCAGAATGTAAACGTTCTACGTTCCCCTCTCTCCCTCAGTGACGTGAATAAGGATATTTCATATTTTCACGTTTAGAAGTCAACCCATCAACAGGCTATATATACAGTGTTAAACACACACATACATATACTGCCAGATCACTTGGAGATAAAGATGGAATCTTATAAAGTGTTTTGTGTTGACTTGTATCTTACCATCATGTGACCTGGGATTATCTTGCATGTTTTACCTCTTCTTACCTTTGTAGCGTCTTTGTTCCCCAGCTGCCCAGTAACATGTCAGTGAGCTGGAATAACAAGATGAGAAAGACTGCTGGCTACTGCATCACAGGGCAGGAGAGAGGAGGAGGGAACCGATACGCACGTATCCAACTCTCGGAGAAAGTCTGTGACTCTGCAGGTAAGGCTTCACTGGTTGAAGAACTAATGACATTAAATGTGTGTTGTAACATTTTAAATTAGGTTCTAATGTAAGTCATTTAAAGTTCAACTTTAATGTGAATAGCCTGTGTCTGTATGATTTCAAATATCTCTTATCTCCCACCTTCCCTCATTCCCTCTCTCCTTCCTCTCCTCTCTCTTCCAATCCCCGTCCTCCCCCTTCTCTCCTCCCAGACCGTCTGCGTGACACGTTAGTCCATGAGATGTGTCACGCTGCCACCTGGTTGATCAACAGTGTGAGGGATGGACACGGCCCCTTCTGGAAGCTGTACGCCCGCAAGGCCACGCTGGCACACCCCGAGCTGCCTGTGGTCACCCGCTGCCACAGCTACGACATTAACTACAAGTACCAGTACCAGTGTAGCCGCTGCAAAAACACGTAGGTCCACACTAACGTCCTGTCTGTCCCCGGCTTACACTTACACCAATGCTAGTTTTAGTGCTGCAAATAAAATGCAGTTTGGGGATATTAAAATGTATTTATTTAATCCAAGGAAACGGAGTCATTCCGTCAAATGAAGTAATGTCCTGTGTGGCTCAGCAGGGGTCACGTACACCAACAATATATACTCACTGTGTTAATCACTGCGGATAAGTGTCCACTAAATTGCATTATATTATTGCTCTATTAGTTGCCTGAGACTAAACTACCGTATGTATTGTCACAGTTTATAGTTATACTGTCAGACTAGGTAGTTGAATCCCTCAATCTACCATGGATTCCCATCAATTCATGGCTAAACTCTAAAACCAGTTGATGGCTAAACTGTTCTCTTCCTCCCCTCTGTAGACTCGGTCGTCACTCTAAGTCTCTGGACACCCAGAGGTTTGTGTGTGCCCTCTGTACGGGTCAGCTGGTCCTGCTCACCCCCGCCAAGCCCCGGGCGCCCACACCCTTTGCCAACTTTGTCAAGGAGAACTATGGCAGTGTTCGCCAAAACCTGGTGGGTCAGAGCCACGGTGAGGTAATGAGGAAACTCAGTGTTGACTTCGCCACCAAAACTAAACTCAGCCAGAACTGAGAAGGAGAGAGAGAGAGAGAGAGAGAGAGAGTGTGTGAAAGTGATGAGGTGGAATCATTCTAACCTGGATTAGACCTACATTACTCTCGTCTCCTGGACTATAAAGCACTCTTGATAAAGCACTCTTGTTCAGTAGTATTTGTAAAACCCTGTCTGAACATCTTCATTCCTTGAAGATCTCCACTGCTCTGAAGCAATGGTGGGATCCTTCTCTTTCATCCATCCTAATGTCTTAGATTAGTGGGATCCTTCTCTTTCATCCATCCTAATGTCATAGATTAGTGGGATCCTTCACTTTCATCCATCCTAATGTCATAGATTAGTGGGATCCTTCTCTTTCATCCATCCTAATGTGTTAAAGTAGTGGGATCTTCAAGTTGATAGGTCTGTCTTAAATACCTCTGTGTATGTATCAGGTTTTCAGAGGCAGCTATGGTGAGTCTGTCATTCCTCTGTAGCTGGCGTCTCACCGTTAGTGAAATGAGCCAAGAGACACACTGGACAGTGATTTAAAGGCATCGTGAATCAGTCATATTGTTGAGCCTGTCTGTGACATGCATTCATACCCTTCAAATATCATTATGTGACCAACTGCTTTGAATTACTTAAAATATGAATCAGGAAATAGTTCCATGAAGTTTCATAGAAGGCAGATCTGGCAACTTCACATACAATTTATGTTACATTTTGAACGTTTGTCTTGTTTGTTTTTTCATGTTTTGTTTTTGAATAAAGATTTAATGTTTTACACGTCGGTGTCAACTGTACAGTATGAACATTAGTGATGTTAGTTTACCAGAATGAAGATTAGTGATGTTAGTTTACCAGAATGAAGATTAGTGATGTTAGTTTACCAGAATAACATATCTGATGTTAGTTTACCAGTATGAACATATCTGATGTTAGTTTACCAGTATGAACATATCTGATGTTAGTTTACCAGTATGAACATTAGTGATGTTAGTTTACCAGAATGAACATATCTGATGTTAGTTTACCAGTATGAACATTAGTGATGTTAGTTTACCAGTGTGAACATCAGTGATGATAGTTTACCAGTATGAACATTAGTGATGTTAGTTTACCAGTATGAACATTAGTGATGTTAGTTTACCAGAATGAAGATTAGTGATGTTAGTTTACCAGTATGAACATATCTGTTAGTTTACCAGTATGAACATTAGTGATGTTAGTTTACCAGTATGAACATATCTGATGTTAGTTTACCAGTATGAACATTAGTGATGTTAGTTTACCAGTATGAACATTAGTGATGTTAGTTTACCAGAATGAAGATTAGTGATGTTAGTTTACCAGTATGAACATATCTGTTAGTTTACCAGAATGAAGATTAGTGATGTTAGTTTACCAGTATGAACATATCTGTTAGTTTACCAGTATGAACATTAGTGATGTTAGTTTACCAGTATGAACATATCTGATGTTAGTTTACCAGTATGAACATTAGTGATGTTAGTTTACCAGAATGAAGATTAGTGATGTTAGTTTACCAGTATGAACATTAAGTGATGTTAGTTTACCAGTATGAACATTAGTGATGTTAGTTTACCAGTATGAACATTAGTGATGTTAGTTTACCAGTATGAACATATCTGATGTTAGTTTACCAGTATGAACATTAGTGATGTTAGTTTACCAGTATGAACATTAGTGATGTTAGTTTACCAGTATGAACATTAGTGATGTTAGTTTACCAGTATGAACATTAGTGATGTTAGTTTACCAGAATGAACATATCTGATGTTAGTTTACCAGTATGAACATTAGTGATGTTAGTTTACCAGTATGAACATTAGTGATGTTAGTTTACCAGTGTGAACATTAGTGATGTTAGTTTACCAGAATGAAGATTAGTGATGTTAGTTTACCAGTATGAACATTAGTGATGTTAGTTTACCAGTATGAAGATTAGTGATGTTAGTTTACCAGTATGAACATATCTGATGTTAGTTTACCAGAATGAACATTAGTGATGTTAGTTTACCAGTATGAACATTAGTGATGTTAGTTTACCAGTATGAACATTAGTGATGTTAGTTTACCAGTATGAACATTAGTGATGTTAGTTTACCAGTATGAACATATCTGATGTTAGTTTACCAGTATGAACATTAGTGATGTTAGTTTACCAGTATGAACATATCTGATGTTAGTTTACCAGTATGAACATTAGTGATGTTAGTTTACCAGAATGAACATATCTGATGTTAGTTTACCAGTATGAACATATCTGATGTTAGTTTACCAGTGTGAACATCAGTGATGTTAGTTTACCAGTGTGAACATTAGTGATGTTAGTTTACCAGTGTGAACATTAGTGATGTTAGTTTACCAGAATGAACATATCTGATGTTAGTTTACCAGTATGAACATTAGTGATGTTAGTTTACCAGTGTGAACATTAGTGATGTTAGTTTACCAGTGACTCATCAGTGATGTTAGTTTACCAGTGACTCATCAGTGATGTTCGTTTACCAGTGTGAACATTAGTGATGTTAGTTTACCAGTGACTCATCAGTGATGTTAGTTTACCAGTGACTCATCAGTGATGTTCGTTTACCAGTGTGAACATCAGTGATGTTAGTTTACCAGTGTGAACATTAGTGATGTTAGTTTACCAGTGACTCATCAGTGATGTTAGTTTACCAGTGACTCATCAGTGATGTTCGTTTACCAGTGACTCATCAGTGATGTTAGTTTACCAGTGTGAACATTAGTGATGTTAGTTTACCAGTGTGAACATTAGTGATGTTAGTTTACCAGTGACTCATCAGTGATGTTAGTTTACCAGTGACTCATCAGTGATGTTAGTTTACCAGTGACTCATCAGTGATGTTAGTTTACCAGTGTGAACATTAGTGATGTTAGTTTACCAGTGTGAACATCAGTTATGTTAGTTTACCAGTATGAACATTAGTGATGTTAGTTTACCAGTATGAACATTAGTGATGTTAGTTTACCAGTGTGAACATTAGTGATGTTAGTTTACCAGTATGAACATTAGTGATGTTAGTTTACCAGTGTGAACATTAGTGATGTTAGTTTACCAGTATGAACATTAGTGATGTTAGTTTACCAGTATGAACATTAGTGATGTTAGTTTACCAGTGTGAACATATCTGATGTTAGTTTACCAGTGTGAACATTAGTGATGTTAGTTTACCAGTATGAACATTAGTGATGTTAGTTTACCAGTATGAACATTAGTGATGTTAGTTTACCAGTATGAACATTAGTGATGTTAGTTTACCAGTATGAACATTAGTGATGTTAGTTTACCAGTGTGAACATTAGTGATGTTAGTTTACCAGTATGAACATTAGTGATGTTAGTTTACCAGTATGAACATTAGTGATGTTAGTTTACCAGTATGAACATTAGTGATGTTAGTTTACCAGTATGAACATATCTGATGTTAGTTTACCAGTGTGAACATTAGTGATGTTAGTTTACCAGTATGAACATTAGTGATGTTAGTTTACCAGTATGAACATTAGTGATGTTAGTTTACCAGTATGAACATTAGCGATGTTAGTTTACCAGTGACTCATCAGTGATGTTAGTTTACCAGTATGAACATTAGTGATGTTAGTTTACCAGTATGAACATTAGTGATGTTAGTTTACCAGTGACTCATCAGTGATGTTAGTTTACCAGTGTGAACATTAGTGATGTTAGTTTACCAGTATGAACATTAGTGATGTTAGTTTACCAGTATGAACATTAGTGATGTTAGTTTACCAGTATGAACATTAGTGATGTTAGTTTACCAGTATGAACATTAGTGATGTTAGTTTACCAGTATGAACATTAGTGATGTTAGTTTACCAGTATGAACATTAGTGATGTTAGTTTACCAGTATGAACATTAGTGATGTTAGTTTACCAGTATGAACATTAGTGATGTTAGTTTACCAGTATGAACATTAGTGATGTTAGTTTACCAGTATGAACATTAGTGATGTTAGTTTACCAGTGACTCATCAGTGATGTTAGTTTACCAGTGTGAACATTAGTGATGTTAGTTTACCAGTATGAACATTAGTGATGTTAGTTTACCAGTATGAACATTAGTGATGTTAGTTTACCAGTATGAACATATCTGATGTTAGTTTACCAGTATGAACATTAGTGATGTTAGTTTACCAGTATGAACATATCTGATGTTAGTTTACCAGTATGAACATTAGTGATGTTAGTTTACCAGTATGAACATTAGTGATGTTAGTTTACCAGTGTGAACATTAGTGATGTTAGTTTACCAGTGACTCATCAGTGATGTTAGTTTACCAGTGACTCATCAGTGATGTTAGTTTACCAGTGACTCATCAGTGATGTTAGTTTACCAGTGACTCATCAGTGATGTTAGTTTACCAGTGACTCATCAGTGATGTTAGTTTACCAGTGTGAACATTAGTGATGTTAGTTTACCAGTGACTCATCAGTGATGTTAGTTTACCAGTGACTCATCAGTGATGTTAGTTTACCAGTGTGAACATTAGTGATGTTAGTTTACCAGTGACTCATCAGTGATGTTAGTTTACCAGTGTGAACATCAGTTATGTTAGTTTACCAGTATGAACATTAGTGATGTTAGTTTACCAGTATGAACATTAGTGATGTTAGTTTACCAGTGTGAACATTAGTGATGTTAGTTTACCAGTATGAACATTAGTGATGTTAGTTTACCAGTGTGAACATTAGTGATGTTAGTTTACCAGTATGAACATTAGTGATGTTAGTTTACCAGTATGAACATTAGTGATGTTAGTTTACCAGTGTGAACATATCTGATGTTAGTTTACCAGTGTGAACATTAGTGATGTTAGTTTACCAGTATGAACATTAGTGATGTTAGTTTACCAGTATGAACATTAGTGATGTTAGTTTACCAGTATGAACATATGATGTTAGTTTACCAGTGTGAACATTAGTGATGTTAGTTTACCAGTATGAACATTAGTGATGTTAGTTTACCAGTGACTCATCAGTGATGTTAGTTTACCAGTGTGAACATTAGTGATGTTAGTTTACCAGTATGAACATTAGTGATGTTAGTTTACCAGTATGAACATTAGTGATGTTAGTTTACCAGTATGAACATATCTGATGTTAGTTTACCAGTATGAACATTAGTGATGTTAGTTTACCAGTATGAACATATCTGATGTTAGTTTACCAGTATGAACATTAGTGATGTTAGTTTACCAGTATGAACATTAGTGATGTTAGTTTACCAGTGTGAACATTAGTGATGTTAGTTTACCAGTGACTCATCAGTGATGTTAGTTTACCAGTGACTCATCAGTGATGTTAGTTTACCAGTGACTCATCAGTGATGTTAGTTTACCAGTGACTCATCAGTGATGTTAGTTTACCAGTGACTCATCAGTGATGTTAGTTTACCAGTGACTCATCAGTGATGTTAGTTTACCAGTGTGAACATTAGTGATGTTAGTTTACCAGTATGAACATTAGTGATGTTAGTTTACCAGTGACTCATCAGTGATGTTAGTTTACCAGTGTGAACATTAGTGATGTTAGTTTACCAGTGTGAACATTAGTGATGTTAGTTTACCAGTATGAACATTAGTGATGTTAGTTTACCAGTGACTCATCAGTGATGTTAGTTTACCAGTGACTCATCAGTGATGTTAGTTTACCAGTGACTCATCAGTGATGTTAGTTTACCAGTGACTCATCAGTGATGTTAGTTTACCAGTGTGAACATTAGTGATGTTAGTTTACCAGTGACTCATCAGTGATGTTAGTTTACCAGTGTGAACATCAGTTATGTTAGTTTACCAGTATGAACATTAGTGATGTTAGTTTACCAGTATGAACATTAGTGATGTTAGTTTACCAGTGTGAACATTAGTGATGTTAGTTTACCAGTATGAACATTAGTGATGTTAGTTTACCAGTGTGAACATTAGTGATGTTAGTTTACCAGTATGAACATTAGTGATGTTAGTTTACCAGTATGAACATTAGTGATGTTAGTTTACCAGTGTGAACATATCTGATGTTAGTTTACCAGTGTGAACATTAGTGATGTTAGTTTACCAGTATGAACATTAGTGATGTTAGTTTACCAGTGTGAACATTAGTGATGTTAGTTTACCAGTATGAACATTAGTGATGTTAGTTTACCAGTATGAACATTAGTGATGTTAGTTTACCAGTGTGAACATATCTGATGTTAGTTTACCAGTGTGAACATTAGTGATGTTAGTTTACCAGTATGAACATTAGTGATGTTAGTTTACCAGTATGAACATTAGTGATGTTAGTTTACCAGTTAGTGATGTTAGTTTACCAGTATGAACATTAGTGATGTTAGTTTACCAGTGTGAACATTAGTGATGTTAGTTTACCAGTATGAACATTAGTGATGTTAGTTTACCAGTATGAACATTAGTGATGTTAGTTTACCAGTATGAACATTAGTGATGTTAGTTTACCAGTATGAACATATCTGATGTTAGTTTACCAGTGTGAACATTAGTGATGTTAGTTTACCAGTATGAACATTAGTGATGTTAGTTTACCAGTATGAACATTAGTGATGTTAGTTTACCAGTATGAACATTAGTGATGTTAGTTTACCAGTGACTCATCAGTGATGTTAGTTTACCAGTATGAACATTAGTGATGTTAGTTTACCAGTATGAACATTAGTGATGTTAGTTTACCAGTGACTCATCAGTGATGTTAGTTTACCAGTGTGAACATTAGTGATGTTAGTTTACCAGTATGAACATTAGTGATGTTAGTTTACCAGTATGAACATTAGTGATGTTAGTTTACCAGTATGAACATTAGTGATGTTAGTTTACCAGTATGAACATTAGTGATGTTAGTTTACCAGTATGAACATTAGTGATGTTAGTTTACCAGTATGAACATTAGTGATGTTAGTTTACCAGTATGAACATTAGTGATGTTAGTTTACCAGTATGAACATTAGTGATGTTAGTTTACCAGTATGAACATTAGTGATGTTAGTTTACCAGTATGAACATTAGTGATGTTAGTTTACCAGTGACTCATCAGTGATGTTAGTTTACCAGTGTGAACATTAGTGATGTTAGTTTACCAGTATGAACATTAGTGATGTTAGTTTACCAGTATGAACATTAGTGATGTTAGTTTACCAGTATGAACATATCTGATGTTAGTTTACCAGTATGAACATTAGTGATGTTAGTTTACCAGTATGAACATATCTGATGTTAGTTTACCAGTATGAACATTAGTGATGTTAGTTTACCAGTATGAACATTAGTGATGTTAGTTTACCAGTGTGAACATTAGTGATGTTAGTTTACCAGTGACTCATCAGTGATGTTAGTTTACCAGTGACTCATCAGTGATGTTAGTTTACCAGTGACTCATCAGTGATGTTAGTTTACCAGTGACTCATCAGTGATGTTAGTTTACCAGTGACTCATCAGTGATGTTAACCAGTGACTCATCAGTGATGTTAGTTTACCAGTGTGAACATTAGTGATGTTAGTTTACCAGTGACTCATCAGTGATGTTAGTTTACCAGTGACTCATCAGTGATGTTAGTTTACCAGTGTGAACATTAGTGATGTTAGTTTACCAGTGACTCATCAGTGATGTTAGTTTACCAGTGTGAACATCAGTTATGTTAGTTTACCAGTATGAACATTAGTGATGTTAGTTTACCAGTATGAACATTAGTGATGTTAGTTTACCAGTGTGAACATTAGTGATGTTAGTTTACCAGTATGAACATTAGTGATGTTAGTTTACCAGTGTGAACATTAGTGATGTTAGTTTACCAGTATGAACATTAGTGATGTTAGTTTACCAGTATGAACATTAGTGATGTTAGTTTACCAGTGTGAACATATCTGATGTTAGTTTACCAGTGTGAACATTAGTGATGTTAGTTTACCAGTATGAACATTAGTGATGTTAGTTTACCAGTATGAACATTAGTGATGTTAGTTTACCAGTATGAACATATCTGATGTTAGTTTACCAGTGTGAACATTAGTGATGTTAGTTTACCAGTATGAACATTAGTGATGTTAGTTTACCAGTGACTCATCAGTGATGTTAGTTTACCAGTGTGAACATTAGTGATGTTAGTTTACCAGTATGAACATTAGTGATGTTAGTTTACCAGTATGAACATTAGTGATGTTAGTTTACCAGTATGAACATATCTGATGTTAGTTTACCAGTATGAACATTAGTGATGTTAGTTTACCAGTATGAACATATCTGATGTTAGTTTACCAGTATGAACATTAGTGATGTTAGTTTACCAGTATGAACATTAGTGATGTTAGTTTACCAGTGTGAACATTAGTGATGTTAGTTTACCAGTGACTCATCAGTGATGTTAGTTTACCAGTGACTCATCAGTGATGTTAGTTTACCAGTGACTCATCAGTGATGTTAGTTTACCAGTGACTCATCAGTGATGTTAGTTTACCAGTGACTCATCAGTGATGTTAGTTTACCAGTGACTCATCAGTGATGTTAGTTTACCAGTGTGAACATTAGTGATGTTAGTTTACCAGTATGAACATTAGTGATGTTAGTTTACCAGTGACTCATCAGTGATGTTAGTTTACCAGTGTGAACATTAGTGATGTTAGTTTACCAGTGTGAACATTAGTGATGTTAGTTTACCAGTATGAACATTAGTGATGTTAGTTTACCAGTGACTCATCAGTGATGTTAGTTTACCAGTGACTCATCAGTGATGTTAGTTTACCAGTGACTCATCAGTGATGTTAGTTTACCAGTGACTCATCAGTGATGTTAGTTTACCAGTGTGAACATTAGTGATGTTAGTTTACCAGTGACTCATCAGTGATGTTAGTTTACCAGTGTGAACATCAGTTATGTTAGTTTACCAGTATGAACATTAGTGATGTTAGTTTACCAGTATGAACATTAGTGATGTTAGTTTACCAGTGTGAACATTAGTGATGTTAGTTTACCAGTATGAACATTAGTGATGTTAGTTTACCAGTGTGAACATTAGTGATGTTAGTTTACCAGTATGAACATTAGTGATGTTAGTTTACCAGTATGAACATTAGTGATGTTAGTTTACCAGTATGAACATTAGTGATGTTAGTTTACCAGTATGAACATATCTGATGTTAGTTTACCAGTGTGAACATTAGTGATGTTAGTTTACCAGTATGAACATTAGTGATGTTAGTTTACCAGTATGAACATTAGTGATGTTAGTTTACCAGTATGAACATTAGTGATGTTAGTTTACCAGTGACTCATCAGTGATGTTAGTTTACCAGTATGAACATTAGTGATGTTAGTTTACCAGTATGAACATTAGTGATGTTAGTTTACCAGTGACTCATCAGTGATGTTAGTTTACCAGTGTGAACATTAGTGATGTTAGTTTACCAGTATGAACATTAGTGATGTTAGTTTACCAGTATGAACATTAGTGATGTTAGTTTACCAGTATGAACATATCTGATGTTAGTTTACCAGTGTGAACATTAGTGATGTTAGTTTACCAGTATGAACATTAGTGATGTTAGTTTACCAGTATGAACATTAGTGATGTTAGTTTACCAGTATGAACATTAGTGATGTTAGTTTACCAGTGACTCATCAGTGATGTTAGTTTACATATGAACATTAGTGATGTTAGTTTACCAGTATGAACATTAGTGATGTTAGTTTACCAGTGACTCATCAGTGATGTTAGTTTACCAGTGTGAACATTAGTGATGTTAGTTTACCAGTATGAACATTAGTGATGTTAGTTTACCAGTATGAACATTAGTGATGTTAGTTTACCAGTATGAACATATCTGATGTTAGTTTACCAGTATGAACATTAGTGATGTTAGTTTACCAGTGTGAACATTAGTGATGTTAGTTTACCAGTATGAACATTAGTGATGTTAGTTTACCAGTATGAACATATCTGATGTTAGTTTACCAGTATGAACATTAGTGATGTTAGTTTACCAGTGTGAACATTAGTGATGTTAGTTTACCAGTATGAACATTAGTGATGTTAGTTTACCAGTATGAACATTAGTGATGTTAGTTTACCAGTGACTCATCAGTGATGTTAGTTTACCAGTGTGAACATTAGTGATGTTAGTTTACCAGTATGAACATTAGTGATGTTAGTTTACCAGTATGAACATTAGTGATGTTAGTTTACCAGAATGAACATATCTGATGTTAGTTTACCAGTATGAACATTAGTGATGTTAGTTTACCAGTATGAACATTAGTGATGTTAGTTTACCAGTGTGAACATTAGTGATGTTAGTTTACCAGAATGAAGATTAGTGATGTTAGTTTACCAGTATGAACATTAGTGATGTTAGTTTACCAGTATGAACATTAGTGATGTTAGTTTACCAGTATGAAGATTAGTGATGTTAGTTTACCAGAATGAACATTAGTGATGTTAGTTTACCAGTATGAACATTAGTGATGTTAGTTTACCAGTATGAACATTAGTGATGTTAGTTTACCAGTATGAACATTAGTGATGTTAGTTTACCAGTATGAACATATCTGATGTTAGTTTACCAGTATGAACATTAGTGATGTTAGTTTACCAGTATGAACATATCTGATGTTAGTTTACCAGTATGAACATTAGTGATGTTAGTTTACCAGAATGAACATATCTGATGTTAGTTTACCAGTATGAACATATCTGATGTTAGTTTACCAGTGTGAACATCAGTGATGTTAGTTTACCAGTGTGAACATCAGTGATGTTAGTTTACCAGTGTGAACATTAGTGATGTTAGTTTACCAGTGTGAACATTAGTGATGTTAGTTTACCAGAATGAACATATCTGATGTTAGTTTACCAGTATGAACATTAGTGATGTTAGTTTACCAGTGTGAACATTAGTGATGTTAGTTTACCAGTGACTCATCAGTGATGTTAGTTTACCAGTGACTCATCAGTGATGTTCGTTTACCAGTGTGAACATTAGTGATGTTAGTTTACCAGTGACTCATCAGTGATGTTAGTTTACCAGTGACTCATCAGTGATGTTCGTTTACCAGTGTGAACATCAGTGATGTTAGTTTATCAGTGTGAACATTAGTGATGTTAGTTTACCAGTGACTCATCAGTGATGTTAGTTTACCAGTGACTCATCAGTGATGTTCGTTTACCAGTGACTCATCAGTGATGTTAGTTTACCAGTGACTCATCAGTGATGTTAGTTTACCAGTGTGAACATTAGTGATGTTAGTTTACCAGTATGAACATTAGTGATGTTAGTTTACCAGTATGAACATTAGTGATGTTAGTTTACCAGTGTGAACATTAGTGATGTTAGTTTACCAGTATGAACATTAGTGATGTTAGTTTACCAGTATGAACATTAGTGATGTTAGTTTACCAGTATGAACATTAGTGATGTTAGTTTACCAGTATGAACATATCTGATGTTAGTTTACCAGTGTGAACATTAGTGATGTTAGTTTACCAGTATGAACATTAGTGATGTTAGTTTACCAGTATGAACATTAGTGATGTTAGTTTACCAGTATGAACATTAGCGATGTTAGTTTACCAGTGACTCATCAGTGATGTTAGTTTACCAGTATGAACATTAGTGATGTTAGTTTACCAGTATGAACATTAGTGATGTTAGTTTACCAGTGACTCATCAGTGATGTTAGTTTACCAGTGTGAACATTAGTGATGTTAGTTTACCAGTATGAACATTAGTGATGTTAGTTTACCAGTATGAACATTAGTGATGTTAGTTTACCAGTATGAACATATCTGATGTTAGTTTACCAGTATGAACATTAGTGATGTTAGTTTACCAGTATGAACATATCTGATGTTAGTTTACCAGTATGAACATTAGTGATGTTAGTTTACCAGTATGAACATTAGTGATGTTAGTTTACCAGTGTGAACATTAGTGATGTTAGTTTACCAGTGACTCATCAGTGATGTTAGTTTACCAGTGACTCATCAGTGATGTTAGTTTACCAGTGACTCATCAGTGATGTTAGTTTACCAGTGACTCATCAGTGATGTTAGTTTACCAGTGACTCATCAGTGATGTTAGTTTACCAGTGTGAACATTAGTGATGTTAGTTTACCAGTATGACTCATTAGTGATGTTAGTTTACCAGTGAACATCAGTGATGTTAGTTTACCAGTGTGAACATTAGTGATGTTAGTTTACCAGTATGAACATTAGTGATGTTAGTTTACCAGTGACTCATCAGTGATGTTAGTTTACCAGTGACTCATCAGTGATGTTAGTTTACCAGTGACTCATCAGTGATGTTAGTTTACCAGTGACTCATCAGTGATGTTAGTTTACCAGTGTGAACATTAGTGATGTTAGTTTACCAGTGACTCATCAGTGATGTTAGTTTACCAGTGTGAACATCAGTTATGTTAGTTTACCAGTATGAACATTAGTGATGTTAGTTTACCAGTATGAACATTAGTGATGTTAGTTTACCAGTGTGAACATTAGTGATGTTAGTTTACCAGTATGAACATTAGTAATGTTAGTTTACCAGTGTGAACATTAGTGATGTTAGTTTACCAGTATGAACATTAGTGATGTTAGTTTACCAGTATGAACATTAGTGATGTTAGTTTACCAGTGTGAACATATCTGATGTTAGTTTACCAGTGTGAACATTAGTGATGTTAGTTTACCAGTATGAACATTAGTGATGTTAGTTTACCAGTATGAACATTAGTGATGTTAGTTTACCAGTATGAACATTAGTGATGTTAGTTTACCAGTATGAACATATCTGATGTTAGTTTACCAGTGTGAACATTAGTGATGTTAGTTTACCAGTATGAACATTAGTGATGTTAGTTTACCAGTATGAACATTAGTGATGTTAGTTTACCAGTATGAACATTAGTGATGTTAGTTTACCAGTGACTCATCAGTGATGTTAGTTTACCAGTATGAACATTAGTGATGTTAGTTTACCAGTATGAACATTAGTGATGTTAGTTTACCAGTGACTCATCAGTGATGTTAGTTTACCAGTGTGAACATCAGTGATGTTAGTTTACCAGTATGAACATTAGTGATGTTAGTTTATGAACCAGTATGAACATTAGTGATGTTAGTTTACCAGTATGAACATTAGTGATGTTAGTTTACCAGTATGAACATTAGTGATGTTAGTTTACCAGTATGAACATTAGTGATGTTAGTTTACCAGTATGAACATTAGTGATGTTAGTTTACCAGTGACTCATCAGTGATGTTAGTTTACCAGTATGAACATTAGTGATGTTAGTTTACCAGTATGAACATTAGTGATGTTAGTTTACCAGTGACTCATCAGTGATGTTAGTTTACCAGTGTGAACATCAGTGATGTTAGTTTACCAGTGACTCATCAGTGATGTTCGTTTACCAGTGTGAACATTAGTGATGTTAGTTTACCAGTGACTCATCAGTGATGTTAGTTTACCAGTGACTCATCAGTGATGTTCGTTTACCAGTGACTCATCAGTGATGTTAGTTTACCAGTGACTCATCAGTGATGTTAGTTTACCAGTGTGAACATTAGTGATGTTAGTTTACCAGTGTGAACATTAGTGATGTTAGTTTACCAGTGACTCATCAGTGATGTTAGTTTACCAGTGACTCATCAGTGATGTTAGTTTACCAGTGACTCATCAGTGATGTTAGTTTACCAGTGTGAACATTAGTGATGTTAGTTTACCAGTATGAACATTAGTGATGTTAGTTTACCAGTGACTCATCAGTGATGTTAGTTTACCAGTGACTCATCAGTGATGTTAGTTTACCAGTGACTCATCAGTGATGTTAGTTTACCAGTGTGAACATTAGTGATGTTAGTTTACCAGTGTGAACATCAGTTATGTTAGTTTACCAGTATGAACATTAGTGATGTTAGTTTACCAGTGTGAACATTAGTGATGTTAGTTTACCAGTGTGAACATTAGTGATGTTAGTTTACCAGTATGAACATTAGTGATGTTAGTTTACCAGTGTGAACATTAGTGATGTTAGTTTACCAGTATGAACATTAGTGATGTTAGTTTACCAGTATGAACATTAGTGATGTTAGTTTACCAGTGTGAACATTATCTGATGTTAGTTTACCAGTGTGAACATTAGTGATGTTAGTTTACCAGTATGAACATTAGTGATGTTAGTTTACCAGTATGAACATTAGTGATGTTAGTTTACCAGTATGAACATTAGTGATGTTAGTTTACCAGTGTGAACATTAGTGATGTTAGTTTACCAGTGAACATTAGTGATGTTAGTTTACCAGTATGAACATTAGTGATGTTAGTTTACCAGTATGAACATTAGTGATGTTAGTTTACCAGTATGAACATTAGTGATGTTAGTTTACCAGTATGAACATATCTGATGTTAGTTTACCAGTGTGAACATTAGTGATGTTAGTTTACCAGTATGAACATTAGTGATGTTAGTTTACCAGTATGAACATTAGTGATGTTAGTTTACCAGTATGAACATTAGATGTTAGTTTACCAGTGACTCATCAGTGATGTTAGTTTACCAGTATGAACATTAGTGATGTTAGTTTACCAGTATGAACATTAGTGATGTTAGTTTACCAGTGACTCATCAGTGATGTTAGTTTACCAGTGTGAACATTAGTGATGTTAGTTTACCAGTATGAACATTAGTGATGTTAGTTTACCAGTATGAACATTAGTGATGTTAGTTTACCAGTATGAACATATCTGATGTTAGTTTACCAGTATGAACATTAGTGATGTTAGTTTACCAGTATGAACATATCTGATGTTAGTTTACCAGTATGAACATTAGTGATGTTAGTTTACCAGTATGAACATTAGTGATGTTAGTTTACCAGTGTGAACATTAGTGATGTTAGTTTACCAGTGACTCATCAGTGATGTTAGTTTACCAGTGACTCATCAGTGATGTTAGTTTACCAGTGACTCATCAGTGATGTTAGTTTACCAGTGACTCATCAGTGATGTTAGTTTACCAGTGACTCATCAGTGATGTTAGTTTACCAGTGTGAACATTAGTGATGTTAGTTTACCAGTGACTCATCAGTGATGTTAGTTTACCAGTGACTCATCAGTGATGTTAGTTTACCAGTGACTCATCAGTGATGTTAGTTTACCAGTGTGAACATCAGTTATGTTAGTTTACCAGTATGAACATTAGTGATGTTAGTTTACCAGTATGAACATTAGTGATGTTAGTTTACCAGTGTGAACATTAGTGATGTTAGTTTACCAGTATGAACATTAGTGATGTTAGTTTACCAGTGTGAACATTAGTGATGTTAGTTTACCAGTATGAACATTAGTGATGTTAGTTTACCAGTATGAACATTAGTGATGTTAGTTTACCAGTGTGAACATATCTGATGTTAGTTTACCAGTGTGAACATTAGTGATGTTAGTTTACCAGTATGAACGTTAGTGATGTTAGTTTACCAGTATGAACATTAGTGATGTTAGTTTACCAGTATGAACATTAGTGATGTTAGTTTACCAGTATGAACATATCTGATGTTAGTTTACCAGTGTGAACATTAGTGATGTTAGTTTACCAGTATGAACATTAGTGATGTTAGTTTACCAGTGACTCATCAGTGATGTTAGTTTACCAGTGTGAACATTAGTGATGTTAGTTTACCAGTATGAACATTAGTGATGTTAGTTTACCAGTATGAACATTAGTGATGTTAGTTTACCAGTATGAACATATCTGATGTTAGTTTACCAGTATGAACATTAGTGATGTTAGTTTACCAGTATGAACATTAGTGATGTTAGTTTACCAGTGTGAACATTAGTGATGTTAGTTTACCAGTGACTCATCAGTGATGTTAGTTTACCAGTGACTCATCAGTGATGTTAGTTTACCAGTGACTCATCAGTGATGTTAGTTTACCAGTGACTCATCAGTGATGTTAGTTTACCAGTGACTCATCAGTGATGTTAGTTTACCAGTGACTCATCAGTGATGTTAGTTTACCAGTGTGAACATTAGTGATGTTAGTTTACCAGTATGAACATTAGTGATGTTAGTTTACCAGTGACTCATCAGTGATGTTAGTTTACCAGTGTGAACATTAGTGATGTTAGTTTACCAGTATGAACATTAGTGATGTTAGTTTACCAGTGACTCATCAGTGATGTTAGTTTACCAGTGACTCATCAGTGATGTTAATTTACCAGTGACTCATCAGTGATGTTAGTTTACCAGTGACTCATCAGTGATGTTAGTTTACCAGTGTGAACATTAGTGATGTTAGTTTACCAGTGACTCATCAGTGATGTTAGTTTACCAGTGTGAACATCAGTTATGTTAGTTTACCAGTATGAACATTAGTGATGTTAGTTTACCAGTATGAACATTAGTGATGTTAGTTTACCAGTGTGAACATTAGTGATGTTAGTTTACCAGTATGAACATTAGTGATGTTAGTTTACCAGTATGAACATTAGTGATGTTAGTTTAGCAGTGTGAACATTAGTGATGTTAGTTTACCAGTGACTCATCAGTGATGTTAGTTTACCAGTGACTCATCAGTGATGTTAGTTTACCAGTGACTCATCAGTGATGTTAGTTTACCAGTGACTCATCAGTGATGTTAGTTTACCAGTGACTCATCAGTGATGTTAGTTTACCAGTGACTCATCAGTGATGTTAGTTTACCAGTGTGAACATTAGTGATGTTAGTTTACCAGTATGAACATTAGTGATGTTAGTTTACCAGTGACTCATCAGTGATGTTAGTTTACCAGTGTGAACATTAGTGATGTTAGTTTACCAGTGTGAACATTAGTGATGTTAGTTTACCAGTATGAACATTAGTGATGTTAGTTTACCAGTGACTCATCAGTGATGTTAGTTTACCAGTGACTCATCAGTGATGTTAGTTTACCAGTGACTCATCAGTGATGTTAGTTTACCAGTGACTCATCAGTGATGTTAGTTTACCAGTGACTCATCAGTGATGTTAGTTTACCAGTGTGAACATTAGTGATGTTAGTTTACCAGTGACTCATCAGTGATGTTAGTTTACCAGTGTGAACATCAGTTATGTTAGTTTACCAGTATGAACATTAGTGATGTTAGTTTACCAGTATGAACATTAGTGATGTTAGTTTACCAGTGTGAACATTAGTGATGTTAGTTTACCAGTATGAACATTAGTGATGTTAGTTTACCAGTATGAACATTAGTGATGTTAGTTTACCAGTGTGAACATATCTGATGTTAGTTTACCAGTGTGAACATTAGTGATGTTAGTTTACCAGTATGAACATTAGTGATGTTAGTTTACCAGTATGAACATTAGTGATGTTAGTTTACCAGTATGAACATTAGTGATGTTAATTTACCAGTATGAACATATCTGATGTTAGTTTACCAGTATGAACATTAGTGATGTTAGTTTACCAGTGTGAACATTAGTGATGTTAGTTTACCAGTATGAACATTAGTGATGTTAGTTTACCAGTATGAACATATCTGATGTTAGTTTACCAGTATGAACATTAGTGATGTTAGTTTACCAGTGTGAACATTAGTGATGTTAGTTTACCAGTATGAACATTAGTGATGTTAGTTTACCAGTATGAACATTAGTGATGTTAGTTTACCAGTGACTCATCAGTGATGTTAGTTTACCAGTGTGAACATTAGTGATGTTAGTTTACCAGTATGAACATTAGTGATGTTAGTTTACCAGTATGAACATTAGTGATGTTAGTTTACCAGAATGAACATATCTGATGTTAGTTTACCAGTATGAACATTAGTGATGTTAGTTTACCAGTATGAACATTAGTGATGTTAGTTTACCAGTGTGAACATTAGTGATGTTAGTTTACCAGAATGAAGATTAGTGATGTTAGTTTACCAGTATGAACATTAGTGATGTTAGTTTACCAGTATGAAGATTAGTGATGTTAGTTTACCAGTATGAACATATCTGATGTTAGTTTACCAGAATGAACATTAGTGATGTTAGTTTACCAGTATGAACATTAGTGATGTTAGTTTACCAGTATGAACATTAGTGATGTTAGTTTACCAGTATGAACATTAGTGATGTTAGTTTACCAGTATGAACATATCTGATGTTAGTTTACCAGTATGAACATTAGTGATGTTAGTTTACCAGTATGAACATATCTGATGTTAGTTTACCAGTATGAACATTAGTGATGTTAGTTTACCAGAATGAACATATCTGATGTTAGTTTACCAGTATGAACATATCTGATGTTAGTTTACCAGTGTGAACATCAGTGATGTTAGTTTACCAGTGTGAACATTAGTGATGTTAGTTTACCAGTGTGAACATTAGTGATGTTAGTTTACCAGAATGAACATATCTGATGTTAGTTTACCAGTATGAACATTAGTGATGTTAGTTTACCAGTGTGAACATTAGTGATGTTAGTTTACCAGTGACTCATCAGTGATGTTAGTTTACCAGAGACTCATCAGTGATGTTCGTTTACCAGTGTGAACATTAGTGATGTTAGTTTACCAGTGACTCATCAGTGATGTTAGTTTACCAGTGACTCATCAGTGATGTTCGTTTACCAGTGTGAACATCAGTGATGTTAGTTTACCAGTGTGAACATTAGTGATGTTAGTTTACCAGTGACTCATCAGTGATGTTAGTTTACCAGTGACTCATCAGTGATGTTAGTTTACCAGTGACTCATCAGTGATGTTAGTTTACCAGTGTGAACATTAGTGATGTTAGTTTACCAGTATGAACATTAGTGATGTTAGTTTACCAGTATGAACATTAGTGATGTTAGTTTACCAGTGTGAACATTAGTGATGTTAGTTTACCAGTATGAACATTAGTGATGTTAGTTTACCAGTATGAACATTAGTGATGTTAGTTTACCAGTATGAACATTAGTGATGTTAGTTTACCAGTATGAACATATCTGATGTTAGTTTACCAGTGTGAACATTAGTGATGTTAGTTTACCAGTATGAACATTAGTGATGTTAGTTTACCAGTGACTCATCAGTGATGTTAGTTTACCAGTATGAACATTAGTGATGTTAGTTTACCAGTATGAACATTAGTGATGTTAGTTTACCAGTGACTCATCAGTGATGTTAGTTTACCAGTGTGAACATTAGTGATGTTAGTTTACCAGTATGAACATTAGTGATGTTAGTTTACCAGTATGAACATTAGTGATGTTAGTTTACCAGTATGAACATATCTGATGTTAGTTTACCAGTATGAACATTAGTGATGTTAGTTTACCAGTATGAACATATCTGATGTTAGTTTACCAGTATGAACATTAGTGATGTTAGTTTACCAGTATGAACATTAGTGATGTTAGTTTACCAGTGTGAACATTAGTGATGTTAGTTTACCAGTGACTCATCAGTGATGTTAGTTTACCAGTGACTCATCAGTGATGTTAGTTTACCAGTGACTCATCAGTGATGTTAGTTTACCAGTGACTCATCAGTGATGTTAGTTTACCAGTGACTCATCAGTGATGTTAGTTTACCAGTGTGAACATTAGTGATGTTAGTTTACCAGTGACTCATCAGTGATGTTAGTTTACCAGCGTGAACATCAGTTATGTTAGTTTACCAGTATGAACATTAGTGATGTTAGTTTACCAGTATGAACATTAGTGATGTTAGTTTACCAGTGTGAACATTAGTGATGTTAGTTTACCAGTATGAACATTAGTGATGTTAGTTTACCAGTATGAACATTAGTGATGTTAGTTTACCAGTGTGAACATATCTGATGTTAGTTTACCAGTGTGAACATTAGTGATGTTAGTTTACCAGTATGAACATTAGTGATGTTAGTTTACCAGTATGAACATTAGTGATGTTAGTTTACCAGTATGAACATTAGTGATGTTAATTTACCAGTATGAACATATCTGATGTTAGTTTACCAGTATGAACATTAGTGATGTTAGTTTACCAGTGTGAACATTAGTGATGTTAGTTTACCAGTATGAACATTAGTGATGTTAGTTTACCAGTATGAACATATCTGATGTTAGTTTACCAGTATGAACATTAGTGATGTTAGTTTACCAGTGTGAACATTAGTGATGTTAGTTTACCAGTATGAACATTAGTGATGTTAGTTTACCAGTATGAACATTAGTGATGTTAGTTTACCAGTGACTCATCAGTGATGTTAGTTTACCAGTGTGAACATTAGTGATGTTAGTTTACCAGTATGAACATTAGTGATGTTAGTTTACCAGTATGAACATTAGTGATGTTAGTTTACCAGAATGAACATATCTGATGTTAGTTTACCAGTATGAACATTAGTGATGTTAGTTTACCAGTATGAACATTAGTGATGTTAGTTTACCAGTGTGAACATTAGTGATGTTAGTTTACCAGAATGAAGATTAGTGATGTTAGTTTACCAGTATGAACATTAGTGATGTTAGTTTACCAGTATGAAGATTAGTGATGTTAGTTTACCAGTATGAACATATCTGATGTTAGTTTACCAGAATGAACATTAGTGATGTTAGTTTACCAGTATGAACATTAGTGATGTTAGTTTACCAGTATGAACATTAGTGATGTTAGTTTACCAGTATGAACATTAGTGATGTTAGTTTACCAGTATGAACATATCTGATGTTAGTTTACCAGTATGAACATTAGTGATGTTAGTTTACCAGTATGAACATATCTGATGTTAGTTTACCAGTATGAACATTAGTGATGTTAGTTTACCAGAATGAACATATCTGATGTTAGTTTACCAGTATGAACATATCTGATGTTAGTTTACCAGTGTGAACATCAGTGATGTTAGTTTACCAGTGTGAACATTAGTGATGTTAGTTTACCAGTGTGAACATTAGTGATGTTAGTTTACCAGAATGAACATATCTGATGTTAGTTTACCAGTATGAACATTAGTGATGTTAGTTTACCAGTGTGAACATTAGTGATGTTAGTTTACCAGTGACTCATCAGTGATGTTAGTTTACCAGAGACTCATCAGTGATGTTCGTTTACCAGTGTGAACATTAGTGATGTTAGTTTACCAGTGACTCATCAGTGATGTTAGTTTACCAGTGACTCATCAGTGATGTTCGTTTACCAGTGTGAACATCAGTGATGTTAGTTTACCAGTGTGAACATTAGTGATGTTAGTTTACCAGTGACTCATCAGTGATGTTAGTTTACCAGTGACTCATCAGTGATGTTAGTTTACCAGTGACTCATCAGTGATGTTAGTTTACCAGTGTGAACATTAGTGATGTTAGTTTACCAGTATGAACATTAGTGATGTTAGTTTACCAGTATGAACATTAGTGATGTTAGTTTACCAGTGTGAACATTAGTGATGTTAGTTTACCAGTATGAACATTAGTGATGTTAGTTTACCAGTATGAACATTAGTGATGTTAGTTTACCAGTATGAACATTAGTGATGTTAGTTTACCAGTATGAACATATCTGATGTTAGTTTACCAGTGTGAACATTAGTGATGTTAGTTTACCAGTATGAACATTAGTGATGTTAGTTTACCAGTGACTCATCAGTGATGTTAGTTTACCAGTATGAACATTAGTGATGTTAGTTTACCAGTATGAACATTAGTGATGTTAGTTTACCAGTGACTCATCAGTGATGTTAGTTTACCAGTGTGAACATTAGTGATGTTAGTTTACCAGTATGAACATTAGTGATGTTAGTTTACCAGTATGAACATTAGTGATGTTAGTTTACCAGTATGAACATATCTGATGTTAGTTTACCAGTATGAACATTAGTGATGTTAGTTTACCAGTATGAACATATCTGATGTTAGTTTACCAGTATGAACATTAGTGATGTTAGTTTACCAGTATGAACATTAGTGATGTTAGTTTACCAGTGTGAACATTAGTGATGTTAGTTTACCAGTGACTCATCAGTGATGTTAGTTTACCAGTGACTCATCAGTGATGTTAGTTTACCAGTGACTCATCAGTGATGTTAGTTTACCAGTGACTCATCAGTGATGTTAGTTTACCAGTGACTCATCAGTGATGTTAGTTTACCAGTGACTCATCAGTGATGTTAGTTTACCAGTGACTCATCAGTGATGTTAGTTTACCAGTGTGAACATTAGTGATGTTAGTTTACCAGTATGAACATTAGTGATGTTAGTTTACCAGTGACTCATCAGTGATGTTAGTTTACCAGTGTGAACATTAGTGATGTTAGTTTACCAGTGTGAACATTAGTGATGTTAGTTTACCAGTATGAACATTAGTGATGTTAGTTTACCAGTGACTCATCAGTGATGTTAGTTTACCAGTGACTCATCAGTGATGTTAGTTTACCAGTGACTCATCAGTGATGTTAGTTTACCAGTGACTCATCAGTGATGTTAGTTTACCAGTGTGAACATTAGTGATGTTAGTTTACCAGTGACTCATCAGTGATGTTAGTTTACCAGTGTGAACATCAGTTATGTTAGTTTACCAGTATGAACATTAGTGATGTTAGTTTACCAGTATGAACATTAGTGATGTTAGTTTACCAGTGTGAACATTAGTGATGTTAGTTTACCAGTATGAACATTAGTAATGTTAGTTTACCAGTGTGAACATTAGTGATGTTAGTTTACCAGTATGAACATTAGTGATGTTAGTTTACCAGTATGAACATTAGTGATGTTAGTTTACCAGTGTGAACATATCTGATGTTAGTTTACCAGTGTGAACATTAGTGATGTTAGTTTACCAGTATGAACATTAGTGATGTTAGTTTACCAGTATGAACATTAGTGATGTTAGTTTACCAGTATGAACATTAGTGATGTTAGTTTACCAGTATGAACATATCTGATGTTAGTTTACCAGTGTGAACATTAGTGATGTTAGTTTACCAGTATGAACATTAGTGATGTTAGTTTACCAGTATGAACATTAGTGATGTTAGTTTACCAGTATGAACATTAGTGATGTTAGTTTACCAGTGACTCATCAGTGATGTTAGTTTACCAGTATGAACATTAGTGATGTTAGTTTACCAGTATGAACATTAGTGATGTTAGTTTACCAGTGACTCATCAGTGATGTTAGTTTACCAGTGTGAACATCAGTGATGTTAGTTTACCAGTATGAACATTAGTGATGTTAGTTTACCAGTATGAACATATCTGATGTTAGTTTACCAGTGTGAACATTAGTGATGTTAGTTTACCAGTATGAACATTAGTGATGTTAGTTTACCAGTATGAACATTAGTGATGTTAGTTTACCAGTATGAACATTAGTGATGTTAGTTTACCAGTGACTCATCAGTGATGTTAGTTTACCAGTATGAACATTAGTGATGTTAGTTTACCAGTATGAACATTAGTGATGTTAGTTTACCAGTGACTCATCAGTGATGTTAGTTTACCAGTGTGAACATCAGTGATGTTAGTTTACCAGTGACTCATCAGTGATGTTCGTTTACCAGTGTGAACATTAGTGATGTTAGTTTACCAGTGACTCATCAGTGATGTTAGTTTACCAGTGACTCATCAGTGATGTTCGTTTACCAGTGTGAACATCAGTGATGTTAGTTTACCAGTGTGAACATTAGTGATGTTAGTTTACCAGTGACTCATCAGTGATGTTAGTTTACCAGTGACTCATCAGTGATGTTCGTTTACCAGTGACTCATCAGTGATGTTAGTTTACCAGTGACTCATCAGTGATGTTAGTTTACCAGTGTGAACATTAGTGATGTTAGTTTACCAGTGTGAACATTAGTGATGTTAGTTTACCAGTGACTCATCAGTGATGTTAGTTTACCAGTGACTCATCAGTGATGTTAGTTTACCAGTGACTCATCAGTGATGTTAGTTTACCAGTGTGAACATTAGTGATGTTAGTTTACCAGTATGAACATTAGTGATGTTAGTTTACCAGTGACTCATCAGTGATGTTAGTTTACCAGTGACTCATCAGTGATGTTAGTTTACCAGTGACTCATCAGTGATGTTAGTTTACCAGTGTGAACATTAGTGATGTTAGTTTACCAGTGTGAACATCAGTTATGTTAGTTTACCAGTATGAACATTAGTGATGTTAGTTTACCAGTATGAACATTAGTGATGTTAGTTTACCAGTGTGAACATTAGTGATGTTAGTTTACCAGTATGAACATTAGTGATGTTAGTTTACCAGTGTGAACATTAGTGATGTTAGTTTACCAGTATGAACATTAGTGATGTTAGTTTACCAGTGTGAACATATCTGATGTTAGTTTACCAGTGTGAACATTAGTGATGTTAGTTTACCAGTATGAACATTAGTGATGTTAGTTTACCAGTATGAACATTAGTGATGTTAGTTTACCAGTATGAACATTAGTGATGTTAGTTTACCAGTATGAACATTAGTGATGTTAGTTTACCAGTGTGAACATTAGTGATGTTAGTTTACCAGTATGAACATTAGTGATGTTAGTTTACCAGTATGAACATTAGTGATGTTAGTTTACCAGTATGAACATTAGTGATGTTAGTTTACCAGTATGAACATTAGTGATGTTAGTTTACCAGTATGAACATATCTGATGTTAGTTTACCAGTGTGGACATTAGTGATGTTAGTTTACCAGTATGAACATTAGTGATGTTAGTTTACCAGTATGAACATTAGTGATGTTAGTTTACCAGTATGAACATTAGCGATGTTAGTTTACCAGTGACTCATCAGTGATGTTAGTTTACCAGTATGAACATTAGTGATGTTAGTTTACCAGTATGAACATTAGTGATGTTAGTTTACCAGTGACTCATCAGTGATGTTAGTTTACCAGTGTGAACATTAGTGATGTTAGTTTACCAGTATGAACATTAGTGATGTTAGTTTACCAGTATGAACATTAGTGATGTTAGTTTACCAGTATGAACATATCTGATGTTAGTTTACCAGTATGAACATTAGTGATGTTAGTTTACCAGTATGAACATATCTGATGTTAGTTTACCAGTATGAACATTAGTGATGTTAGTTTACCAGTATGAACATTAGTGATGTTAGTTTACCAGTGTGAACATTAGTGATGTTAGTTTACCAGTGTGAACATTAGTGATGTTAGTTTACCAGTGACTCATCAGTGATGTTAGTTTACCAGTGACTCATCAGTGATGTTAGTTTACCAGTGACTCATCAGTGATGTTAGTTTACCAGTGACTCATCAGTGATGTTAGTTTACCAGTGTGAACATTAGTGATGTTAGTTTACCAGTGACTCATCAGTGATGTTAGTTTACCAGTGACTCATCAGTGATGTTAGTTTACCAGTGTGAACATTAGTGATGTTAGTTTACCAGTGACTCATCAGTGATGTTAGTTTACCAGTGTGAACATCAGTTATGTTAGTTTACCAGTATGAACATTAGTGATGTTAGTTTATCAGTATGAACATTAGTGATGTTAGTTTACCAGTGTGAACATTAGTGATGTTAGTTTACCAGTATGAACATTAGTGATGTTAGTTTACCAGTGTGAACATTAGTGATGTTAGTTTACCAGTATGAACATTAGTGATGTTAGTTTACCAGTATGAACATTAGTGATGTTAGTTTACCAGTGTGAACATATCTGATGTTAGTTTACCAGTGTGAACATTAGTGATGTTAGTTTACCAGTATGAACATTAGTGATGTTAGTTTACCAGTATGAACATTAGTGATGTTAGTTTACCAGTATGAACATTAGTGATGTTAGTTTACCAGTATGAACATATCTGATGTTAGTTTACCAGTGTGAACATTAGTGATGTTAGTTTACCAGTATGAACATTAGTGATGTTAGTTTACCAGTGACTCATCAGTGATGTTAGTTTACCAGTGTGAACATTAGTGATGTTAGTTTACCAGTGACTCATCAGTGATGTTAGTTTACCAGTGACTCATCAGTGATGTTAGTTTACCAGTGTGAACATTAGTGATGTTAGTTTACCAGTGACTCATCAGTGATGTTAGTTTACCAGTGTGAACATCAGTTATGTTAGTTTACCAGTATGAACATTAGTGATGTTAGTTTATCAGTATGAACATTAGTGATGTTAGTTTACCAGTGTGAACATTAGTGATGTTAGTTTACCAGTATGAACATTAGTGATGTTAGTTTACCAGTGTGAACATATCTGATGTTAGTTTACCAGTGTGAACATTAGTGATGTTAGTTTACCAGTATGAACATTAGTGATGTTAGTTTACCAGTATGAACATTAGTGATGTTAGTTTACCAGTATGAACATTAGTGATGTTAGTTTACCAGTATGAACATTAGTGATGTTAGTTTACCAGTATGACTCAGTATGAACATATCTGATGTTAGTTTACCAGTGTGAACATTAGTGATGTTAGTTTACCAGTATGAACATTAGTGATGTTAGTTTACCAGTGACTCATCAGTGATGTTAGTTTACCAGTGTGAACATTAGTGATGTTAGTTTACCAGTATGAACATTAGTGATGTTAGTTTACCAGTATGAACATATCTGATGTTAGTTTACCAGTATGAACATTAGTGATGTTAGTTTACCAGTATGAACATATCTGATGTTAGTTTACCAGTATGAACATTAGTGATGTTAGTTTACCAGTATGAACATTAGTGATGTTAGTTTACCAGTGTGAACATTAGTGATGTTAGTTTACCAGTGACTCATCAGTGATGTTAGTTTACCAGTGACTCATCAGTGATGTTAGTTTACCAGTGACTCATCAGTGATGTTAGTTTACCAGTGACTCATCAGTGATGTTAGTTTACCAGTGACTCATCAGTGATGTTAGTTTACCAGTGACTCATCAGTGATGTTAGTTTACCAGTGTGAACATTAGTGATGTTAGTTTACCAGTATGAACATTAGTGATGTTAGTTTACCAGTGACTCATCAGTGATGTTAGTTTACCAGTGTGAACATTAGTGATGTTAGTTTACCAGTGTGAACATTAGTGATGTTAGTTTACCAGTATGAACATTAGTGATGTTAGTTTACCAGTGACTCATCAGTGATGTTAGTTTACCAGTGACTCATCAGTGATGTTAGTTTACCAGTGACTCATCAGTGATGTTAGTTTACCAGTGACTCATCAGTGATGTTAGTTTACCAGTGTGAACATTAGTGATGTTAGTTTACCAGTGACTCATCAGTGATGTTAGTTTACCAGTATGAACATTAGTGATGTTAGTTTACCAGTATGAACATTAGTGATGTTAGTTTACCAGTGTGAACATTAGTGATGTTAGTTTACCAGTGTGAACATTAGTGATGTTAGTTTACCAGTATGAACATTAGTGATGTTAGTTTACCAGTATGAACATTAGTGATGTTAGTTTACCAGTGTGAACATATCTGATGTTAGTTTACCAGTGTGAACATTAGTGATGTTAGTTTACCAGTATGAACATTAGTGATGTTAGTTTACCAGTATGAACATTAGTGATGTTAGTTTACCAGTATGAACATTAGTGATGTTAGTTTACCAGTATGAACATATCTGATGTTAGTTTACCAGTGTGAACATTAGTGATGTTAGTTTACCAGTATGAACATTAGTGATGTTAGTTTACCAGTATGAACATTAGTGATGTTAGTTTACCAGTATGAACATTAGTGATGTTAGTTTACCAGTGACTCATCAGTGATGTTAGTTTACCAGTATGAACATTAGTGATGTTAGTTTACCAGTATGAACATTAGTGATGTTAGTTTACCAGTGACTCATCAGTGATGTTAGTTTACCAGTGTGAACATTAGTGATGTTAGTTTACCAGTATGAACATTAGTGATGTTAGTTTACCAGTATGAACATATCTGATGTTAGTTTACCAGTGTGAACATTAGTGATGTTAGTTTACCAGTATGAACATTAGTGATGTTAGTTTACCAGTATGAACATTAGTGATGTTAGTTTACCAGTATGAACATTAGTGATGTTAGTTTACCAGTGACTCATCAGTGATGTTAGTTTACCAGTATGAACATTAGTGATGTTAGTTTACCAGTATGAACATTAGTGATGTTAGTTTACCAGTGACTCATCAGTGATGTTAGTTTACCAGTGTGAACATTAGTGATGTTAGTTTACCAGTATGAACATTAGTGATGTTAGTTTACCAGTATGAACATTAGTGATGTTAGTTTACCAGTATGAACATATCTGATGTTAGTTTACCAGTATGAACATTAGTGATGTTAGTTTACCAGTGTGAACATTAGTGATGTTAGTTTACCAGTATGAACATTAGTGATGTTAGTTTACCAGTATGAACATATCTGATGTTAGTTTACCAGTATGAACATTAGTGATGTTAGTTTACCAGTGTGAACATTAGTGATGTTAGTTTACCAGTATGAACATTAGTGATGTTAGTTTACCAGTATGAACATTAGTGATGTTAGTTTACCAGTGACTCATCAGTGATGTTAGTTTACCAGTGTGAACATTAGTGATGTTAGTTTACCAGTATGAACATTAGTGATGTTAGTTTACCAGTATGAACATTAGTGATGTTAGTTTACCAGAATGAACATATCTGATGTTAGTTTACCAGTATGAACATTAGTGATGTTAGTTTACCAGTATGAACATTAGTGATGTTAGTTTACCAGTGTGAACATTAGTGATGTTAGTTTACCAGAATGAAGATTAGTGATGTTAGTTTACCAGTATGAACATTAGTGATGTTAGTTTACCAGTATGAAGATTAGTGATGTTAGTTTACCAGTATGAACATATCTGATGTTAGTTTACCAGAATGAACATTAGTGATGTTAGTTTACCAGTATGAACATTAGTGATGTTAGTTTACCAGTATGAACATTAGTGATGTTAGTTTACCAGTATGAACATTAGTGATGTTAGTTTACCAGTATGAACATATCTGATGTTAGTTTACCAGTATGAACATTAGTGATGTTAGTTTACCAGTATGAACATATCTGATGTTAGTTTACCAGTATGAACATTAGTGATGTTAGTTTACCAGAATGAACATATCTGATGTTAGTTTACCAGTATGAACATATCTGATGTTAGTTTACCAGTGTGAACATCAGTGATGTTAGTTTACCAGTGTGAACATTAGTGATGTTAGTTTACCAGTGTGAACATTAGTGATGTTAGTTTACCAGAATGAACATATCTGATGTTAGTTTACCAGTATGAACATTAGTGATGTTAGTTTACCAGTGTGAACATTAGTGATGTTAGTTTACCAGTGACTCATCAGTGATGTTAGTTTACCAGTGACTCATCAGTGATGTTCGTTTACCAGTGTGAACATTAGTGATGTTAGTTTACCAGTGACTCATCAGTGATGTTAGTTTACCAGTGACTCATCAGTGATGTTCGTTTACCAGTGTGAACATCAGTGATGTTAGTTTACCAGTGTGAACATTAGTGATGTTAGTTTACCAGTGACTCATCAGTGATGTTAGTTTACCAGTGACTCATCAGTGATGTTCGTTTACCAGTGACTCATCAGTGATGTTAGTTTACCAGTGTGAACATTAGTGATGTTAGTTTACCAGTATGAACATTAGTGATGTTAGTTTACCAGTATGAACATTAGTGATGTTAGTTAACCAGTGTGAACATTAGTGATGTTAGTTTACCAGTATGAACATTAGTGATGTTAGTTTACCAGTATGAACATTAGTGATGTTAGTTTACCAGTATGAACATATCTGATGTTAGTTTACCAGTATGAACATATCTGATGTTAGTTTACCAGTGTGAACATTAGTGATGTTAGTTTACCAGTATGAACATTAGTGATGTTAGTTTACCAGTATGAACATTAGTGATGTTAGTTTACCAGTATGAACATTAGCGATGTTAGTTTACCAGTGACTCATCAGTGATGTTAGTTTACCAGTATGAACATTAGTGATGTTAGTTTACCAGTATGAACATTAGTGATGTTAGTTTACCAGTATGAACATATCTGATGTTAGTTTACCAGTATGAACATTAGTGATGTTAGTTTACCAGTATGAACATATCTGATGTTAGTTTACCAGTATGAACATTAGTGATGTTAGTTTACCAGTATGAACATTAGTGATGTTAGTTTACCAGTGTGAACATTAGTGATGTTAGTTTACCAGTGACTCATCAGTGATGTTAGTTTACCAGTGACTCATCAGTGATGTTAGTTTACCAGTGACTCATCAGTGATGTTAGTTTACCAGTGACTCATCAGTGATGTTAGTTTACCAGTGACTCATCAGTGATGTTAGTTTACCAGTGTGAACATTAGTGATGTTAGTTTACCAGTATGAACATTAGTGATGTTAGTTTACCAGTGACTCATCAGTGATGTTAGTTTACCAGTGTGAACATTAGTGATGTTAGTTTACCAGTGTGCACATTAGTGATGTTAGTTTACCAGTATGAACATTAGTGATGTTAGTTTACCAGTGACTCATCAGTGATGTTAGTTTACCAGTGACTCATCAGTGATGTTAGTTTACCAGTGACTCATCAGTGATGTTAGTTTACCAGTGACTCATCAGTGATGTTAGTTTACCAGTGTGAACATTAGTGATGTTAGTTTACCAGTGACTCATCAGTGATGTTAGTTTACCAGTGTGAACATCAGTTATGTTAGTTTACCAGTATGAACATTAGTGATGTTAGTTTACCAGTATGAACATTAGTGATGTTAGTTTACCAGTGTGAACATTAGTGATGTTAGTTTACCAGTATGAACATTAGTGATGTTAGTTTACCAGTGTGAACATTAGTGATGTTAGTTTACCAGTATGAACATTAGTGATGTTAGTTTACCAGTATGAACATTAGTGATGTTAGTTTACCAGTGTGAACATATCTGATGTTAGTTTACCAGTGTGAACATTAGTGATGTTAGTTTACCAGTATGAACATTAGTGATGTTAGTTTACCAGTATGAACATTAGTGACGTTAGTTTACCAGTATGAACATTAGTGATGTTAGTTTACCAGTATGAACATTAGTGATGTTAGTTTACCAGTGTGAACATTAGTGATGTTAGTTTACCAGTATGAACATTAGTGATGTTAGTTTACCAGTGTGAACATTAGTGATGTTAGTTTACCAGTATGAACATTAGTGATGTTAGTTTACCAGTATGAACATTAGTGATGTTAGTTTACCAGTGTGAACATATCTGATGTTAGTTTACCAGTGTGAACATTAGTGATGTTAGTTTACCAGTATGAACATTAGTGATGTTAGTTTACCAGTATGAACATTAGTGACGTTAGTTTACCAGTATGAACATTAGTGATGTTAGTTTACCAGTATGAACATATCTGATGTTAGTTTACCAGTGTGAACATTAGTGATGTTAGTTTACCAGTATGAACATTAGTGATGTTAGTTTACCAGTATGAACATTAGTGATGTTAGTTTACCAGTATGAACATTAGTGATGTTAGTTTACCAGTGACTCATCAGTGATGTTAGTTTACCAGTATGAACATTAGTGATGTTAGTTTACCAGTGACTCATCAGTGATGTTAGTTTACCAGTATGAACATTAGTGATGTTAGTTTACCAGTATGAACATTAGTGATGTTAGTTTACCAGTGACTCATCAGTGATGTTAGTTTACCAGTGTGAACATCAGTGATGTTAGTTTACCAGTATGAACATTAGTGATGTTAGTTTACCAGTATGAACATATCTGATGTTAGTTTACCAGTGTGAACATTAGTGATGTTAGTTTACCAGTATGAACATTAGTGATGTTAGTTTACCAGTATGAACATTAGTGATGTTAGTTTACCAGTATGAACATTAGTGATGTTAGTTTACCAGTGACTCATCAGTGATGTTAGTTTACCAGTATGAACATTAGTGATGTTAGTTTACCAGTATGAACATTAGTGATGTTAGTTTACCAGTGACTCATCAGTGATGTTAGTTTACCAGTGTGAACATTAGTGATGTTAGTTTACCAGTATGAACATTAGTGATGTTAGTTTACCAGTATGAACATTAGTGATGTTAGTTTACCAGTATGAACATTAGTGATGTTAGTTTACCAGTATGAACATATCTGATGTTAGTTTACCAGTATGAACATTAGTGATGTTAGTTTACCAGTATGAACATATCTGATGTTAGTTTACCAGTATGAACATTAGTGATGTTAGTTTACCAGTGTGAATATTAGTGATGTTAGTTTACCAGTATGAAGATTAGTGATGTTAGTTTACCAGTATGAAGATTAGTGATGTTAGTTTACCAGTATGAACATTAGTGATGTTAGTTTACCAGTATGAACATTAGTGATGTTAGTTTACCAGTGTGAACATTAGTGATGTTAGTTTACCAGTGTGAACATCAGTTATGTTAGTTTACCAGTGTGAACATTAGTGATGTTAGTTTACCAGTGTGAACATCAGTGATGTTAGTTTACCAGTATGAACATTAGTGATGTTAGTTTACCAGTGTGAACATTAGTGATGTTAGTTTACCAGTGACTCATCAGTGATGTTAGTTTACCAGTGACTCATCAGTGATGTTAGTTTACCAGTGACTCATCAGTGATGTTAGTTTACCAGTATGAACATTAGTGATGTGAGGAATGTTATTCTTCTCCTGTTCAGAACAGCCATTCTGTTTGCTTTGGTTCATGTACCCTTCATTCAGAGGGCAAATGGGCAAGGCACAAAATGTAAGTGCCTTTGAACGGGGTATGGTGCCAGGTGCACCGGCTTGTGTCAAGAACTACAACGCTGCTGTGTTTTTCACGCTCAACAGTTTCTCCTGTGGATCAAGTGTGGTCCACCACTAAAATGACATCCAGCCAACTGGACCTGTGGGAAGGTTTGGAGTCACCTTAGTCTGTGCCCTGACCAATTGAGGCTGTTCTAACGGCGGGGGTGCAGTATGGGTAAAATTGTGACTGACTGATCTACAAATAATATTGAATACTACTTTTTTATGCAAGGTGATTTGTAGTTCTGTCACTTGGCAGTCTCCTGCAATGTCAAACAAGAACATTGTATGGTTAAGAGAAAAATGGACATTGGCCCTATAGCTTCCTTCTTTCTGGCCCATTAGCCATTTCCCCTTGGTTGAGGATTTAGGATTGTTCTGTCCCAACACTGCCTGCTGCTTCCACTAATCTAATAACCCCCAGTCATTGGCTGGAGCTGCCTAAATTCTCTCCTGTCATTGGCTGATGGAGCTGACCATAACTTGGTTGGTTTGGCCGATAGCAGCCTCTACAACTCCCTGGACCGGTAACCACACACCAGTAGGAGCAGCGATATCCCCAGGTTATAGGTGGTGGGGTGGTGGCTATATCCAACCTGTCACAGTGGACCCAGCAGGGGAGCAGACCAGTGTCTGGAGGGCCAGGGTAACTGTTGTCCGCCTGAAGCAGAGGAGCCCACCTCTACCCCTGGTGTCCCAGCACACCAGCAGGAAACAGGCCAGTGTCGTGAGGTAGCAGGCAGGGAAAACCACGCCACTGTGAAGAGGCTCAGACAGACAGGGAGCCAGGATGAGAGCTCTGCAACAGGGGAGAGAGATGTTAACCTCCATAGGAGGAGGTGGGAGGAAGAAGAGAAGTAACAGGTTAACTATTGCTTTCATGAATGTTGGGCAGCTCAATAGGGCACTACCTATTGAGTCAATAGACTAGAGAAGGGTATTTTGCGTCAACACAATACTTACACACAGACATACAATACTGTACAGACGTACAATAAAAATATATTTTAGATTCTTCAAAGTAGCCACCCTTTGCCTTGATGACAGCTTTAAACACACTTGGCATTCTCTCAACCAGCTTCACCTGGAATACTTTTCCAACAGTCTTGAAGGCGCTCCCACATATGCTGGGCACTTGTTGGCTTATTTTTCTTCACTCTGCGGTCCAACTCATCTCAATTTGGTTGAGGTCGGGTGATTGTGGAGGCCAGGTCATTTCATGCAGCCCTCCATCACACTCCTTGGTCAAATAGCCCTTTTACAGCCTGGAGGTGTGTTGGGTCATTGTCCTGGGGAAAAACAGATGATAGTCCCACCATCACACCTCCTCCATGCTTCACGGTGGGAACTACACATGCGGAGATCATCCGTTCACCTACTCTGCATGTCACAAAGACACAGAGTAGGTGAAAGGAAATCCTTTAAATAGCCTACAATTTTAAAGTATTTTCAAATACTTGAAGGGTATTTGAGTTAGTGTATTCTAGTATTTTTTTAAAACAATTTTCCAAATGGCTTTGAAAGTAATTGAAATACCCTAAATAGTATTTGAACCCAGGTCTGGCTGACAGACACTCACCTTCAGCTGTCTCACTGTGGTCGCTCACCTTCAGCTGTCTCACTGTGGTCGCTCACCTTCAGCTGTCTCACTGTGGTCGCTCACCTTCAGCTGTCTCACTGTGGTCGCTCACCTTCTGCTGTCTCACTGTGGTCGCTCACCTTCAGCTGTCTCAATGTGGTCGCTCACTTTCAGCTGTCTCACTGTGGTCGCTCACCTTCAGCTGTCTCACTGTGGTCGCTCACCTTCTGCTGTCTCACTGTGGTCGCTCACCTTCAGCTGTCTCACTGTGGTCGCTCACCTTCAGCTGTCTCACTGTGGTCGCTCACCTTCAGCTGTCTCACTGTGGTCGCTCACCTTCAGCTGTCTCACTGTGGTCGCTGACCTTCAGCTGTCTCACTGTGGTCGCTGACCTTCAGCTGTCTCACTGTGGTCGCTCACCTTCTGCTGTCTCACTGTGGTCGCTCACCTTCAGCTGTCTCACTGTGGTCGCTCACCTTCAGCTGTCTCACTGTGGTCGCTCACCTTCAGCTGTCTCACTGGTCGCTCACCTTCAGCTGTCTCACTGTGGTCGCTCACCTTCAGCTGTCTCACTGTGGTCGCTCACCTTCAGCTGTCTCACTGGTCGCTCACCTTCAGCTGTCTCACTGTGGTCGCTCACCTTCAGCTGTCTCACTGTGGTCGCTCACCTTCAGCTGTCTCACTGTGGTCGCTCACCTTCAGCTGTCTCACTGTGGTCGCTCACCTTCAGCTGTCTCACTGTGGTCGCTCACCTTCAGCTGTCTCACTGTCTTTTTTTCTCTCCAAGAAGTATGATATTTGTCCCCATGTACAGTTGCAAACCGTAGTCTGGCTTTTTTTTGCGGTTTTGGAGCAGTGACTTCTTCCTTGCTGAGCGGCCTTTCAGGTTATGTCCATATAGAACTTGTTTTACTGTGGATATAGATGCT